>NC_045631.1:17650006-17953037 GCF_009829155.1 Mustela erminea | reverse complement strand
AAGCCACCCCGGAGAGCCCCAATCCCATAGTATTTAATTCAGATAGGATATAAAACATCTGGGGGAGTAGATTAATTTCTTAATATACAGTATTGGAACAACTGAGTAGCCACGGGAAAAACAAAGGTAGACCCATACTTTAACATTTCATATAAGGATAAATTCTAATTGGATCAAAGTTTAAAATGGGGGAGAAAATGAAACCATGAAAGTAATAGAAGAATAGAAGAAATAGAAGAAAGTAATAATAATAAATAGAAGTAATGAGAGGATTCTCTTAAAATTCTGAAGGCAGTAAGGCTTTTCTCATTGTATGGCATAATCCAAAAGCTACTGCAAACACATTGATACAATTGGCTCATAAAAAAATCTGCAAGGCACATAACATAAAAAAAGTCGTAAGACAAATGACCAACTTGGGAAAACATTTTCAACTTATGTTACAGGCAAAAGGCTAATTTCCCTAATATTTAAGAATCCCCTGAAAATTGATGAGAAAAAGATTAATAGCCCAAGAGAGAAATGGGCAAAAGATAATAAACAGATGGTCCACAGAAAAGAAAAGAAACATGGCTCTTATGATGAAGATGCTCAACCCCAGTCATGATAAATCCAAATTAAAATCACATTGAGGGGGTGCCTGGGTGGCTTAGTTAGTTAGGCTAAGTGTCTGCCTTCTGCTCAGGTTATGACGTCAGGGTGCTGGGGCTGGAGCTCCATGTCGGGCTCTCTGTTCAGCGGGGAGTCTGCTTCTCCCTCTGCCACTCCCCTTGTTTGTTCTCTTTCTCTCTGTGTGTCAAATAAATAAATAAAATCCTTTTTAAAAATCAAACCACATTGAGATACCCTCTCTCACTCATTATCCTAGTAAAATTCGCAAAATTTGGTATCACACTGTGGAGTAGCAAACATTCTCATACTTTGCTGGCAAATTGACACCCTATATCAAGGACAATCTGTTAGTATTTATCAAAATTACGAGTGCATGTACCTTCTGATCCAGTACCCACTTCCAGAATTCTTTTCTGCATATATCCTTACATGAGTACAAAATGACATTCATATAGGTTAGTTATTATCATTGTAATGGCAAAATATCAGAAACAGCTAAATATTCAATGACAAAGGATTGATTACATAAAGGATGGTACCTTCATATACTGGAATATCATACAGCTGTAAAAAGAGACTAAGGAATCTCCTTATGTATTTTATGGAAAGTTCAACAAGATACATTCTAACCAAAAAAGGCAACAGAACAGGGTGTTGCCATTTGTGTAAATAAAAAAGAGGGTAACCATAATGATTCCACCAAAAAACTGCTGGAACAGATAAATGAATTCAGTAAAGTTACAGGATCCAAAATCAATGTACAGAAATCTGTTGCATTTCTATATGCTAAGAATGAAGCAACCGGGCCACCTGGGTATCTCAGTCGGTTGGGCATCTGCCTTCGGCTCAGGTCATGATGAAGCCCCTTGTTGGGCTCCCTGCTTGGTAGGGAGCCTGCTTCTCCCTCTTTATCTGCCTACCACTGTCCCCGTTGTGCTCTCTCTCTGTCAAAAGATAGATAAAATCTTTTAAAAAAAATGAAGCAACAGAAAGAGAAATTAAGAAAACAATCCCATTTACAATTGCACCAAAAGCAATAAAATACCTAAGAATAAACCTAACCAAAGAGATGGAAGACGTGTACTCTGAAAACTGTAAAACACTGATAAAAGAAACTGAAGATGACATAAAGAAATGGAAAGACATTCCATGCTCATGGATCAAAAGAACAAATATTGTTAAAATGTCTATACTACCCAAAGAGATCTACAGATTTAAAGCAATCCCTATCAAAATACCAACAGCATTTTTCACAGAACTAGAACAATCCTAAAACTTGTATGAAACCACAAAAGACCCCGAATAGCCTAAGCAATCTTAAAAAAGAAAAACAAAGCTGGAGGTGTCACAATTCCAAACTCCCAAGTTATAATACAAAGCTGTAGAAATCAAAACAGCATGGTACTGTCACAAAAACAGACACACAGATCAATGGAATAGAAGAGAAAACCCAGAAATAATCCTACAATTATATGGTCAATTAATCTTTGACAAAGGAAGAAAGAATATACAGTGAGAAAAAGTCTCTTCAACAAGCTGTGTTGGGAAAACTGGACATGCAGAAGGATGAAACTGGACTGCCTCTGACATAGGCTGTAGCAACATCTTTCTGGATAGGTCTCCTAAGCCAAAGGAAAGAAAAGCAAAAATAAGCTACTGGGACTACATCAAAATAAAAAGCTTCTGCCCAGCAAAGGAAACAGTCAACAAAACTAATAGTTAACCTACAGAATGGGAGAAGATATTTGCAAATGACAGATCTGATAAAGGGTGAGTATCCAAAATATATCAAGAATTCATACAACTCAACACTCCAAAAACAAATAATCCAATTCAAAAATGAGCAGAAGACATAAACAGACATTTCTCCAAGGAAGACATCCAGATGGTCAACAGACACATGAAAAGATGCTCAACATCACTCATCATCCGGGAGATGCAAATCAAAACTACAATGAGATGTCACCTCACACCTGTCAGAATGGCCGAAATCAACAACACAAGAAGCAACAAATGTTGATTAGGATGTGGAGAAAAAGGAGCCCTCTTGCACTGCTGGTGCAGCCTCTGTGCAAAATAGTGGGGAGGTTCCTCAAAGAATTAAAAATAGAACTACCCTATGATCCAGCAATTGCAATACTGGGTACTGGCCCAAAGAACACACAAACACTAATTCAAAGGAATACATGTACCCCTAGAGTATTGCAGCATTATTTACAATAGCCAGATTACGGAAGCAGCCCAAGTGTCCACTGATAGATGCATGGATAAAGAAGATGTAATGTGTATATACACTATATATATATATATATATATATATATATATATATATATACACACATATATATAGTATGTAGTACTATATACTATACACACAGATATATATATATATATATATATATATATATATAGTAACAAATGTCATATATGTAATGGAATATTATTCGGCCAGAAAAAGAATGAAATCTGGGGTGCCTGGGTGGCTCAGTTGGTTAAGCAACTGCCTTTGGCTCAGGTCATGATCCTGGAGTCCTGGGATCGAGTCCCACATCGGGCTCCCTGCCCAACGGGGAGTCTGCTTCTCCCTCTGACCCTCCACGTCTTGTGCTCTCTCTCTCTCTCTCATTCTCTCTCTCTCTCAAATAAATAAATACAATCTTAGAAAGAAAAAGAATAAAATCTTGCCATTTGCAAAGACATGGATGGAGCTAGGGAGTATAATGTTAAGCAAAATAAGTCAGAGAAAGACAAATACCATGGTTTTGATCATATGTGGAATTTAAGAAACAAACAAAAAAGTGAGCCAAGGAAAGAGAGAGAGAGAGAAACCAATAAATAGACTCTTAACTCTGGAATACAAACTGATGGTTACCAGAGGAGAAGAGGGTGGGGGGATGGGGAAATAGGTGATGGGGATTAAGGAGCGCACTTATCAGGATGAGCACTGACGAATGTATAGAATTGTTGAATCACTCTATTGTACACCTGAAATTAATATAATACTGTGTGTTAACTATACTGGATTTTTTTTTTTTTTTTAAGAGAGGGAGGAATGGTGGAGCACAGAGGAAGACAGACTCCCAAGGCAGTTTCATACCAAGCACAGAGCCCAATGCAGGGCTCTATCTCACAACCCCAAGATCATGACCCAAGCTAAAATCAAGAATTGGACCCTTAACCAACTGAGCCACCCAGGTGCCCCAATATTGGAATTAAAATAAAAAACAAACAAACAAACAAAAACCAAAATAGAGGGGAAAATAACATATATTCACAATATCTTGTATATGGAGAACAGTTTTCTTTTCTTTTTTAAAATTTTATTTATTATTTGACACACAGAGACACAGCAAGAGAGGGAACACAAGCAGAGGGAGTGGGAGAGGGAGAAGCAGGCTTCCTGCCAAGCAGGGAGCCCAATGTGGGGCTCAATCCCAGGACCCCAGGATCATGACTTGATCTGAAGGCAGACACTTAAGAACTGAGGCGCCCCTGGAGAACAGTTTTCTAGAAGGATAAACAAGAAACTAAAAACAGACTCACCTGTTGGAGGACATGGGAAGTGAGTGGATGGGGAAAGCCTAAAAGGAAGACTTTTTACTGCCTTTTATGTTTAATGTTTGAACAATGTGGGTGTCTTATTTATTTACAACTCTGGGTGTAACCTTCAGAGTCATGGCCAACTTTCCTGACCCACCATTAAAACAGCAGATGGATTGTATTTCTTATCAACTGGAAGATACTGCCCCAAGTCAAACTTTCTACTGGCCACAGGCACTGATTTATTTATTTATCTATCTATCTAAAATTTTACTTATTTATTTGAGAGAGAGAGTAAGAGAGAGCAAGCATGAGCAGAGGGAGAGGCAGGTAGAGGGAAAAACAGACTCTCTGCTGAACAGGGAACCCAACACGGGACTCGAGCCCAGGACCCCGGGACCATGACCCAAAGCGAAGGCAGATACTTAACCAACTGAGTCACCCAGGCACCCCCAAATACACTGATTTCTAAACACCAGTTGGATTTGGGATGGGCTTGAGGTGACTTAAGGGGCAGAATGGAGCTCACTGGCCCCTACTTTGATTTTGCCCCTAACTTTGACCTAAAAAACTTTTTAAAAACTGTATTAAAACATAACATAAAATTTGTCATTTCAACCATTTCAGGTGGGTGATTTGGTGGCATTAAGGACATTCACAATGTTGTGCCACCATCACCATCATCCATCTCCAGAACTTTTTAATCTTTTTTTTTTTTTAAAGATTTTATTTATTCATTTGACAGAGAGAGAGAGACAGTAAGAGCAGGAATACAAGCAGGAAAAAAAGAGAGAAGCAGGCTTCCTACCGAGCAGGGAGCCCAATGTGGGGTTCATCCTAGGACCCTGGGATCACAACCTGAGCCCAAGGCAGATACTTAACGACTGAGCCACCCAGGCACCCCATCTCCAGAACTTTTGCACCATCCCAAATGGAAACTCTGTACCCATTAAACAGTAATTGCCCCTTTTTCCCTTTGCCCAGTCCCAGGGAACCTCTTTTCTACTTTCTGTCTCTATAAATTTGCCTATTCTAGATAACATGTGTAAGTGGAACCATACAAATTTGTCCTTTTGAGTCTGGCTTATTTCACTTAGCCTAACCTTTTCCAGGTTCATCCATGGGGCAGCATGTACCAGAATCTCTTTCTTTTTAATGGCTGAATAACATTCCATTGCATGGATAAATTACATTTTATTTATTCATTCATCTGCTGAGGGATATTTGGGCTGTTTCCACTTTTTAGCTATTGTGAATAACGCTGCTGGGAACGTTGGTGTCCAAGGATCTGTTTGAATTCCTGCTTTCAGTTCTTCTGGGAATAAACATCTGGGAGTGGAATTGCCCTAATTTTGGCTTTTAACCAACTGAGCTGGCCAGAGCAACACTCCTGTGATTAAGATTAAGGACTAGATGTTAAGAACGTTGACTATGAGGGACACCTGGGTGGCTCAGTTGGTTAAACATCGGCCTTCGGCTCAGGTTGTGATTCCAGAGTTCTGGGATAGAGTCCCACCTTGGGCTCCCTGCTCAGCGGGGAGCATGCTTCTCCCTTTCCTCCTGGCTTGTGCTCTCTGTTGCTATCTCTGTCTCTCTCAAATTAATTAATCAGTGTTCTGGGGGTAGGGAGGGGAGAACCTTGAGTGCGAGTTAGAATACAAACAGTTAACAGTGTAAGACAGCCAACATAAATGCATCACAACCAAATGGCCTTCACAGAGGAATGTGAGGCCACAGGTTTTAATACCTCCCCTCTGTTGCCACGATGATTTCCACAGATGATCCACAGTTGCGCTGATATCTCATGTGGGTTTTCATCCTCAGACCATAAGGAATCCAAAAGACGCCCGGCACCTCCCTCCGCACCCCTCCATAGAGAAGACAGATGGGTCTGCAGCTTCTACCTGCTCCTTGTAATTTGGAACCAGGGCCGTGCCTCTAACTATCACAGTTTTTTTGGCACTCAGCAAAGATGGCCTGTGGTGACACTAATGTATCACTTGCTAATGAGAACTCTGAAAAAGGTTGCAAGCTCAGTAATTTGCTGATAGCCTCCTGACGGTCTCTAAGAGGGCTTCTGGGCAGGGACACCCCGAAAAGCATTAAACTGTGCCAAGGCACCAGTGAATTCGTGAAATAAGCTCTCGGTCCTGCCTACGTCTCTGGCATCAGTGTGCGCTCACCCTGGATCGTGGGTGAGTGGCTATTTTCGAAACTGCTTCCTCTACTTAAAATATTTCAAACCCACAACACCTGGGTGGCTCAGTCGGTTGAGCCTCTGCCTTCGGCTCAGGTCATGATCTCAGGGTCCTGGGATTGAGTCCTGCATCAGGCTCCCTGCTCGGCAGGGAGCCTGCTTCCCCCCACCCCCTCTGTCTGCCTCTGCCTACGTGTGATCTCTCTCTGTCAAATAAATAAATGAAACCTTTTAAAAAAATATATTTCAAACCCCTCCTCCAGTGGGCTGAGCATTGGCGTTTTTGGCTGTGGGCTTGGCCACCAAGAAGTGCCCATGAGGAGGAGCATAGCTGGCCCATATTGAGCCTGGGAGCCATCCTCACATGGCCTGGAAGCCAGGCAGATGCAGAGGAGGCTGACCCTTGCCTCCAAGAAGAAAAGAGAAGGATAGCATTTGCAAAATCAGCCTCCTCTGCCTGGAGGAGGAAGAATCAGAATGGACCAGTGAACTCTTGGTAATGGAAGAGCGCTTTGAGGACCCTGAATTCAACCCACAGCAGACATTTTTCTTCACCAACTCCTCTTCTGCCAGCGTCACCCTGACTTGTCATGGGAAATTAACGTATTCCTGGTTCTCAGCTATGTGGTTTTGGTATAATTAACCCCACCCCCAGTTCCAGAGATTGATTCTGATTAGCTTAAGACAGAGTTTCCCAACCCCTGGATGCAGTGATGCAGTCTAGCCCAAGCCAATAAAATGCAAGGGAATGACTGCTGGTGTTTCTGGCAAAGAAGAGCCCCCTCATTTGGGGAAAGTATGCAAATAAGGGAAGACTAGTGCCTGGAGTTTCTGGCAGCCATTGTGCCACCATGAGGGAGCACACGCCTGCGATTAAAACCAATACTAAGGATGATGAGGAACCAACAGAGATGTTGGGTCCTAGGCACATTGTTTGAGCCTATATCAAGCCCCACATGAAGTGGGCCCCATCTCTAAATTCTTTGGTTATGTAAGCCAATAAATGACTTATTATCTGAGCCAATTTGAGTTGAGTTTCTGTTATTCACAACATTAAGTTGTCCAGCTAATTCAAACCTCCACAACCAATGCTACAATAAATATAGTTCTTCCAGTGAGGGGAAAAAATTGTTAGCTGTTTCTGTGACGTAGGACTAGATGTTCAGCAGAGGATAGGGCAGGAATATGGAAAGAGGGAGTCTTGTATCACCTTGAGGAAAAGAGACCCTGCTGATGACCACTTATTCATGAGGAGAGATGCTTTGCCCAGGCGGCAGTATTAGGACCACTCCTGAACAAACTGGAGAAAGAAGACTAAGGCAAGTCTGTCTTAGTCTTGTCTCCCCCTGCTATCCCCACTTCCTCCCTGTAAAATGAGGATGTTAGATGCGTTGAGCTCTGAGCCCTATTTGGCTCTAGCAATCTGTGCATCTTTATTTCTGTACAAAAAAAAAACCAAAACACAGGTTTTGGAACTTTGCTGACCGGAGTTCAGCTTCTGCTGGCATCAGCTGAGCAACCTCAACCAAGTTACTTAACCTCTCTGACCCTCAATTTCCTGAGCTATAAAATGGGGATATTGGGCACCTGACTGGCTCAATCAGTAGGGCATGTGACTCTTGATCTTGGGGTCATGAGTTCAAGTCCCACGCTGGGTAGAGCTTACTTAAAAAAATAGGGGTGCCTGGGTGGCTCAGTGAGTTAAAGCCTCTGTCTTCGGCTCAGGTCATGATCCTAGGGTCCTGGGATCAAGCCCCGCATCGGGCTCTCTGCTCAGCAGGGAGTCTGCTTCCCTTCCTCTTTCTCTGCCTACTTGTGATCTGTCTGTCAAATAAATAAATAAATTAGGGGCGCCTGGGTGGCTCAGTGGGTTAAAGCCTCTGCCTTCTGCTCCAGTCATGATCCTAGAGTCCTGGGATCTAGCCCCATATCTGGCTCTGCTTGGTGGGGAGCCTTCTTCTCCCCACGCCCCCCCCCCCGCCCCCGCCGCTTGTGATCTCTGCCTGCCACGTGAATAAATAAAATCTTAAAAAAAAAAGAAATGAGATTTTAAAAAATAAAATGGGGATATTGGGATATTGATCGTTCCTTCTACATAGTGACTTTTGTGAGGACTAAATGAAATACCAAGTATAAAAGTGCCTGGCATGTGGCATCCATCCTGTAAATGACAGCTCTCCCTATCCCAGCCCACTGCCCTTCTCTGTAAATGTGGGACAGTCCGCCCGCAACTCCGGACCTGCAGTGCCGGAAGTCCGGCTTTTGTAAATAAAGCTTTATTGGAGCACAGCGATGCTCTTTCATCGTGTATTGGCTAAGGCTGCTTTCTAGCTATGTGAGAGTTAAGCAGCTGGGACAAGGACTGTAGGGCCAAAAGCCCAAAATCTTTACTTCTGGACCTTTACGGAATAGCTCACTGTCTCTTGATGGGGAACAGAAGGCCTGACCTTGCTGAAGGAATTTCAGTCACCAGGCAGCAGGTAGAGGAAATACGAAGGAGGTATGAAGGAATGTCTTGATGCCTCTGGGTCTCTCCTGCTGCTTCTATGGGCAGGTGAGCTTTCCTGCTGAGGGCGGTGGCCAGTCTCTGAGGAGAAAGCCCCCGGGCAGGGAAAAGTCCCAGTGGAACATTTGAAGATGGGATAGGACTCAAACCTTCTCTGGCATTTTAGGAAAGGGGCCAAAAGGGAGATTTCTCTTTAGACATCCCAGACACACACCTGTACACACGTGTGCACACACACTGCTTCAAGGAAATTGCCAGAGTGTTTAAGTATATAAAAAAGTAAAGGTGGCAACAGATGTCAGGTTCTGCTCTGGTGCGAAGAAAAAACGACTTCTTTTGGGGGAGCTGTTTTTAGTGGGCATGGTATCTGGAAAGGATTACCAATACCAGTAGGTCTCGGAACGGTTGGGTGGCCCCCGCACTAAGCGCTTGGAACTGAGCTTAATGCCACAAACAGGGTACCTGACCCACCATCCAGGGCCATTTATCATCTTCTCTGCACATGGAATTGTGGCGGCACATGGCGCGCTCCACAAACTTAGCTGTTGCTTTCCCAGGTGGTAAGAGCCCACAGTCAGTCCCTCTGACTGTGCCTAAGACTACGTGCTATTGCACCTCTCTGAGCTGCAGGCTGGTCTCCACAGAAGAATCTGGCAACTCAGTGCTTCCTCTAACAGATAACATCAGGCCCAGGGGCCACTGAACAGTTCATTGTTTTTTTTCTTAACAAGATCTTGTTGGGTGAGGTCAGGGGCCTCACCTCTGGGCCCTAACTGAGTAACAAAACACCTCTAGGCATTTTTTCTGTTTGTTTGTTTGTTTTCTCCTTAGCTCTGTGAGAGAAGCCCACTAGGGCATATCCCATCTTCTTCCCAGAACTCAGGGCTGGAGATCACTCCCCTCACCCCAACCTCCCTGGAGAAGTGGCCTTGATTAATTTGCCCTTTCTCCTTCACCCTCTTCCTGTTTTCCTCTCTGTCTCAAATACAGAAGCTAATGCTTGTGACATTTTTCATGTGTTAACTGTTTGAAGCCTTGTCACTCTCATGAAGTTGGTAATACTGTGATCCTTATTCTGCAGAGGAAGGAACTAAGGCAGTCGTCATTAAGTGATTTGTCCGAGGCCATGCAGCTAGGAAGGGGCAAGAGTGGGAGTCAAGGCCAGGCTCTCTGGTTTAAAACCGCTGTGCTTTTCTACTTCCCCAGATTGCACACGCCATATGCGTGCACACACACTGCACATACTCTCAGATCCTCCCTGATCTGGATACCGCTGCTGGAAGCAGGGTGCCGTCTGGGCTTCTGGGATCTGTGCATTGTCTCTTCTGGACTCCTGACGCCCTCTCGTGCTGGGCTTTGCCCCTGTCCAGGGGTGACCTGATAGCAAGTCTCACCCTCAGGATGATCACACAGCCCCGCACTGCCCTAACTGTTATACCCAAGTTTTCGTGTCTGAGAGACCACCAAGGAGCCAACACCGATGCAATCACACAAGGGTTTATTTAACAAGCTTAAGCTTGGGCCCAAGTATACCCAACACAGTGGAGCTTAGTTAAGGCAGGGGTATTTATGGGTTCCTGTTACTAAAGCAGGGTGGGGCTTCCTGTTACTAAAGTAGGGTGGGGGTCTCTGGAACCAAAGCAGGGTGGGGGTTCTTAGAACTAAAGTAAAGTAGGGGAAAGTTCAACCTTTGGGCATAGGGGCTGAGATGGCTGCCAGAGCTAAGATGGCTGTTCTTATGCTAAGGCTAAACCTGAGGTGGGATGGCCTTAATTTTTCTCGGCCTCCACACTAACCTCGGCTCCTCTGGATCTGGGCACAGCTGCTCTCATTCTTCAGTAGCCTTTGGTGTTTCCTGGGCATCGGAGCTTGTAGGCTCCTGAGGTGTGTGAGTCCTCTGTTGGTGACACCACCGACACCAGAGAGGCTTGCTGGGGCAGATGGGGACCACCCACTGCCAGTCCTTTCCTGGGAGCCCAAAATGGGAGAAAATGGATGGCCCTAAGGAGCAGCATTCTCATGTCTATTTCACATCATTTCCTCCAGTTTCCCCATTTTACAAATGAGGCCACTGGGGGCTAGCAGGGATACTGGGGGCTAGCTCCCCAAGATACCAGCTGGCCCACTGCAGCACTGCAAGTCCAGCCCTGGGTTGTCTTTCCCATCTAGATGGTGAAGGACATCATCATTAGGGTGAACTGGCCCCTAGCACCAAGTGAGGGCAGGCATGGTGTCTGGTTTTCCCCCGGAACATGGTCTTTCTTACGGAAGAGATGTGGACATGGGGCACAGTGTCAGAATGCGTGTAGGTCAGGGATTTCCCGAGGGTGGTGCTCACCCCCAGGTGGGTGGTCCATGAGATGATTTCAGGTGGCACTTGCTTGTTAAAGAGTGATGTGCATATGTTACTGAGCACTAGGGAAGTATACAGGAGAGGTGCCAATTCTATTAATGTGTAACATGCCTGTATATGGCTGCTTCAGAGGAGGCTCAGTGACAAAAAATCCAGTGAGTAAATAGTAGCACCGGACATTTGTTGACCTAAGCAAATGACCATTGGGAAATGCTGTTGTGGACAATACCAGCAATTTTATAGAGGCTTAAACCAGCCCTGGCCTCTAATGAAAACATACCCCACCCCAACCTCATTAATTACCAAAGAACTGCAAACTCCAATGAGAATGAGATATGGTTTTTCACCTTTCAGATTGGTAAAGATTATAAAGATTATATGTTCTCACTTTGGCAGCACATATACTAAATTTAGAACACCACAGAGAGGACTGGCATGGTCCCTGGGTACAGATGACATGCAAATTCATGATCACTCTCCCGTGAGGCTGTTGTAGGAGTGATCAGGTTGGTGTTACTGAGAACGGGAGCTTTTTTTTTTTTTTAGATGGAAATAGAAGGAGAGTAAGTAGAAATTCTGTCATCCTATATATGAATTGGGAAAATAACTATAAATTCATTGTGGGGTAACCCGATGGGGTAGAGGCCGGTGGCACAGGCAGTGAAAGGATTCACCCAAGGCAGAATGAAGAAGACAGAAGTTTATTGAATTCACGGGAGCAGCCGGCAGGACAGAAGGACAGCAAGGGAGAGACTGTCTGCCAGGAGGCAGGGCTGAGGGGCTATAATTCAGGAGGGGAGTGAGGAGGTATGGGAATGTGTGGAACTTTCCTTTTTTGGTACCTGTGCCCGGTTGTAAGTCACCCTTTGGTCAGCTAGGGTCTGCAGCTTTTTTTTTTTTTTTTTTTTAAGATTTTATTTATTTGACAAAGAGGGAGTGAGCGAGAGAGAGCACAGGAGCAGGGACAGAGGGAGAGGGAGAAGTAGAGTCCCCTGCTGACCAGGAAGCCCGAAACGGGACTGGATCCTAGGACTCCTGGGATCGTGAGCTGATCCGAAGGCAGACGAAGGCAGACCCTTAATGACTGAACCATCCAGGCGCCCTGGTCTTGCAGCTGTTTTGAGATGGGTCGCCTCTGTACTCAGATGGGTCTGTCCGCGCTCAGCCCAGTGGTCCCTGCGTGCCCTTCTACCCCATTTGGCTTCCAGGGCTTACGCCTGCTCCCTAAAAGCAGCCTCTACATTCATGATGTAGTTTAAATATAAATATTTCCTAGTTTTTTCCACTGAAAATACCTATAAATAATGACTAATGCAATAGAAATAAACACCTTGAATAACTTAACTGACGTCTCCACATGCCATTTCCCACTAAAAGGAAAACTGGGCTCTTCAGAGAAATGGCTGATTTTATGCCTGGGACAGGAAATACAACAGACAAGATAAGCCTGGAACATCTTGTCAAATAAGAAAACAATAAAGCTATCAAAGGCCACTGGTCTGAGGTCAAAAGCCTAGAAAGCCCCAGTTTGAAGAAGCTCCTGCTGGCAAAGATGGGAGAATCGGAACATCAGTAAAGACAATAGTGACAATGGAACAAAACACGTGAGCATAGTTAAAGCCCCAAATCAATTATTATATTAAAAGCAATTCAAGACAAAATAAAACTTCATTGTTACCTCTCAAGGACACCAGTAAACCAACTCATCTTATTATTTTTTAAGGTTTTATTTGTTATTTATTTTATTTTTAAAAAAGATTTTATTTATTTGACACAGAGAGAGATCACACCTAGGCAGAAAGGCAAGCAGAGAGAGAGGGGGAAGCAGGCTTCCTGCTGAGCAGAGAGCCCAAAACAGGACTCCATCCCAGGACCCTGAGATCCTGACCTTAGCTAAAAGCAGAGGCTTAACCCACTAAGTCACCCAAGTGCCCCTAAGCATTTATTTTTAACTAATCTCTACACCCAACGTGGGGCTTGAATCCACATCCCTGACATTAGAAGTTGCATGGTCCACTGGCTAAGACAGCCAGGCACCCCTAAACCAAGTCATTACTTTAAAAAATTGGAAATAGGGGCTCCTGGGTGACTCAGTTGGTTAAGCAGCTGCCTTAAGTGGCTCAGGTCATGACCTCAGGGTCCTGGGATGGAATCCGGGGAGATCCATATTGGCTGTGGACTCCCTGCTCAGCGGGGAGCCTGCTTCTCCCTCCCCTCTACTCCCTCCTGCAAGAGCACACGCTCTCTCTTAAACAAATAAAATCCTAAAACATAAAAATAAAAAATTGAAATAAAGGTAAAAAATCAAGCACCTATCATGTGTTTCCCCTATGAACTGTATCTCTGGATAGCCAAATGGTCAATGAGGGCAAATGTCTCTTTACGGACATTTTCCAGCTACTAAATGAAGAAGTGATGATAGTGTAACATCCTTTGCAATCATCAGCAATGGGGGCTAACTTCACAAGAAGAAACCTGACCAGAGATGATGGCATTTTTCCACAGAAGACATTCAAATGACTAATAAGCATATGAAAGGGTGCTCAGCCTCACTAAGCAGTAGGGAAATACAAGTCAAAACCACAACTGAGACATCAGCTCACACCTGTAGGGTGTCTGTTATCAAAAAGATAAGAGATAATAAGTGTTGGTAGGGGTGTGGAGAAAAGGAAACCCCAAGCACTGTTTTAGGAATGCAAATTGATGCAGCCACTATGGAAAACAGTACAGGTGGTCTTCAAAAAATTAAAAATAGAGGGGCGCCTGGGTGGCTCAGTGGGTTAAAGCCTCTGCCTTTGGCTCAGGTCATGATCTCAGGGTCCTGGGATCGAGCCCTGCATTGGGCTCTCTGCTCAGCAGGGAGCCTGCTTTCCTCTCTCTCTCTCTCTCTCTCTCTCTCTGCCTGCCTCTCTTCCTACTTGTGATCTCTGTCTGTCAAATAAATAAGTAAAATCTTTAAAAAAAATTAAAAATAGAATTATCATATGATTCAGTAATCCCACTTCTGGGTATATATCCAAAGTAAATGGAATTACCATCTGGAAGAGATATTTGCCTTCCCTTGTTTATTACTAATACATACTACAATATGGTTGAACCTAGAAAACATTATGTTAAGTGAAATAAGTCAGAAAAGTCCAGAAGAAGGCTGGTGGCTAGTGGGTCGGCAGGAATATAGGCAGTGCCTGGAAATGGGCACAGGACTTAAAGGATTCTGGAAATAAATAATGGTGGTGGTTACACAAGTGAGAAAATACCTAAACACTACAGAATTGTTCACTTTAAAATGGCAAGATTTATAGCATATGAATGGTATCTCAATAAAAAAAGAATATAAAAGCCCATAATTAATCTACAATAAAAAATTACTAGAACTAATGCACAAGTTTAGCAAGGTCTCAGGATACAAAGTCAATATACAAAAACCAATTATAATGTTATATACCAACAATGAACAGTTAGAAAATGAAATAAAAGACAATCCCATTTACGATAGCATCAGGAAAAATAAAGTACTTAGAAACTGAGCAAAAGATATGCAAACCTACACACTGAAAATGTGAAATATTGCTAAGCACAATTAAAGAAGACTTTAACGTATGGGGAGATACACTGAGTTCATGCTCTGGAAGGAAGACTTACTGTTAAGATGGCAGTTCTCCACAAATGTATCTGCACATTCAATGAAATCCCAAACAAAATTCAAATAGACTTTTCTGAAAAACTGACAAGCTGATTTTAAGATTTATACCAAAAGTCAAAGGACCTAGAAATAGCCAAGACACGTTTTTAAAAGGGCTGTTGGAGGGTTTTCACTACCTGATTCAAGACCTATTATAAAACTGGGGTAACAAAACAGTGATATTGCTCTGAAAATGGACATAGACATCAACACAACAGAATGGAGTCTGGAAATAGAGCCACACTTACATGGTCAATTGACTTTTTACAAAGCTGCTGGAGTAATTAGATACTGAAAAGAGTCTCCTTACTAAATGGAGCTGCAACAATTGGATATTCACATGGGAAGAGACAGCCTCTGTCCTGACCCTCTGTCATGCCCCCAAATTAACCAAAAGTGGATTAGAGGGATGCCTGGGTAGCTCAGTTGGTTAAACATCTGCCTTTGGCTCAGGTCATGATCCCAGGGTCCTGGGATCAAGCCCTGCATTGGGCTCCCTGCTCAATGGAAAGTCTGCTTCTCCCTCTCCCACTCCCCTACTTGTGTTCTCTCTCTTGCTGCCTCTCTGTCAAATAAATAAATAAAATCTTTTTTTAAAAAAAAGTGGATTAGAGACTGCAACACTAGTCCTAACACTATTAAACTTCTAGAAGCAAACATCAGAGAAATCTTTGTGATGTTGGGTTAGACTAAGATTTCTTTAACAGAACACAAAAAGAACAAAAAAAAATTATAAACTGTAAATTGTATATACATATCTATAAACTGTAAAAAATTAATAAACTATGTCATCAAAATAAAAACATGTTCACTGAAAAAAATGAAAAGGCAAGCCACAGACTAGGAGACAATTATTTGCAAAATACATCCGACAAAAGGCTGGAATAAAGAATATAAAGAAGTATTACAACTCAATTATAAGAAGACAAACATCCTCTATGAAATGAATAAAAGGTATGTACAGACGCTTCACGAGGAGTATTTGTGAATGGCCAACCAGCACATGAAAATATGCTACACATCACTAGTCATCAAAGCAACATAAACTAAAATGGCTAAAATGGAAAGACTGACAATACTAAGTGTTGAAGAGGATATAGAGCAATGGGACCCTCATACCCTGCTGGTGGTAGCAGAAAATGGTACGGTCACTTCTGGAAGCAGAATCTTACCAAGTTAAACATACAGTTGTCATACAACCCAACAATTCCATTCCTGTGTGGGTGGTTTCTTGTTTTTTTGTTTTTTCCTGGAGAGAAATGAATACGAATCTCCACACAAAGACAACCCAAACATTCATCACCTGGAAAGTGGATGAACAAATATGGGTATTCATAGTATGGAGTACGACTCAGCAATAGAAAGGAAGGAATGATCTAAACTTTACCAGCTCTCCTAATCTCATCAAACTAGAATCCATTTATCTGCAAGATGATGATAATACTTCTTCATAGCACTTATGATAGAGGCTGAAATTGATAAAATACATTAAAATGCCTATTCTCAACCCTGGGGGGGCAGAGGGAAGGGAGGAATGAAATATAAATACACTTAACATAGATGAGACTCAAACACATTATGCTAAGTTTCAGCACTCAGTCTGAACACCACAAACTGCCTTCATTCATAGAAAATTCCAGAAAAAGGGGGGTGCCTGGGTGGCTCAGTGGGTTAAGCCTCTGCCTTCGGCTCAGGTCATGATCTCAGGGTCCTGGGATCGAGCCCCACATCAGGCTCTCTGCTCAGCGGGGAGCCTGCTTCCCCTTCTCTCTCTGTCTGCCTCTCTGCCTACTTGTGATCTCTCTCTCTGTCAAATATATAAATAAAATCTTAAAAAAAAAAAATTCCAGAAAAGGCAAAACTTTGGTGACAGAAATGACAGAGAACTATGGTCATTTGGAACTGGGAGTCATGAAAAGGGATTGACTGCAAAAGAGCAAGAGGGAACATTTTAGGGGGTCCTGGCTGGCTGAGTTGTAAAGCACGTGACTCAGGGTTGTAAGTTCGAGTCCTATGTTGGATATAGAGATGACTTAAAAATAAAAATCTTGGGGTGCCTGGGTGGCTCAGTGGGTTAAAGCCTCTGCCTTCGGCTCAGATCATGATCTCAGGGTCCTGGGATCGAGCCCCATATCAGGCTCTCTGCTCAGTGGAGAGCCTGCTTCCCCCTGTCTCTCTGCCTGCCTCTCTGCCTACTTGTGATCTCTCTCTCTGTCAAATAAATAAATAAAATCTTTAAAAAAAAAATATATATATATATATTTAAAGATCTCTCTGTCAAATAAATAAATAAAATCTTATATATTATATATAATATATATAATTTATATACAAAATATATACATAAAATCTTTATATATTATATATAATATAAAAATAATATATATAATTTTTATATAAAAATATATTTTTAAAAAGATTTTATTTATTTATTTGACAGAGAGAGACACAGGGAGAGAGGGACACAAACTGGGGGAGTAGGAGAGGGAGAAGCAGGCTTCCCGCCAAGCAGGGAGCCAGACATGGGGCTCAATCCCAGGATCCTGGGATCATGACCTGAGCTGAAGACAAAGGCTTAAAGAGTGAGCCACCCAGGTGCCCCCAAAATAAAAATCTTGTGGGATGAAATCTTGCCATTTGCAATGATGTGGATGGAACTAGAGGGTATTATGCTGAGCAAAATAAGTCAATCAGAGGAAGACAATTATCATATGATCTCTCTGATATGAGGAATTTGAGAGGCAATGTGGGGGGTTTGGTGGGTAGGGAAGGAAAAAATGAAGCAAGATGGAATTGGGAGGGAGACAAACCATAAGAGACTCTTAATCTCACAAAACAAACTGAGGGGTGCCCCGGGGTACAGGGGTAGGGAGAGGGTGGTTGGGTTATGGACATTCAGGAGGGTATGTGCTATGGTGAGTGCTATGAAGTGTATAAGCCTGATGATTCACAGACCTGTACCCCTGGGGCAAATAATACATTATATGTTAATTTTAATAAATAAATAAAAATAAAATAAAAGTTTAAAACAAACAAACAAAAAGATTGCATAAGGTAGAGGCTCAAGGGTCCAGGTGGAGTACTAATCATTCATTCATTCATTCATTCATTCATTCGTCATTTATCATTCCTCAGGAGATGTGTGGTAGGTTCTGGCTGTTTGGAACCACATTAGGTACTCTGGCAGCTGGAGGAGAGGAAATGCCAGCCGGCTAGAGCCAGGATATCCTTAAGGAGCCATGGAATTAATTACAGTGTGGTGTGACCAGTGCTGGAACCAAGGGAAATCCCTCTGCAGATCAGTATGTCTCACTAGACCCAGGGAAGGGAAGGCGTTAGAGAGAAAGTCACAGGTGAGCTGGGCTTTGATAGGTGCAAAAGGCTCTCACCAGGCAGAGGAGGAAGTAGCCTGGCAAAAGAAGAACCCGAGACCAAGGAGTAACTGGGGGAATGGTGAAGCATCTGGTGTGGCTATATCATGGGGGGCCGGGGAGGGGGGAGGCTGGAGGGGGTCTTAGTGGAGAGAACGGAGAGGGAAAGCAGGGAAGGACACAGGACCTAGTGCAAATATTTTAGTCAGGAGATTGTCCCAGAAAGTGGAAGTGAGAGAGACAGACAAGAAGTGAAAGTCAACAGAGAGTTCATTATGGATTGGTTACCACTATGAACCACTGGGGCTCATTCCTATTGGACCACTGAGTCAGAAATGCCCTCCAAAGACAGGAGCCCGGGGCATTTATTTATTATTATTTTTTAAAAATACATATTTTTATTTATTTGTTTGACAGAGATCACAAGTAGGCAGAGAGAGAGAGGAAGGGAAGCAGGCTCCCTGCTGAGCAGACAGCCGGATGCGGGGCTCGATCCCAGGACCCTGAGATCATGACCTGAGCCAAAGGCAGAGGCTTAACCCACTGAGCCACCCAGGTGCCCCTTCCCAGGGCATTTATTAAGCAGCTCTTATTTCCACCTTCTCTGGGATGCCCTGGGGATATTAACATCCATCCCCCTTAGAAGCTTCCATCTGGGGGGCACCTGGGTGGCTCAGTGATTTAAAGCCTCTGCCTTCGGCTCAGGTCATGATCTCAGGGTCCTGGGATCAAGCCCTGCATCAGGCTCTCTGCTCAGCAGGGAGCCTGTTTCCCTCTCTCTCTCTGCCTTCCTCTCTGCTTACTTGTGATCTCTGTCAAATAAATAAATAAACTCTTAAAAAAAGAAGAAGAAGAAGAAGCTTCCATCTGGGGTGCCCTTGAGAGCTTTGCGACTTTGGGAAAAACAAAACAAAACAAAACCCAGGCCAGAAAGTGGCAGATCATAGGGGTGGGGGTGCTTGAGGTGAGAGCACAGCAGCTCATGGGAAGTGTCCACTGCAGCTGCAGCAGAAATCTGAGATGGGCCAAAGGGAGATGGCATGGGACCCAAAAAGTATTTGCTCATAGGGAGACTCAGGTTAAGGGACTGAATGGGTGCAGCAAGTGGAAGAAAATATTCAGGAAATGGGGTTGGAAAAGTAGGTTGGGGTCAGAGGATCCATTGTCAAGAGTCTTATATGCCAGGTTACAAAGTTTAAACTTTATTTGCCAGACCAGAGCACCTAACAGGTGTTCAATAAATATCTATTTTTTAAAGATTTATTTATTTATTTTAGAGTGAGGGCATAGGTGGGGGAGGGGGCAGAGGGAGAAGAGAGAGTGTCTTAAGCAGACTCCCTGCTGAAAGCAGAGTCCCATGCCCGGCTCTATCTCACAACCCCAAGATCATGACTTAAGCCAAAACCAAGAGCTGGATGCTTAATGGAGCGTACCACCCAGATGTTCCTAGAGGGGCTCAGTAGATATATTTATTGAATGAATGAACGCTAATGACAGATGCACCTGGACCAACCCCTTGCAAATCCCCTGGGCTTTAGAATCCAGTAGACTAGCTGTGTGGCTTCCAACCTCTTTGATCTTCTATTTCTCTCTCTCTCTCTGAAGTAGCAACAATAATACCTTTTTTACAGGGTTGTTGTTAGGAATTAGATGAGATCAAAGATGTATGGCAACTAGAGGTATGGATTCAATAAATGTCAGCCACTCTACCCCTGCCCCCATGATGACCCAAAGCCAAGTAATAAAGCTGAACTATCCACTAGCTAGAGACAATGAAGGTTGCTCCTGGGATCTGTTTACAGAAGATGTATGCTGGCATTTCCAGCTATATTGGTCCTTGTGGAAAAAATTAGTGGCATTAGTAACAACTTCCTTGGACCAAAAGGGAATCATACGGCTGTTTTAATTAAAGGACAGAGTTGAAACTATCCTCCTAGGAAATTTACAAATTCAGAAATTGAGGCTTGTAGTAACTTACGGGTTTTTTTTTTTTTTCCTTTGTGCATTTAAATGTACATATCAAAACATCTTCCGATCAATATGCTGTTGACTGGGGCCATCCATCCTTACTGTGCAGCATTTCTCTCCCATTCTGAAATTTTAACAGAAGTCAAGATGTTTGTGGACTCTGTTCGATGGACTACCCCTGCCCGGGCTCTCTGTAGGCATTGGGAGCTCCTCAGTACTTCCCAGTGGACAAAAGAGATTGTGGCAACCTCTGGGGCGGTAGGGAGAGAATATGAAGCTAAGGTGGGACAGAAAGCTGCTTGAGGAACTAGGTGAAGGATGGAGAAATCACTCAAACTGGGGACTACTCAATTAATTAATTAATTAATTAATTTTTAGATTTTATTTATTAATTTGACAGAGAGACAGAGATCACAAGTAGGCAGAGAGGCAGGCAGAGAGAGAGAGAGAGAGAGAGAGGGAGGAGGAAGCAGGCTCTCCACAGAGCAGAGAGCCCGATGCAGGGCTCCATCCCAGGACCCTGGGATCATGACCTGAGCCGAAGGCAGAGGCTTTAACCCACTGAGCCACCCAGGCGCCCCTCAATTAATTTATTTTAAAACATATTCATTCCTTCAGTTTGCACAAGACAAACACTATGATGAGTCATGCCACTAGCACACCATTTTTTTTTTTTTAAGAGAAAGAAGGAAGAAAGGATATTGGGAAAATGAGTAAACACAGACTTTGTCAAGGAAGGAAATTCTAGAGTTGAGAAGCCTCTGTGGGAAGCACATCTGCTCCTAGTCTGAAGTGATTCACAACTGGAGAAACTGAGCAGGAGCCACAAGGTGGAAATTCATTCATCTTCCTGCTCATTCATTCATTCATTCATTTCTTTCATTCAACAATGATCAGTTATCTCTACTACCCTCTGGAAGAAGCAGAAAGAATACAAAAAGTGGAAAAGATACAAACTTGTCTTTGAGGGCTCTACAAGTAGAGGGAACAAAAGATGTCACTAATAGTTATAATAGATTGGAGCAAGGGCAAAGATAAAGACTCGGAGGAGATGCAGTGGGGGCACAAAGGTGGGGGGTGGTGCGCAGCAAAAAAGTCTTCTCAGTGGGAATCCCCCAGGCAGCAGGGAGTTATGCCTGTGTGTAGGGATGGGAGTTCCAAGGAGGAGGAAAGGTCACTCGGAAAGAGGGAGACATCTTTGAGGACAGCGTGGAGTTGTTAAGTCTAAAGCATAGGAAGAAGCTATAGAGGTGGGCCGGGACCATGTATGGGAGGACCTCCTATGTTCTGCAGCGACTAGGCACCATCCTGTAGGTAATGAGGAGCCAAGGAAGGGTTTTGAGCAAAAGCATGGCACTATCCCACTTGTGGCTTAAAAAAAAAAAAAAAAAAAAAAATGTCTTCCTGGTATCTTTGCAATAGCCAGCATTGAGGGATGGGCTGAAAGGGATTGAGGAGTGGGGGTAGGCTAGCCTGTTCAGACAGTTCAGGTGAGAAGCTAATGGCAGGTGGCTAGAGGAAAAGGGTTGCTGAGCTTAGCTATAGGCCCCAAAGGGCAGGAAGAATTTCCAGTCTCTCAGAATATCAATTTCCTCATCTTTAAAATGAAGGAAACGTCAATCACCAATAAGGCTCCCCTGTTGCAGCAAGCACAAGACAGCTGATCAGGATCCCTCTCTGGGGACACTGGGGCCTCAGCGGAAACCCTGGAAAGAGGAAGAGCAAAGTGCTTTGCAGCCACATGCAGAGGGGAAGCAAAGCAGAAGCCCCCCATGCACTCCACCACGAGCGCCCAGGCACCTGTCCCCAGCTCCTCTTTTCTTTTCCTCCCTAGGGTAACTGTGTGAGGCCACAAAGAGGAGGTGGAATTGGAGGGCCGTCTTAGATGCCCACGTGTCTAAGGCTCCTGCTGCCATGGTTTTATTCGGTCAGGCGGGAGTACGCTCAGCTTTGAAGTCACAGGGGTCTCTAGCAGAGCCACTTGGAGCTGTCACCCTTGCCCGTTTCTCCCCCGGAAAAGCTCCAGTGAACACTGGAGAGAGCGCATGAAAAGGGACTCGCAAAAACCAAAGTTCACTCCCCCGTTCTGGACTGAACAGCTCTGTTATCCTGGTCACGTTAGTCCAAGGCGCTCAATAAATCCGGGTAGGGGTAACCCCGCCGGGCGGCAGACCGCTCCATCTGACACCTGTCCTCGCCGCCGCGCCACCTCGCCTTTCCCCGCACCTTCTCCCTCCAGGTCCCAGGCGCCGTGCCGGCTCTGGGCAGACGAGGCCGCGGAGAGCCGGTGGGGCGGGAGGTTGGCCGGGAGCCCGGGGCGCCCCCGCGCTCTCCCTCACCCGGGCTCCCGCCTCCCCCGGCCGCGCGGCCCCGCGCTCGGATGCAGGGAGCCGGCGCGGACTGCGCGCGGCTGCGGGAGCGGCGCCGCGGAGGCGGCGAGGAAGGTGCGAGCCCGGCCTACCGTGGTCAGCTGGAGTGTTGCGGGCGCCGCTCCGGGGCGCGCCAGCCTCAGGGGGGAGGCGGCCCGGCGCCACTGAGGCTCCGCCCCCGCCGAGGCTCCCCCGCAGCCCGGAGCCCGCCGGGCGCCCTGGGCCGGGCGGCGGGAGCTGCAGACCGTGGGCTCTGCGTGTCCGGCCCAGGGCGGGCCCAGGGCCCCCAGACGCCCGCCTCCGCCGCGGGTGGCCGCTTACGTCAGGGAGGCGAAACCCAGAAGAAGGGGGGGAAAAAAAAAGGCCTAAGGGCGGAAGGGGAAAAACTTTTATTTTTTCTCCCATTTTCTTCAGGGGCTGAAGTGAAGGGCAGGCGACTGCGCCAGCGCGGGCTTCCGGGAACAGCCCGGCGCGACCCCAGCCCGCTGCGCGCGGCGGAGCCGGGCCCGGGAGGCCCGAAGGGGCGGCCGCCATGTGGGACCCTCAGGACTTCGAGCGCCACTGGCAGGCCGAGTTCCCCGGGGAGAAGGCCCCCGTCATGCGGCTGGACTCGGTGCTGGACATGGAGCGGGAGCTGGAGCGCTGCAAACTCAACATGAAGCGGCTGCAACAGGTGTTGGCTGAGGAGAAGTTCAAAGTCTCCTACCTGCAGGCGGCCCTGGCCGCGGAGAAGCGGGACCTCGGCTGCGGGCGCTCGGAGGGCGGAGACGGCGACCGGCCGGGAGCTTGGGCGGAGGAGCCGGCGCCGGCCGGGCCGGAGCGGTCGCCGCCACCGCGCGAGAAGCAGGGCGCCGCGGGCGGCGGCGGAGACCCCCCAGGCCCCTGGCGCGGGGACCCGGAGGCGGCCGCGAAGGCCGAGGCTCCTCCCTACGCGTGCCCGGACCTTCCCACCTGGCCCCGGCCGGCGGGAGCCGGGGGCGCGGTGCGCAGCCTGACCGCCGCCATCCACCAGCAGCTGGTGCAGCCTCGCCTCCTTTTCAGGTCCCAAGAGGACCACGCGCCCCCCGGCCACGATGACACAGTCCCCAGCGCCCAGGGAGAGGAGCTGCCCTCCGGGACCCGCGCGGGGCGGGGCTCGGAGGAGGGCGAGCCGGACGCCTCGGTCGCGGAGGATGGGGGCAACAGCAGTGACCACGACTTCGAGATGGTGGATTTGAACGAGAAATTCGTCCTCGGCCACTTGCTCGTGGGCCCCTGCCGGCTCGGAGCCCGCGATGAGGCCGAAAAGCCGGCGCGGGCGGGCAGCCCCCATCGCTGGATGCACCTGATCCCCGGGGGCCGGCGGCAGCAGCGCCGGAGCCGCGACCTGGAGCTGCTTGAGGCGGAGGCCAAGGACGGGCGGAGCTCGCCCCTGGCGGCCGAGGAGCATCCCCGGCGTGGGGCTCGCGAGCACCTCCCCCCGTGGCGGCGCAAGAGGTTCCTGCGGGTGCCGGAGCGGGACTCGCCCAGCCACAGCTCTCCGGAGAGGGGCAGTGACTGCAGCCGCAACAGCTCGGACCACGAGGACGGCTTCTCTGCAGGTAGGCGCACCCCTCGCGCATCCCCGGGGCTTCTGGCCCCTTCCCGCACCCCCTCCCTGACTCCTCTTGTTGGTCCCGTTTAACCTCCGGCGCTTGGGAAGAAGGGAGATGAAATTAATCTGTTTACCTTGAAACCACTTGTAGAATTGGGGGGGGGGGTGTTGTGCAACATGATTTCGCCTCGGGCGAGTTTATGAAAACAAGCAGTATGGCGATGCCGGGGGGTGAGGGAATGGTGTGCCTGGCTAGACCATGGGAGGACTCTTTCATTTCAGGCCTCGGCCCTCATGCTCTGTGGTAATAACATCACCGTCCGCCCTCCCTCCAGCTCCTCTTCCACAGGTCGATCCGATTCCTTTGCACCACTATATAGTACCTTTCTCTACACAAACTACAGTGGGTCCCCATTTCTCCCCAGATTCCTTGATGTGAAAGTTTAAATCTTGCACATAATTTTCCCAACTTCTCTCTTATCTTCTGAGAGCCTGTGTCTCGTGTTCTGGCCAAATGGCAACACCCTCTCACTCAGGGAAAGGTCCATAATCCTTGCTGTCCCCTCCCTTGGCTAGCTGTCCCCTTCCTAGAAGGCTACACCTGATCGCTCAGCTTCCTGGAGCCTGAGTGGGAAGGGGAGGGCATTGAATCGTAGTTTTCAAGCTGGCCTGGTGCCCAGAGATCATGTCTAATGCAGTGTCTTAGTTTGACAAAGGAGAAAGCTGAAGTTCAGGAAGATTAAGTGCATGTTGAAGTGAGTTGAGATCCTACGCGGGGCTTCTGTCATTTGTTGTTTCCCTGGACATCTGCCCTCTGTTTTGAGGTCAGGACCCGGTCCTAGCCATCTCTGAATCCCCTGTGGCAGTCAGTATGGTGCCTTGCACATGGTAAGGGCTCACTAAATATTTCTTGAATAAATGGATGACTGCATTGTACTGAATGTCTCCCCACCACCCAACTCCTCATAGGCCAGGGAGTGGGAGTGGGGCTGAGGAAGAAAGGACAGATAGGGACGTGAGGATGGCCAGTGACCGCTACTTTGCTGCCCCTGGAACTCTCAGGATCTCTTCAGTCATAGGGAAGGCTTAAACTGATGTCTGGTTGGGTCAAATCGTGATCAGGAACTTAAGATGCCTTCCTGCTCAGTGAAGGAGAAAAAAAAAAAAAAAGAAATCACTGAAGCTGGGATTGTTCCAAAATCTCCATTATTAGATCTTATCTGGGTGAGTTTGCATTTGAATGAAAAACTGTCCACTTTGCTAAAAGCACATTTGGAAGGTCCATCAAGTCATCTGTTGTGATCAATTACACTTATTCATTAGCAGAGATTGGCTGCTTTTCCCATAGGTAATGCTTTTGCTGCCCATGCTAGTAACATTTTATGTGCCCCTTTAACTTAAGGGAAGAGTCTGAAGATTTCACTCTAGTGCCAAGTTCCAGATACCGAATGGCAGCTACCCAAGTGGCCCAGAGCTGCTTCAGAGCTGGCTCCAATCCCATGTTCTCAGAGACCCACATCAATCACCCCTTCAGGTATGCCCCATGCACTGCATTTTCCCCAGGAAGTTATTTTTATTTCTGTTTGCTGTCTCTTCTCTCCCTGAGGGCATTCTTGCACAAAGATCATCTTTTCGCAGATTAGGAGTTAGCATTCCCTCCGGCCTAACGAATTTCAAAAAGGTGCCCGCTTTGGGTGGACCAGTGATAAAAAGATCCTCATTCCTCTGGATTAAAGACTCCAGCCCAGTCACATGCCTGGCACTTGCTGGCTTTGCCTAGTGTGCTTGGGCTCAGATTCTAGGCCTCAACTCCAGGACCCCCTCTGCAGGTCAGGCTTGTGGATGGAACCCCTGGACAGCTGTTTGTTGGGGCTCTGTCTCCAAAACCTCGCCTGTGAGGAAGTGACTGCATGCACGTACATGCATGCCTAAACACGTATGCACAGTGCACACAATCCCATAATGTGTACATGTGCACACGGTCTAGGAGAAAGAGCTGTCAGGCATCCATAGAGTCCCCAGGGTGGATGGATTAAGGGCAGGGGTTTTCACCTGGTGGGTGACAGCCCACTGAAATCAGTCTGGGGGGGGAATGAAAGCTTTGAGAGGCTTTCCTCTCTTGGCTCTCCCTCCTTTATTTTCTCCTTAGCCCTGACCAGATTACTGCTTCAGATACTATGATTTTGTGTGTTGATCTTATTCACTGTCTTTCCAGTAAATGCAAGGTCCAAGAGGGAAAGGATTTTAAACTTTTTATCCTACGACATAGCCACAAAGCCTAGAATAGTGTCTAACACATAGTAGGTATTTCATAGATAGTTGTTGAGCGATACATTTTTTTTTAAGATTTTATTTATTTTTGAGACAGAGAGAGCGAGCTCACAGGGTAGGGGGGCAGGGGGAGAAGCAGACTCCCTGCTGAGCAGGGATCCCAATGCGGGACTCAGTCTGAGGACCCTGGGATCATGACCTGAGCCAAAGGCAAATGCTTATCGGACGGAGCCACGCAGGCCACCCAGGCGTCCAAGTGATATATTTTTTAATAGGATGGAATAGAAGAGGAAACATGGCAGTGAATTGCCCATGGTAATGGTATTTTCTATTTTCAGACTTTGTTTCAATTATGTATAAATGTGTGAGTATATATTGGGTCCTGATGTAGAATATATTTCTTGCTCTGGATTAGAGAGAAAGGTTTGAAAATGCTGATAAAGACTATGGGCTTTGAAGCTAGACTGCTTGTGTGAACTTGGGAGAAGTTATTTGAATTTTCTGTGTATCAGTTTCTTCATCTGTAAAATGAGACTAATAAACACTGCTTATATCAAATCATTAATATGAGTAATAAGTGGGATTTTGTTTCTAGAGGACTCTTAACACAAAGTAGGCACCCACAGTGTTTAACCGTGACTATAGGTCATTTTCTTTGAGTTGATGCTTCAAAGATTCTCATTCCCAGACCATTCTGAATCACAGATAATTTGGTTTTCTATGATGCATGTGTTTTGGGTTTTGTTCCCCCCCCCCCCAGCTTTGCTATGGCTCTTTCTAGAAACCCAGGGCCGAGGCTTGGCTCATGAGGCTCTCTTGCTGGCTTGGCCCTCATGTTTCTCCTTCTTCCCTGGCAATCGTGCCCATTATTTGTATTCAGAGATCCTCAATTGAAGGTTGGGTTTTATTGGGCCATTCAGTCTTGAGGTCTTAAGAAGAGAGAGCCATGGGAGAGCCACATAAAAAGGCCGAGGGGCAGAGATGCCCGCCTCCTTGTAAAAGGACCATTTTCTCTTATGAGAGGTAGATTCCCATACAAAGACACATTTGATCTGTTTCTACACATAGTAGCCAAAACTGAGTGTAAGAATGCCCATTCTTTTTTTGCTTTAAATCTTTCTTTTTAAAGATTTTATTTATTTATTTGACAAAGAGAGAGCAAGAGAGAGCGTGCGCACAAGCAGGGGGAGCAGCAGAGGCAGAGGGAGAAGCAGGCTCTCCACTGTGCAGGGAGTCTGATCCTGGCTGGATCCCAGGACCCCGGGATCATGACCTGAGCTGAAAGCAGACACTCAACCTACTGAGCCACCCAGGCACCCCGTTTGCGTTATTTTTTTTTTTAAGATTTTATTTATTTATTTGACAGACAGAGAGAGATCACAAGTAGGCAGAGAGGCAGGCAGAGAGAGAGAAGGAATCAGGCTCCCTGTTGAGTAGAGATCCCGATGTGGGGCTCGATCCCAGGACCCTGGGATCATGACCTGAGCTGAAGGCAGAGGCTTTAACCCACTGAGCCACTCAGGCGCCCCCTGTGTGCGTTATTATTATTTTCTTCATCGCTGAAGTCCCCAGAAGACCCCAGTCCATCTGCTGCAGCCATCAGGGCTGCTGCCCTCCTGTGGGGCTCCTGGGTGGACTTGGTCTCACAGGGGAGCAGACCACCTGCTGGATTTTAGAACTCTCCTTTTCAGCGGGGCACTGTTGGGCGGAACAACTGCATGCCAACATGTGGAGGCCTGGTATTTTTCCTTTCATGGTGACATGCTTCTGTGCCCCTCCTGCCATAGAGGTTGGGTGACATTTCTTTCTCAGGGCTTCTGCATCCTTTCTGGAGCCTGTGGACTCTCCTGTGCCACATCTGTACTCCTTGTGCCCCAAAGTACACTCTTCTGGCAAAGCGCAAATTTGGCTTTTCTGCATCAGGCATCCCTTTGACTGGCGAACTATTCATCTGATATTCTGGTTGTAGTTCAGATGACAAAGTAATTATCATTAGTATTTTAAATTGGCAGCATTTTCTTCTTGCTTTAAACTCTGCTTGGTGGAGGATAAGTGGTCTCCGTTTTGGCTGGCCCTTGAAATCCATTCATTTGTTCACCATTCATCTGTTCCATTGAACAAGAATTTATCAAGGTCTTACTTCATGCCAGGTCTGTGTTAAGGCCCAAGTGTGCAAAACCCCGTGACCTGCCTTTATGGTTCTCACTAACTCTTTGGCTCCTGGGGTAGAAACCGTATTTTTTTTTTTTTTTTTAAGATTTTATTTATTTATTTATTTATTTGACAGAGAGAAATCACAAGTAGATGGAGAGGCAGGCAGAGAGAGAGAGGGAAGCAGGCTCCCTGCTGAGCAGAGAGCCCGATGCGGGACTCGATCCCAGGACCCTGAGATCATGACCTGAGCCACCCAGGCTCCCTGAAACCGTATGTTTTTAAAGAAACAGCTTCCCTAAGGATTGTCCATCCGAATCTTAGTGACATTCGGGAGTCTAGAAGAGGAAGAGATCCGATAGTAGGCCTACTCCTGCCCCTGTTCAGACGGAGCCAGGGAGACCTAAAAGTAACCTCAAGGTCACACGCTTGTGACCCTCAAGGCTGGGCCCATGCGCCAGGACGTGGCTCTTTCCATTGTCTTGTGGTCTTTTCTTTCCTAGAATTTGAGGCAGAGAACTCTAAAGACATAAGTTCTGTCAAAGTCATGGTGACAGGAGCAGGTGGCCCCCTCCTTTAGCGTCTCAGCCATCTCAGGATGGCTGCGGGGCGGGGGGGGGGGTAGAATTACTAGTGCCATTTTATAAGTAAAGTGCTGAGGCCAAGAGAGGTAAAGGCATGCACCCTAATAGCTTCTGCTAGAATCAGTTTGAACTCAGGGCTAACAAAGACCGCACTCTTGGGTCAGCTGGGTCTCTTGGGTCCTGGGCCAGCTGTAGAATTCTAGATTTCCATACTGGGGAGGCCCTGCCACCAGAGTCTGCCAGGCTGCCAAACGAGATTTTTTTATTTTTAATCTTCATGGGAAATGCACTTCCTATTAGGTACTCATGTTACCTAAATCATTTGTAACCCGATGGGTTTTTTCCCCCCTTTCTCGCAAGCGACTAATGAGATTTTAGCTCCAGGAAGAATTCCTCATGTTTAGTGGATGTATCTGACTAACTTAATTCAAAGTATTGAGTTTTCCGCCTTAGCTGTGATAGAGTAATTTTTTTTTTTTTTCCATTCCGTGGTGTGGAGAGATATTAAAACACTCTCTGAAACACATGAGCCGCTGGTCGGCTGCGATTCATTTGTCACTTGATTTGACATTGCATCACTGCCTGCTTGGTTTCTTAATGCTTGCTTCCGTCCACCACTCATCCCCGCCATCTCAGCACTCTCTGCACCTCAGGGGCACTCAACCAACCAGCCAGGGAGTAGGGGTGCGTTTGTTTAACAAGTCCTTCCTCCTTGACATGTAGGAAACACAGCCAAGACTCCAAACTTTTCTCTTCCTTGTCTGTTTGGTTTTTTTCTGGTTAAGAGAGCATTCACAAAGCAATTGACTCTATACTTGGTTCTGGATCTTTATGTTTGAAAATCAGGATCCTGGGTGGCTCAGTCATCAAGTGTCTGCCTTCAGCTCAGGTCTTGGGATTGAGCCCCACATCAGGCTCCCTCCTCATCGGGAAGCCTGCTTCTCCCTCTCCCACTCCTTCTCCTTGGGTTCTCTCTCTCTTGCTGTGTCTCTCTCTGTCAAATAAATAAATAAAATCTCTTTAAGGGGCGCCTGGGTGGCTCAGTGGGTTAAAGCCTCTGCCTTCGGCTCAGGTCGTGATTCCAGGGTCCTGGGATCGAGCCCCACATTGGGCTCTCTGCTCTACAGGGAGCCTGCTTCCCCCTCTTTCTCTCTGCCTGCCTCTCTGCCTCCTTGTGATCTCTATCTGTCAAATAAATAAATAAAATATTAAAAAAAAAATCTCTTTAAAAAAAAAAAAGAGAAAGAAAATCAGGATCTTGACATATTTTCCTGGCTTTGAAATAATGGTACAAACACACTCCTCATCTGAAAAATGGAGTGGATGGAAGCCAGCTTACAGGGTGGTTAAGGCTTACACTGGCTAAGTCACTGACTAAGCCCCAGGCTCCTTATCTGCCAGATGTGGGTGATGATAGGACTATGTTGTAGATGTGTCATGAAGCATAAAGGAGATAAGTGTGTGGACAGTGCATAGCCCAGGGCAAGGCACATACACATTTAATAAAGTTTGGTGGTGGTATTGTTCCAAGTCCAAGCCACAGCTCGTGCTCCTGTTTCTTCATGTGATGAAGTTCCCCCAGCCTCTTCTGCCTCTTTCTCTCCTTTCTTACTCCCTCCAGGTCCACAGGTGTTTTGCTCCTTTGAAGGGAAACAAGCTTTCTTCTTCCTTTTTTTTTTTTTTTTTAAAGATTTTATTTATTTATCAGAGAGAGAGGGGGGGAGAGAGCAAGCACAGGCAGACAGAATGGCAGGCAGAGGCAGAGGGAGAAGCAGGCTCCCTGCTGAGCAAGGAGCCCGATGTGGGACTCGATCCCAGGACGCTGGGATCATGACCTGAGCCGAAGGCAGCCGCTTAACCAACTGAGCCACCCAGGCGTCCCTCTTCTTCCTTTTTTAAAGATTTATCTATTTATTATGGAGAGAAAGAGGGAGAGCGTGCCTGAGGGGTGAGGCAGAGAGGGAAAGGGAGAGAAGCAGACTCCTCCATGAGCACAGAGCCCGCCATGCCACAGGGCTCAATCTCACAACCCCAAGGTCATGACCTGAGTGGAACCAAGAGTTGGATCCCCATGTGACTGAGCTCCCCAGACACCCCAAACTTTCTTGTTCCTTTGTGGTCCCTGGTTCTTCCCCAATCAATCCTTGTTTCCCCTGACATCTACAACACTGTCATCTGGCTTCTCTTTATTTCCTACTCTCTACCCACTTGCTTTCAGCCAGTGCTCATTCCTGCCAGTGTCTTTTCCTTTGCTCTTTCTGGCATTTGAGATGCCCTTCCATCCCCACCCACCCTTCCTTTAAAGCCCAGCTTTTCTGTGGAAACTTGTGTTAGTTGAGACAGGGGTTTGCTGCCTATGAAAAAAAACCCCAAAATAGTTTAAGCAAGATAGAAGTTTATCTCCCTTTCAAGTAAAAGAATGCCAGAAGCAAGCAGTCCAGGGAGAGTAGGGTGACTCCCTAATCATCAGGAATTTGGGCTTCTTTTGTCTTCGAGCTTTTCTCTCTCAAGGTTGTCTTATGGTCCAAAACAGCTGCTGTAAATCCAGCCATCACACTCATATTTCAGATGAGAATTAAAAGAAAGGGAGGAAGGACACATGAGTGAGTGGCCACTGTTGGTCTGCCTTTTAAGGCACTTTCCTGGTAGACTCTCCTAACAATTTCTGTTTAAATCTCATGAGCCACCTCTAGCTACAAAGAAAGCTGGGAAATGTAGTATTTTATCTGGGCATACGGCCACCTCAAATAAAATAGGGGCTCTGTTACAAGGAAAAATGGAAGAATTGGTATTGACTAAGCAGCTAGCAGCCTCTGGCACAAGCCTTTAACAACTACTCCAACCCATCTTGTGGTTCTTAGAGTGAGCCCCACACTCACACAATGGTCTTATTATTGTGCCCTCTATTAATTCATTGACCCAGTGAACAAATGATGACTGAACCACTGCTCTGTGCAAGGCACAAAGGCTTTTATATGTTTACGGTGAAGGGTTGCTTTCCAGCTCAGAGGTTAGCTGGGCTGCTTGGGAGCAGGACCCTGGCTTATGCTTCTTTTTTTCTCCCCCGCCGCACCCTTCACAGGGTTGGGCACGGGCCAGGCACTTGATAAGTCCCTGGTTGATTTTGGAATCTCACAAATGGGAAGTTTGGGGAAAACATAAATCCCCGGCCTGGGTACTGGGCTGGAAAATTAAGTCTGTTAAGGCCTGTTTCTGCATCACTGTGGTTTGGAGGAGCCAGAATGAGGAGCAGCGTGGGTCGCAGGTCATCAGTAAACATCAGGGCCCGCGTTGTAGTCACGTGGACTTGTCCAAGGGTTGGGGTGGGCGTGGCTATTTTGGAAACCGGCGGAGTTTGTATATCAAACCAGAATTACAAGCACAAATCTCTGCGCCTCCTTTCTCTACGACAGCTCCGCGTAGCTGTATTTGTGCCGCGCAAGTCTCGCTCTCATCCCTGCACTGCACAGCTGCAGACCCAGCCTGCGGGCGCTGCGGAGAGCTTGGGCATCCGTGCCTGTGGCTGTCTTCCTGTCCCAGGCTTGCTCTCGTCTGCCGGAGCCGAGACCGTCTGAAGGGAGCTTGCCTAGAGCTTATGTCACATCTTGGGGCTGCTGAGAAAATGATTGTTTTAAAAATTTTATTGGCACTTTAGAGGAGACGAACATGAATATGTTTAGCAACTGCTGCCTGCGAGGCACTCTGTTAAGTGTTTAACCTGCACGATCACATAGAAAACTCAGAACAGTCTACTGTTCTTTACTCCTCTCATTTGGCAGTGGAGGAACCTGAGGCTCTGACCAGTGACCTCACAAGTCCAGGTTCCCTTAGGGCTCAGGGCTGGGGTTATTTTTTTCTCCTGCTTAAAAAATTAATTCTTCTTTTACGGAGATAATTCACATCAGATAAAACACCCTTTTAAAGTGTACAGTCATGAGTTTTTAGTGTATTCACAAAATTGTGCGACCATCTGTCATCTCTAATGTCAGACTGTTTCCATCAGGCGGCTGGGGACGGGGTGGTGACGGTGTCTGAGTCCTAGGCTTCTCCTGTGACCACACCAGTTCCTCTTCTCACTCACCACATGCAGTGATTTAAAATAACTAGGCCCAGGCGCCTGGGTGGCTCAGTTGGTTGAGCGACTGCCTTCAGCTCAGGTCATGATCCTGGAGTCTCAGGATCGAGTCCCGCATCGGGCTCCCTGCTCAGCAGGGAGTCTGCTTCTCCCTCTGACCCTCCACTTCTCCTGCTCTCCCTCTCTTTCTCTCTCTCAAATAAATAAAATCTTTAAAAATAAAATAAAATAACTAGGCCCGATTTGGGGGGAACATCAGGGCGCGTTTGGGTGAGATAGGGGCAGGAAAGGGCCATCTGACTTTTCATTCAGTTGCTTTCCCATCATTGCCGATGGTCCTGGTGCCCCTTTGAGTTCCCCTGGGCCGCACCCCACCTTTTCTGTATTTCCTGGACTTGGCGCAGGGGGGGCAGAACACCCCCAACTTGGGTTCCGTGAGACCCGTCAGTCCTGCCCTAGGGTTGTGGTTGGCAGGGTGAGAGGCACCCTTGCTCTGATCTGTGTCTTACTCACCTTGGTAACCCCAGAATGTCACAGCACACACAGGAGGTACTCAAACAATGTTCATGAATATCAGCATTGCCCCTGACAGAAACCAGTGCGTGGATCATTCTGCCTCCAGCCCTGGCTGTCTTCCACATGAAAGCCAACCAGCTTGCTCTCACCCCTAACTCTAATTGTGCACCCCCTGCTTGCATTCTTCAATGACTCTTTGTCACCTACAAAGTAAAGTCACAGCTTCTTAGATGAAAATGTACCTAGCCTAGCCATTTGTGATCCAGTCCACCCTCCTCTCCGCCCTCCCCAACCCATACAGGCAGACACTTTACCAGCTCTAGCAATACGGAACTGCTTGTAGTTTGCAAACATACCTTGCATACTTGTTTCCCTGTAGGGGCTACACCCTTTCCCTGGAAAGCCCTTTCCGTATTTGCCTGTATGACAAATAACTGTTCATTCTCAGGTCTCAGCCAGGAGGCTGCTGGATCTATAAAGCCTCCCCTGCTTTCCCCAGTAGATCCAAGAGCTGGGTGTCAGTTAGGAGTACACTTGGCTGCAAATAAGACAAAACAGCTGTAGTGACTGTGGTAGGCAGAAGAATGGCCCCTCAAATAATGTTCAGGTCCCAATCCCCAGAACCTATGTTACCTTACAGGGCAAAAGGAATTTGGCAGATGTGATCAAATTAAGGACCTTGAGAAACCCCAGCATGGCTCAGTTGGTTAAGCGTTCTGCTCTTAATTTCAGCTTAGGGTCGTGAGATTGAGCCCCACGTCTGGCTCCACACTCAGCATGGAGTCTGCTTAAGATTCTCTCTCTCCCTCTACCCCTCCCACCACTCAGGCACACTCTGTCTCTCTCAAAAAAAAAAAAAAAAAAAAAATTAAGGACCTTGACATGGGGAAATTATTCTGGATTGTCCAGGTGGGCCCAAAGTAGTAATGAAGTTCTCAAAAATGGAAGAAAGAGGGGTGCCTGGGTGGCTCAGTGGGTTAAGTGTCTGCCTTCAGCTCAGGTCATGGTCTCAGGGTCTTGGGATCGAGCCCAGCATCAGGCTCTCTGCTCAGCAGGGAGCCTGCTTCCCCCTCTCTCTCTCTGCCTGCCTCTCTGCCTACTTGTGATCTCTGTCAAATAAATAAATAAAATCTTTTTTAAAAAATGGAAGAAGGAGGTAGAAGAGGTCAGAATGATGCAATATGTAAAGGACTCAACTCACTGTTGCCAGCTTTGAAGAGGAAGGAAGGGGGCCTTGAGCCAAGCAGTATGAGCAGCCTCTAGAAGCTGGGAAAGGCCAGGAAACTAGTTATCTTCTAGAGCACTGGAGAGGAACCCAGCCCTGCCAGCAGCTTGATTTTAGCCCAGTGTCAGACCCTGTTGGATTTCTCCCCTATAGACAATACATTGGTATTGTTTTAAGTCACAAAACTTGTGATAATTTGTTAATGGCAATAGAAACACACAATGACTTGACCAGATAGTGATTTGTTTTCCTCCAGTCATGAGAACTCCAGAGGCAGGCTTTCTGGGATGGCTGAGCAGTGTGGTCAGGGGCCCAGACTTTCCCCATCATGTAGCAGAAATGTGCTTGTCCTCTTGCTTGTTGCCTCAGGGTTAAAACAAAACAAAACAAAACAAAACAAACCTGCTGCATCACCAGATGTGTGCTTGTGTTTCAGAAGGGGAGTAAGGTGCAAAGGACTGTAGCGATCATACTGGCTGTCGCTTTAAAAAGCTTTCCCCTCAAGCCCTACCTAGCAACTGCTGCTTTCATGCTATTGGCCAGCATTACATGGCTATCATTATAGCTGTGAGGAGGGCTAGGGGAGCAGGGTTTCAGCTCTTCAGCCTCTGTTGTAAAGATGATTAAGGAGAGAAAGAGACTGTGATTGGCTTTTGGAAAACCAGCCTAGTGTTAGTCACACAGTTATTCCTTGCACTTTGTACATTTACTCATTTGAGCAATTATAATACGGTTTAAAAAGGTTTGCCTCTCTGTCTTCCCCCACTGGATTCTACATCCTTAAAGTGTAAGGGTGTTAGAAAAGGACTACTTGTGGACGGCCTGGGTGGCTCAGTGGGTTAAGCCTCTGCCTTGGGTCGGGTCATGGTCTCAGGGTCCTAGAATCGGGCCCTGCATCGGGCCCCTCATTGGGCTCTCTGCTTGGCGGGGAGCCTGCTTCCCTCTCTCTCTGCCTGCCTCTCTGCCTACTTGTAATCTTTGTCAAATAAATAAATAAAATCAGAAAGAAAGAAAGAAAGAAAGAAAGAAAGAAAGAAAGAGAGAGAAAAGGACTACTTTTTAAAATTCTAGTCTCCCTGCCCCAGCACAATGCTGGTGTATTGTATTTGGGGTTTTGTTTCTTTGTTTGTTTTAAAGATTTAATTTATTTGAGAGAGAGAGAGTGAGTGGGGGAAGGGGCAGAGAGAGAGAAGCAGACTCCTGGGCAGGGAGCCCAACGTGGGACTCCATCCCAGGACCCTGGGATCGTGACCTGAGCTGAAGGCAGATGCTTATCTGACTGAACCACCCAGGCACTCTTTCTTTGCTTTTATCTTCATCTCTTCCTCCCTCTTCTCTTTTTTGGGGACCAGTAAGACCAATTGATAAGACCTATTATAGAGCCATTATTCTCAAGGGCTGTGGTTTTTTTTCTTCCTGAAACCATTTTCTTTTTTTAAATTTTTAAAAAAGATTTTATTTATTTGTCAGAGAGAGCGAGCACAAGCAGAGGGAACAGCAGGCAGAGGGAGAAGCAGGCTCTGTGCTGAGCAAGGATTCCAATGTGGGACTTGATCCCAGGACCTTGGGATCACGACCCTATGCAAAGGTAGACACTTAACCAAGTGAGCTACCCAGGCATCCCTTCCTGAAGCCATTTTCAAACTTCGTATGTCCCCAGGAGATTTTGACACGTGACTTTCTAGCTTACTATCCTGTCTCCTGCCCACCAGTTCAGAGTCTGCCATGTTTGTGCCCCTTTTCCTAATGGGAGGGTGTTGTTTCCTGAAAGTGGACAATACAGAAAAAGGATAATACTTCAAATCTGGCCAACTAATGGAGACCTGTGCTAGTTGTTAGAACTGTAAACTAAATATTTGGATTCCCCCTTGCTTTCCAGGAGCCTGGTAGGTAGGATTACATTCCTGGTTCCCTTGAACTTGGGTAGAGACTGTTGCCTAGTTCTAACCCATGAGTTTGAATGGAGGTGATGTGGGCAGCTTCTGCCCCAGAGCAGTTAATGCTGGTATGAGACCTCTTTTCCTTTTGCTGCTGGTGTCTGTTCAGTCGGCCTGGCTCCTAGAGGGAGGGCAGAGCGGAGCAGAGCTCCTAGTCAATCCTCGGTGGACAGGTACTAGAGTGAAAAATGAACTGTTGTCATTTTATTTTAATTTTTTTAAAAAATTTATTTATTTATTTGACAGGCAGAGATCACAAGCAGGCAGAGAGAGAGGAGGAAGCAGGCTCCCCGCTGAGTAGAGAGCCCGATGCGGGGCTCGATCCCAGAACCCTGGGATCATGACCTAAGCCGAAGGCAGAAGTTTTAACCCACTGAGCCACCCAGGCACCCCAAACCATTGTATTTTAAGCCCCTGAAATGTCTGGTGCTCTTTGTCACGGCAGCATTACTAGCTTGTCCTGACAGATGCAAATATCTGACTTACATTCATAAAGAAGAATGGTTCCTTGAAGCTTCAGATCAAAGTATTTTCCTCAAAGCCTCTAAGTTCCTAGGGCACCTGGCTGGTGAGGCCTGTGGAGTGTGTGACTTTTAATGTCAGAGTCATGAGTTCAAGTCCCATGTTGGGCATGGAGCTTACTTTAAAAAGAAAGGAGAAGAACAAAGGAAATGCAGGATCTCAGGCTCCACCCTGAACCTGCACTAAAACAAAACAAACTGAAACAAACCTCTGTGTTCCTTCTCGCTGAGACCAAGCAGTAGCCACAGCTGTTTACGGGTCTCTATCAGAGGGTAGGTCTCAAAAATGTGAACAACAGTGTGAGAAATGGCTCGGTTGTTTCACCACTGTTTTGTTAAGTGATTTGCTAGAAGGATTTATAAGACTCCATAACAGATTATACTCATGGCTAAGATTGTTTTACAGAGGATACGGAGTGAAAGAAAGCAGCAAGAAAAATATATGTATCGACAGACATGAGAGGTCCAGCAAAGGCTTTGGTCTTTCCTTGTCTGAGGCCGTGTGGGAGTGCTCGCTCTCTCTAAAAGCAAACTACAAAGACATACGCGGAATATCTACTCCCTACAAAGTCTGAGTCTTAAGGGTTGAGACTGTTATTGGGTGCTTGTCTCATGAGCATATCCTGGTAAATAACCAGCCATGGCAACCAAAAATAGGAACCCCAAAATGAAACCAAATGTACATCACCAGACTTGACGTCTGTGCCAAGGGACGGAACAAGCCATCACAGCGTGGGCCATTGTTCCAGGTGCAAAATCATGAAATCAGTAACATCGTGTAAAGGATACTACATTTAAAAACCATGGAAACCTACCTTCTCCACAGTGTCATTGATCTGGTGGTATATTAACTTTATTTGTGAGAGTGGAAGGCCTCAATGTCTGACTGCTCAGATCTCTGATAAATGTGATTTTCTTGGGGATTTTGCACAATAGGGTGCCGCTCAGAAAAGCTTTGGAAGTGCAGTGCAATTTTCCGAGACCTTTGTGTGTTAATTAGACTTTGGGGGCCAACAGTGGCAAACATGCTCACCACCTACACGTAATTTCAAATCATAAAGAACAAATTTGTAAGCAGAAGTTTGAAATTGTCAACCTGTAATTTGGGACCACCTGACTGTAATGAAATGGTTTTGCCATGTGGAGTGTTTATTAGAAGTATATATTATACTTACTTTATCGTCCATGAGACTGAGTATTATTATTCCCAGTCTCTACTTAATAAGTCTAGAAACACTGAGTTATGTGCCCATGTCACACAGCTAATAAGGGACAGAGTCAGGATTGGAACCCAGCTCTTTCTGGGGCCAAAGTTACTCTAGTACAACTCACCACTAACTCTTTTTTTTTTCTTTTTTTAAGATTTTATTTATTTATTTGAGAGAGAGAGAGCATGAGCAGGAAGGGGCAGAGGGAGAAGCAGACTCCCCAGTGAGCAGGGAGCCTAACATGGGGCTCCATCCTAGGACCCTGGGATCATGACCTAAGCTGAAGGCAGATGCTTAACCAGCTACCAGCTGTGCCACCCAGGCACCCCTCTTTTTTTTTTTTTTTAAAGTGAACTCTATAACTCATCATGGGGCCCCAACTCACAGTTAAGAGCCGCATGCTGTAACAACCAAGCCAGCTAGGCGGCCCCCACCACTAACTCTCAATCTCTCTAAGCTACATCTCATCCCTTGTTTAAAAAAAAAAAAAAAAAAAGTGATTAGACTAGAGGTTTTCCAGGCGTAATCTTTACAAAAACCACTAAGTCAGATGAACTGGCACTTTGTACCAAGTAATTGTTAAGAGCCTGGCTTTGAGTCAGAGACACCTGGATTTGGATCTAGTCTATAGGCCAGTTGTTATTTTATGCCCTTCACCAAGTTACTTCACCCTTCTATAAACCTTTTCCTATTCTGTACAGTGGAGATAATTACACCTCACCTGGTGTTGTAAAGATGAAATGAAATAAGGTACAGAAAATACGTAGCCCAGGGCCTGGTATCCAGTAAGCTCTGTGTAAATGCAAACAGCCACTGGCGTGATGGGCAAGAGCATACTGTCTAGGACCACACTGCCTGGGTTTCAAGCCCAGCTCTGCCACTTATGGCTAATTTTTTTGTGCCTCAGTTTCTGTGTCTGCAGACTGAGAGTGACAATAACATGGTATCAATACCAAATTAAATTGGTGCGAAGATTAAAATAGCTTAATATATAAAGCCCTTAGAAAAGCGCCTGATGCACAATATTTGGTGTGTGGTGGTTAATTTGGTTATTATGATCACGGTTATGACTGATTTTGCTGGACGTATTGCTGAAATAGGGTGAGAAACGGTACGTGGCTTCTCTCATCACCTGGGCATAACGGAAATGCAAGGCTTCTGGAGATCCTGCGGTTTGAATAATCCAAGAGCTGGAGCAGCAAGCATCCAAGACGGATGCCTCGTAGCTGCAGCCTGGGGAGGAAGGTGAGGCCCCGGCACCGTCCAGCTGAGGTTGGTCCTATTACGGAGAAAGCCCTGCTTTGTATGCAGCTGCCTTGTCTTCAGTTTGGCTGCATAATTGCGCCTTTTTGTTTTATTATAAAGCATCTTGAGGAATTCAGAGCCCCCTCCCGCTGATAGCAATGAAAGCCACAGAGTGTCCATCTCTAATGAGCCTCGGAGGCTCTGAGGGCCCTACCAAGGCAGCCAGGCAGGGAGCACGCACACAGGCCCACTGGCCCCCGGCTCCCTTTGAGCCCCGGCCACCGCTCCTGGCTTCATTATGGGGCTCCCTGAATACCCCCAGGATCCTCCAGGCTTGTCCTCATTGTCTCAGAAGGGGACAGAGCTGCTTCCTGAATGCTGGGCCCGTTGGTAACCTTTGTGGGCCGGCAGTGAGAAAACATAAATTAATTATTCATATCAGTGGGCCTGACAGGAGCTGTTGTTTACAGAGTTGACTCCCCTTCTGGCTACCAGACTCTCAGAACTCCCCAGGGCCTCTGGGCAAGCAGGAGACTGCACAGTCCTGGGAGACAGCTGCCTTGAGAGTCGGGACGGCAGGTGGCCGACTGGCCCTGGACCACATGCGGTCTGCCCAGGCACTTTGTTTGGGCTGTAGGTGGTTAAAACAAAAGCAAACCAATCTAAAGCCCAGAAACTCTCCAGGAAAATCTGGATTTCTGGCTTATTCTTGAAAGATGGGAAAATCTGCGGTACCTGTGGAAATCATCAGGTCGTACAGCACTGCTGACTCCTTCAGACCGGGCGTGATTTCACGAACTGCCTCAGCTCTTGTCTGGTCCTGTTTTCCGTGGGTATCGTGCAGCGAACAAACAAGCAAGACTCTGGATGGGCTGCCTGGCCTCGCCTCCTGCCTCTGCCATGCACAAGCTGTATGACCTTAAGCAAATTACGCAACCCCTGTGGTCCCCGGTTTCCTCATCTGCAAAATAGGGCTTGTAGTAATAGGTTACCCAGTAAACGGGTGAGAACTGAGTGAGTTTGTGTCAGAGCTTTGAGCTCCCTGTCGCGTCATAAGTGCTGCTTAGTTGTCAGTAGCTACTAGTATTGCACAACTGGCCTAGCGTTCTCGGCATCTGAGATGACAGTCCTTGTGTTAAAGTTTTCCGTTGAAGAAGAAAATATATTTCTTTCCTAGTGTGTGTCTTCACTCTAAGAAGTCTTTCATCCCTCCTCCAGCCCCTACACTCACCACCTTGGAGGGAGCCATCAGCATAGTGCCGCCCTCTGCTCTAACATGTCCGTGGCTTAGCAGGAGAAGTTTCTTCTGGTTCCCATGACAGTGGCTGCACATGTTCCCAATGGGCAGGCCTGTTTCCCATGGTCACTCAGAACCCAGGCTCCCAGACTCTTGTGCAGGGGCCCTCCTCCAGGTCCTGGTAGTTCTCAGCTTCCAGAGGGCACTGGGCAAACAAGAGAGTGAAGTTACACATGCTTCTTAGCTCTTCTTAACCCAGAAGTGATACCCATTTCTTTCGCTGGCATTGCAATGGCGAAGACAAGGCCTGCGTCCCCTCTTAGACTCGGGAGTCCTGGCAAGTATAGCCCCTAACAGGCAGCTCCTTTCCCGCAAGAGCCGTGCTCTGGGAAAGGGGCTGGGGCGGGAATCTTTGGTGTACCCTCAGCTGTCTTTGCCCCCACAGTCACAGGAAAGACGCCTGAAATCAACATCTCCCCGGGGTTATTTCCTTGTTGCTTCTTTTAGCTTGTAGAGGGTGACTGCCTTGTTTTTGTTTTTTTGTCTGGTTACTGCGGGGAGAAGAAGGGAAACAACCTTTCTGTTTTTAATCTCACGCTTCAAATTCCTACATAACACAAGAGCCTTGATTTGGGATATCAAAATTAGATTTGGGCAGTAGCATTTCATCTGAGTTACTTATTTGGAGAAACACGCAAGTTAGTCATGGTGCTTATATGTACATTGAGATCGCAGCCAACTTAGAGGAAGAAAGACATTTATAATCAGAATTTTTAAATTCAAATCTTAAACCTCTCTTTTTTTTCTTCCTTTAAGTTGGGTTCAAGTAGGTAACATAAACTTGTTTCAGCAGTTACTCGTGGAGGAGGTATATGTATATAGACTACAATCAAATGTATGTATCATAAATTTTAAAAATCGATGAAAGCCAAAGTACATTTATTTTTAGGAGGGACCCTATAAAGGCGAATCTTTAGGATTAAGGAAAAAAGAAATGAAAAGATGCAGCGCACATCTCTTCAAAATAGAAATTTCCACACACTGCCTTCTTTTAAACCAGTTTGTTTCTTTGGAACCACAGGGCCTGTCACATCTTTGAAGAAGTGAGATCACCGTGGGGTTAAGAGGGCATCTTTGCTGCAATTTGCATACAAATCTCTGAGAAGCCAGCACAGAACTTTTATGACCTAAGACAGTGACCTCAGTGACCTTCATTCAGACTTCATTAGTTTGCTTTCTGGCTCCCAAATTGACTGACAGCTTTCTCTGTCCTGCCAGTCCCTCTCGAGGTGAATCAGTCGTAGTCACAGAATGGAAAGAAAACACAAAATCTGCAGGTTTTTGTTTGACCCCTTCCCAGGCTGACCTGACTCACACCCCGAGCACATAATAAAAGCAAGAGGTTTTAGTAACTGAGAGGTGGAAATTGCCTGCTCTCTTCCTTGGTCCCTGGCTAAAGCTTGGTCAGTGTCATACCTCAAAGAAAGATGTGTGTTAGGAGAAGCTCTGGGTCTCTGCTTGTGCTTAGATGAGTTGCCTCTTACTGATTCTTCATTCAAGGATTTGCTGGGGAATTTCACAGCTGATTGGCAAAAGGGTAAAAAACCTCTTGAGTCTAAACCTACCATGCCCACTGTGGCTCCTCTCCCAGCACTTGTCTCTGTGTTTCAGTGTCGCATTTGTTTCGCTCTGCCTCTTATTATGGTAACTTCCATGTTATTCCCACTTCACAAGGCTTGCTGGAGGCAGGGACTGGCTTCCGGTGGTCAAAAATGCAGACCCCTGGAGCCACATTTACCAGCTGTGAGGACTTTAAAAAGTTATTTAGGGGCGCCTGGGTGACTCAGTGGGTTAAAGCCTCTGCCTTTGGCTCAGGTCATGATCTCAGGGTCCTGGGATCGAGCCCCCCATCATCGGGCTCTCTGCTCAGCAGGGATCCTGCTTCTTCCTCTCTCTCTGCCTGCTTCTCTTTGATCTCCGTCTGTCAAATAAATAAATAAAATCTTAAAAAGAAAGTTATTTAACCTCTTCGTGCCTCTGTTTTCTCATCTGTAAAATGGATGTGTGAATAGATAAATCTCCTGGAATGTTGTTAAGAATTGAATAAAGTGGGGCGCCTGGGTGGCTCTGTGGGTTAGGCGTGTGACTTTAACTCAGGTCATGATCTCAGGGTCCTGGGAGCAATAGCTCAGCGGGAAGCCTGCTTGTCCCTCTCCCTTTGCCCCTCACCATTCATACCCCCTCACCCCGCTCCTGATTATGCACACACTCTCTCTCAAATAAATAAATAAAATCTTTTTAAAAAAAGAAAAAAGGAATGAAGTAATCCATGGTTAAGTACTCAGCCTGATGCATAGTGAACACTCAGTAAATGATAACTCATATTCTTTTTTTTTTTAAGATTTTTAAAATGTATTTGACAGAGATCACAAGTAGGCAGAGAGGCAGGCAGAGAGAGAACAGGAAGCAGGCTCCCTGCTGAGCAGAGAGCCCGATGTGGGGCTCGATCCCAGGACCCTGAGATCATGACCTGAGCCACCCAGGCATCCCTCATATTCTTATTTACCCTCTGTTTTCCTAGCATCTGCCATTGAGCCATATGTGTCCTGTGTGTTTGACAAATGTGTACTGATTAGCCTGAGAGAATGATGGAGGAAATTGCTGAAGTATTCTTCTTCTACTTCTAGAATAATCTCGGTAAGGAACTGACTGCAGGTCAGAGTCTTCTCTGCAGGAGCACTGTAAAAAGATTCCTAGTGCCCACACCCACTGATGGGGAATCCAGTGAATCTGGGCACAACCTGAAATCTATACTTTTAGCCAGTCCTGGGGACTCGTGGCAGCTAGCCCAGCACCCTGAAGTTACGCAGGCTTTGCTAAGTGCTCAATATGAGGTAGTGGTCAATATCTGGGGTTTTTTTGGTTACTGTTGTATTGTTTTTCATGTGCACTTTTCTTCCTTTCTTTCTTTTTTTAAATAGAGATTTTATTTTTAAGTAATTTCTATACCCAGCCTGGGACATGAACCCACAACCTTGAGATCAAGTGTCAATCACTCCACCAACTGAGCCAGCCAGGTGCCCCTTGTGTGCACTTTTAGAGTTTGTCTTTTCAAAAAGGAAATTTTGGGGGCGCCTGGGTGGCTCAGTGGGTTAAAGCCTCTGCCTTCGGCTCAGGTCATGGTCTCAGGGTCCCAGAATTGAGCCCCGCATCAGGCTCTCTGCTCAGCGGGGAGCCTGCTTCTCCTCTCTCCCTGCCTGCCTCTCTGCCTACTTGTGATCTCTGTCTATCAAATAAATAAATAAAATCTTAAAAAAAAGAAATTTTATTATAATTGCCAACGAATATGGAAAATAGGGTGAGGCTATGTATATTACATCCCCCCCTTTTTTTCTTTTCAAAAATTTTTATTGCAGTGAATTACACATAACAGTAAAGTTTATCATCTTAACCATTTTTAAGTGTGCAGTTCAGTGGTATTAAATACATTTATAATGCTGTACAACCATCACCACTATCATCCTCATACAAAACTGAAACTCTATACCGGTAAAACAATAGCTCCCCAACCTCCACTTCCCCACTGCCTCTGGCAACCACCATTCTGTCTGCCTCTGTGAATCTGATTACTCTGTGAGTACCTCATGCAACAAATTACACAGCGTTTGTCTTCTTGTGACTGGCTTATTTCACTCAGCATGATGTCCTCAAGTTTCATCCGTGCTGTAGCGTATATCAGAATTTCCTTCTTTGTATTTTATTTTTAATTTTTAAAAAGATTTTATTTCTTTATTTGAGAGTGATAGAGAGACCAAGCACTAGGGGCAGAGGGACAAGCAGACGCCCGGCTGAGCCGGGAGCCAGATGTGGGGCTCGATCCCAGGACCCTGGGACCATGGCCTGAGCCGAAGGCAGACACTTAACTGACTGAGCCACCCAGGTGCCCAAGAATTTCCTTCTTTTAAAACCTGAATAATATTCCACTGTATGTCTGTACCACATTTGTCTTATCCATTCATCCATTGATGGACACTTGGGTTGCTTCCACGTTTTAGCTTTCATGAGTAATGCTGCTGCAAACTTGGAGTACAAATATATTTTGGAGACTCTGCTTTCCATTCTTTTGGGTAAATACCCAGAAGTAGAATTGCTGGAAAATGCTTGGTAAGGCCCTTTCTGCCCATACAGCCCCAAAGGTTGACATTAAAGGGAAGCCATTTAAAAAAAAAAAAAAAATTCCTGTTTACTTAAGAACTTTAGGTGCTGGGATGCCTGAGTGGTTTAGTCGATTAAATGTCTGCCTTTGGCTTAGATCGTCATCCCAGGGTCCTGGGGTTGAGTCCCATGTGGGACTTTCTGTTCAGTGGGGAGCCTACTTCTCCCTCTGCCTGCTGTTCCCCCTGCTTGTGCTTTCTCTCTCTCTCTCTCTCTGAGAAATATATAAATAAAATCTTAAAAAAAAAAAAAAAAGAACTTTAGGTGCCCCTAAGTAAAAAATGGAGGGAAAGGCCTTTTGTGTTTGTGTGTGAGTAGATAAGGAATTGCCAGACAGTTGATAAAGTAATCTATTTGTGTTAGGAGCCAGTAAGCAGTTAGAGAGAGGAAACAGCCCAGGGTGACCTTTGGCCTGAGCACAAACAGCATCAGCAAGCTGAGTGACACTTGGATGAGGACACAGAGAAGCCCATTGTGGTCTCCCATTTCAGAACACTTGGCTGGTTGTGACTTGAATCATGTAGGTCACCCTGTTGCTGCCTCCAGATAGCAATCATGGTGTTTGAAGGTGTCGGGTTTGGATGCTCACTGGCATTCATTCCCCCTGCTGAGCTTTGGGGGAAGGAGGGCAGTGGGGTGGGGACACGTCTTTGCACTCAGGTTATAAGTGACAACCCCAAAGTCCCAACACAGGCTGAGCTTGTACCTTTCTGAATTTCATTACTTTCTGCCTCTACTTCCTCCCTGTCTCAAAGAGATCAGCCTTCACTCGTTTAGACATAGGTGGCATGAAATACTTGTGTGTGTATTTTCTTGGGGAACGGAGATTAATGTGAAGTTAAGACGACCACTTCACGGCAATTTATAAAATTTGCTGAACATGTAAATAGTTAAGCAAACCTGCTGGGCTTTAATAATTGGAACTTTTTCTTGGGTTTTAAAGTTACTGGATAGCATGGAGTGCTTATAACCTCCAAACTGATCAATAAGAAAGGTCAACAAATACCTCTACCATAATTCTCAATGTTTATGAAGTATCTAAATCACCAAGTATTAGAGGGTTAAAAGAGAAGGATTTGTACACCATCCATGGAGCGCCTTGGTGGCTCAGTTGGTTAAGTGTCTGACTCCTGGTTTCCACTCAGGTCATGATCTCAAGGTTGTGAGATCAAACCCTGCATCAGGCTCTGTGCTCTGCTGGGAATCTGCTTGAGATTCTCTCTCCCTCTCCCTCTGTCCCTACCTTACTTCTCTCTAAAAATAAATACATAACTCTTTAAAAAAACAAAACAAAATGTCATCCACTTCCAAGCAGGTTGCGGAGAGTAAAGCCTCGTATGTCTGATTTCATGACCGTGTGAGATCAGTTCTGGGCTACCATAAACTCCTCCTCTCCAGGAGAAAGGGATGCAGCCACCGTTAAAGCCATGTCATTGACACCTGAAGTGTGCCAAATGTGCGTCTGGGGAAAGGGTTCAAACCTCTGCTTCAAGACTCGTCAGTTTCTCTGTGGGAACAGGCTGGCAAACAGGTTTTCCCTGCAGGAATGTAAACATAATAGAGACCCATGCTAAGGGCTTGCCATCTTTAACTGCCTCCCAAGATACAAAGAAGGATTCAATAAAACTGTCGGGGACCACTGTGTTCAGATACCAAACAGTAACAACAACATCTTCGCAGGTTGACCAATGGTTACAGAAGTCGTCGTACCTGCTTCACAATCTTGAGGGCACATCCTTTGACATTTTTCTTTGTTTCTTCAGCTCCAGTGCCCACATGTGTTCCAGCAGACATCCCAGCAGCTCCCTTTTGAGGCTTTCCCTTAGAGTCAAAGAGGGGACAGTGGTCAGTGCTACTAAACCCAAATCAGCAGAGAACTTGAGTTTCATTAGCAGTAAGGACTTCTCACTGCACAGGCCAGCAGGTGACCTTGGAAACAGAGACAGTATTGGGGATGCACAGCACAGCCATCCTTGGGACAAGACAACGTTAATTCCTCCGTGCTGAGCTCCTCCTAGGACACCTGCTCCTGACACCCAGTTCCTTAAGGCCATCGACAGAGTGGCTTCCTGTGTGTTCCTTTGCCCAGGAAGGCTGGGAGGACAAATTCTAGCATCCGCCACTATTTCCTTTCCATGGGGGATGACCCATCTTGGGGGACTGGAAAACTTCTCTTTTTAAGCCCTCTGAACTCAGTGGGTCTTCTCACACCATCTTTTCTAGACAGCAGCAAAGAGGCTGCCTCTGATGTCAGTGGTTCCAAAGCAGTTGATTTGAGACAGAATGCCCTGATTTGAGACAGAATGCCTAAGGAATTATAAGGCTATCAGGTTTGTGACTCGAAGAGCATTTGGGGGGTGAGAGGGCATTTCTCTTTTCTAGAGAAAAGGCAAAGGGGATAAATCTAATCCCTGGCACTGTGTCCCGGTTTCTGCTCTTCCAAACAATACCACAATTAAAACCATGTACACAACCCATGTGTGCATATGTGTGAATATTTCTCTAGAGAAAACCTAGACATGGTCTCGCGAGGTTGTAAAGCATGTGCATTTTAAAATATTAATCGGTATTTTGGGGCACCTGGGTGGCTCAGTGGGTTAAGCCTCTGCCTTCTGCTCAGGTCATGATCCCGGGGTCCTGGGATTGAGCCCCGCATCGGGCTCTCTGCTCACTGGGGAACCTGCTTCCTCCTCCTCCCTCTCTCTCTGCCTCTCTGCTTACTTGTGATCTCTCTGTCAAATAAATAAATAAAATACTAAAAAAAAAAAAAAAAGAATAACACAATGGGGGATGCCTGGGTGGCTCAGTGGGTTGAGCCTCTGCCTTCGGCACGGGCCGTGATCTCAAGGTCCTGGGATCGAGCCCCACGTTTATCTGCTCAGCCCCCCCTTTCTGCATACTTGTGATCTCTCTCTCTTTCAAATAAATAAAATCTTTAAAAAATATATATTAATCAGAATTGTCAATTGTTCTCCAAAAATGCTGTTCCAGCTTAGACTCTTTTCCACACTTTTTGGGGGAACCTGTTCACTCCCTCACCAAAATCGTTATTCTTTTTCATTTGTGCCAATCTCATGGACAGAAATGGCATCTCAATATACATATGGCCCCAATTAGTAATAAGGTACAGTCTCTTTTCTTATATTCTTTGACAATTCCTATTTCCTCTTCTTTGTGGTATTCTTTGCCCATTTAAAAAAAGATTTTATTTATTTTATATGGAGAGAGATTGAACACAAGCTGCGGGAGCAGCAGGCTCTTACTGAGCAAGGAGCCTGATGTGAGGCTTGATGAGGGGCTCAATCCCAAGACTCCTGGATCATTTTCTGAGCTGAAGGCAGATGTTTAACAGACTGAGCCACCCAGGCACCCCTCTTTGCCCATTTTTTAAAATATAATGTGAATGGTTTATCTTTGAATAGTATGCTAATTATAGATTTACTTAAGGAAAATGTACTGTTCCTTTTTTCTTTCTATTGACTGTCCTAAATTGTTTATTAGTTAAGAATTTTACAAACATTGGGGCGCCTGGGTGGCTCAGTGAGTTAAAGCCTCTGCCTTCAGCTCAGGTCATGATCCTGGCATCCTGGGATCCAACCCCGAGTTGGGCTCTCTGCTCGGCGGGGAGCCTGCTTCCCCCTCTCTCTCTGCCTGCCTCTCTGCCTACTTGTGATCTCTGTCTATCAAATTAAAAAAAATTTTTTTTTTATAAACATTACTTACATCAGTGGGAAGGATGAAGCTGGAGAATGTGTCTTCTCCAAGCTGTATGGCGAGAACCACCCATATTGTGGTGGAACTTGTGACCCTTCCCAAGGTCACGGCTCTTGGAACCTGCCCATGTCAGCCCTCGCAGAAACCTGTGCAGCTGGGTTGGTCTGGTGACCTGGGTGTTGGGATTTCTTTTGACAGCTTTATGGAGTGGATCCATGAGGATAACCTCAAAGAATGTGTATGGAGAATCTTCACGAACCCAGTAAGAATTTAGGTCTCTCAGCATTCCTGCTGTTCTTTGTGTTTCTAGTTTCTGGGAATATTTTTTCTGTTCATTTTAAGCAGAAGTGGGTGTTAACTCTTTAACTAATGCTTTTCTCACATATGTTAAGATGATCGTATACTTTTTTCTTTTTTGTTTTTTTTTTTTAAATTTTATTTATGTATTTGATAGAAAACGAGAGAGGGAACACAAGGAGGGGGAGTGAGAGAGGAAGAAGCAGATTTCCCATCAAGCAAGGAGTCCTACGAAGGACTCCATCCCAGGACCCTGGGATCATGACCTGAGCCTAAGGCAGACGCTTAACGACTGAGCCACCCAGGCACCACCATATACTTTTTTCTTCCTTAACCTATTAATACAGCGAATTACACAAATACATCTTCTATTTAAAGAAGTTTTATTGCACTAGGCCTGTATTCCCGGGATTAAATCCTATTTGGTCTGCTATACAAGGTTGAGGGCTGCTGAGTGGTACACTAAATAAGTCATGACCTTAGCCAAAGGCAGACGCTTAACGTGCCCCCAGGATCTGCTTCTTCCCTGCACCCCACTTTATCCACTGTTTTGGCAGCAGTCCTCTACTGGGTTGGTATGTTGGGGCCTGTGATTTCTTCTTTCCATCCAATACTCCTATCCCCTTCTTAGATTACTTATCTTAGATTACTTATCCCCTAAGATTACTTAGCATTCATGGTCCCTGAGAGTACCCTGTGTCAGGGTACCTTGTTATAGGTTTTGTGTGTTAATCCATGATTTTTTTTTTTTTAAAGATTTTATTTATTTATTTGACAGATCACAAGTAGGCAGAGAGGCAGGCAGAGAGAGAGAGAGGGGGAAGCAGGTTCCCTGCTGAGCAGAGAGCCCTGAGCTGAAGGCAGCGGCTTTAACCCACTGAGCCACCCAGGCGCCCCTATCCATGATTTTTTTTAAAGATTTCTAAAATTTATTTGACAGACAGAAATCACAAGTAGGTAGAGAGGCAGGCGGGGGGGGGGGGGGCGGGGGGGGGAGGGCGGGGAGCAGTCTCCCTGCTGAGCAGAGAGCCTGATGCAGGGCTCCATCCCAGGACCCTGGTATCGTGACCTGAGCCGACGGCAGAGGCTTTAACCCACTGAGCCATCCAGGCACCCCTTAATCCATGATTTAGATCATGTCTAGAGATTTGGGTTAAGAAAGGGAGACATAAAAAAAAAAAAAAAAAAAAAAAAAGAAGGGAGACATATGACAAGTTTATTATAATGGTGTGAAACATATAAAAAACCTCCACGTCCTCAGTCTTCCACCTTGAACCAGAAGCCCCAAAGGAAAATTAAGTTAGAATCCAGATCTCAGTTTTATTTTTTTTTTTTAATTTTTTTTTTTTTTAAAGATTTTATTTATTTAACAGAGAGAGAGATCACAAGTAGGCAGAGAGGCAGGCAGAGAGAGAGAGGAGGAAGCAGGCTCCGTGCTGAGCAGAGAGCCCGATATGGGACTCGATCCCAGGATCCTGAGATCATGACCTGAGCCGAAGGCAGCGGCTTAAGCCACTGAGCCACCCAGGTGCCCCAGATCTCAGTTTTAAAACTTAATATGAGTATCTACCATGAAGCAGTCCCTGAATTATGCATATAGGTATTTTTTAATATAAAAGATGTAAATAGTACTGAAGTCCTTGGAAGAAAACATCAGTTCCAGTCATCTCTCCCCACCACTTTCACTCCTCTCTCCAGAAAGAACCTGCAGTCAACAGTTTGTTGTAGATAAGATATCGCTCCAGTCCTTTTGTGGCACACATACAAATATTTTATCTCATTTGTGCATTGTTTCATTTGTTCTCACAGCCACAAGAGGCTAGTATTATTAACCCATTTTATGGATGACAAAATCGAGGCCCAAGAAAGTTGGGCAATGTGCCAAGTGGCCCGCAGGTAATTAGTTTGAACCCATGTTTCTTATTTTGAAAAGAGCCAGTGCCTCTTTCTCAGGAGGTGGAGGCACCAGTCTTGAAAAAAAATAAATGAACTAGGGGCACCTGGGTGGCTTAGTCTGTATGAGTCTATCTTTGGCTCAGGTCATGATCCCAGGGTCCTGGGATGGAGCCTGGCTCATCCTGGCTCAGTGGGAGGCCTGCATCTCCCTCTCCCTTTCCCCCTGCTGGTGTTCCCTCTCTCTTTCTCTGTGTCAGATAAATAAACAAAATCTTTAAAAAAAAAAAAAAAAGAAAGAATGAGCCTTGCTCAGTGGTGACAAACCCAAACCGGTCTGAAGGAGTGTAAGGGACCCTGGGGTCTCCCACTCTGCTACATTCTCCTTGAGCAGTTGTCCTTTTGGAGACTGGAGGGAGCAACAAGCCCTTGCCTAATTGAATTTCAGGTGACCCTCATCTGGATTTCAGATCTTCCATTTTGCTAGGATGTTTTAAGGCCTGTGTAAAGACATCGTTGAAGAGCTTCCAAGAAAGGTTTTCAGGTGCTAGGGACTCTCACAGTTCCCCCAAGTGTCCCTGGGGGAACTTCCAGAGATCCTGACAGCACCTCCGGCTGGGATGAGCTGGGGGAGATGCCAAGAGAAATTACGGTGGCCTGGCGCCTAGGACAGGTGCGCCTGTTTTCTCGCTCATTCCTCCATTGCTCCAGGGATTTCCCCAGTGGATCTGACACTGGGAAACGGAAACTCTTTGATCTATTTGTTTGTTTTAAAGCCTGAATAAAAGGTCAGAGCTAGGGGCACCTAGGTGGCTCAGTGGGTTAAGGCCTGTGCGTTCGGCTCAGGTCATGATCTCAGGGTCCTGGGATTGAGCCCCGAATTGGGCTCTCCGCTCAGCAGGGAGCCTGCTTCCTCCTCTCTCTGCCTGCCTCTCTGACTACGTGTGACCTCTCTCCATCTCTCTCTCTCTCTGTCAAATAAATAAAAAATATCTTTAAAAAATTCTTTAAAAAAAAAAAAAAAAGTCGGAGCTCGCCCCTCCCGCTCCAGCCAGCGCCTGCTGGAATGTCCGCAGTCTGCGGCTAGTTGCTTGCAGCGCCGAGAGACCCACACGAATGCCACACCCCTTGGCGGGTCCCTTCTCACCGCGGCAGGCAGAGTCTGGGCCTTCCTTCACCCCGCAAGGCGCCAGGGGTGTAGGCAGATCCCGGAGGGTTTTGGCATCTGCCTTCCCCTTGAGAGGGAAGATAAACTAGGCCCCAGGCCCAGAATACATTTGCATCTCAATAACTGCGTAAACCTCAGAAACCGAGGCCGCCTCCCCCGCCGGGGTCCTGGAGCAGCGGGCCACCACGGGACTTCTGTGATGTTGGATTAATCATGCGAGCAGGTGAAGGCAACTCTGGTTTAGCCTCGGTGCTGCATTTCACATTTAAATGCCGCAGCGCAGGGTCTGGAGAGCCAGAGCTTGCAGCCCCGCCACCGGGAGCTGTCCGGGAGCGCCAGTACGGTGGGAAACCCCACCCACGCGGGCCTCACCAGGACCCGCTACACACAGACTAATGGAGGAACTAGAAGGGCTCAAGGAAGAACTGAATTTACCGTCTCTGCAGGCGTCAGGAACCTTGTCATTTAAATGAGAGGACCATTTGTCTTCAAACCAACTGTTCCCAGCCCATGTTTCAAACCCTAAACCTAGCAGGCTTTCATCAAGGGTCTGTGGATTAGGAATGGATGATTATGAATCATCTTCCCTTTCCTAGCGGGATCATCAAATTTCATGCAACATTTACCAAAGGCTAATATGTGAGACATGAAGAGGGTGTTACACACCCTAATGGGTACATCATAGCCGGAGGTCCTTCAGAAAAGGGTTGGGACATTGGGCTCTTTGTCTCCCAGGGAAATGCCCATAAGTGTGGCCTCATCATTTGTGTGTGTGTGTGTGTGTGTGTGTGTGTGTGTATTGGTATATACTAATTTCTAAGAAATTTTTTTTTCTTAGTTCAACATTCTGGTATAGTGTTTACTCTGGATAATCCAAGATATACAAAAAAAAATTTTTTTAAGGACTTCATTTATGTATTTGAGAGAGAGAGAGAGAGAGAGAGAAAATGCACAGGAGCAGGGGCAGAGGGAGAAGCAGGCTCTTGGCTGAGCTAGGAGCCCCAACGTAGGACTCCATCCTAGGACCCTGGGGTCATGTCCTGAACCAAAGGCAGATGCTTTAATTATTGAGCCACCCAGGCCCCTCTCAAGGTTTACAATTTTCACATAAAATTACCCACATATCTTACTTTATTTTTTTTAACACACTTAGCTACTTCAGACCTATTTCCCTTTTGCCCAAGAAGGGCAGTCTACTTGGTGTCCTGGAGAAAATTCTCTTTGTCAAGAAAGTGTATTGTATTCTGAACTGAATTTTTCAGCTTCCATTGTTTCGGAGGTCTTTGAAGGACCTTTACCAATCTGGAGCCCTTGGCTCTCTCAAGCCTGACAGCCTTGACTTACAGTGAAGGGATTACATTTTTCTAGATGGATCTTCCTCTTCTAGCTCTAGCAGCTGCACTTCTGAAGAGGGAATCGGGCTGCTTTGACTCTTTACAAAATGCTAATGAGTTAACTCCACAATGAAGATGAGACACCCACAGAAAAAAAGGGTGTGGTTTGGCCTCGGTAACCTCAGCACATCTCACAGTATCTCTTTACAAGGTTTGCTGTAATCTTGGGGGTGGGGGAGAGGTGTACTCTGTGTGTGTGTTTGTGTGCACGCGTGTGCAAAGCTCAAGCAGCGTAATGGTGATAGCTAACGGTGCTGAGTTTGTAGACTGAGTAGGCACCGGGCCCACTGTCTTCACATCTGTTCTATGTCAGCCGTCTCAGATAAGGCAGTTACCATGACTATCCTCATCTTACAACGAAAGAAACTGAGTCCCGGTAAGATTGAATTAAGGACACCAGGGCTCAAACCCAGGTCTGTTCTGTCTCTGGAACCCACATCCTGACCATTGAATGGCGCATCCGGAGTAGCAGCGGCCCAGAAACTGGCCCCATGAAGCTCTTGCTTACATGAGCGGCTCTGGGGGACGCTGCAGCCTGCAGGGGGCTGGAGCTTTCAGCAGCAGTGCCCAGGGGAAATAGCAGGTGTCCCCGCCCTCCCCCTGCACCTGAGATGGGGGGATGGGCTAACCCAGCCTAGAGAAGAGTCACTCCTGCGTGGGTCTGCTTTTCTTAAGTAATAATCAGTTTTTGCTTTGGCCGGCAGGCCTGCAAACTCCGTAGCCAGGAAACAGGAACCTTTTGACGAGATTGGCAAAACTGTCTGGCATTCTCCTCTTGGCTGTCAGCTCTGTTTTATCAGCAGCCATGCCCAGCAGATAGGGTGTCCTGGGAAGCATGCCTCAGTCCCATGGAGTGTACAGGGGAATTCACCTGGGCACTGCTTCCTTTCATCGGCTGTGGGGGCCAGGATCACTGCCTTAGAGGGAGTTCCATTGGTTTTATCTTGGCAGTGTGGGGGCTTGTAAAGTCTTAGGAAGCCTGTGGCCACTCGGGAGGTTGGTTGACTGTAGAAGGGCCATTTCTTCCCATTCCCTCTCCCACAGCATCCCAATCAGTGTTCTAGAATGTGTTGAAAGTATGAGGAAATGCTGATGTTTTAGACTCTTGGTCTGCTTGTCCCAGCGAGCGGTGTAGACACCGGTATTTCCTGCCTGTGGCATGATGTGGAAAAAGGTTGATAAGCACATCTCTCTCCAGTTCTCCTGAGATTGCAAGAACAAACCCAGCTTACTTTGTCCCTATCACAGATTGGGGTTTGGGTGGTGAATTCAAACCCAATTCTTTTTTCTACAATTCTCTTGCATCCCCCTCCGCTCCCCCTCAGTTTCCATTGCTAAAGGGCTGATGTCGCTAATAGCTAATGCAGCCAATCCCCAGACTTTGTTCTAATCCCAAAGCTGTGGCCCAGCCCCAAGGAAGGAAGGAAGAGTCCCCAGGCCCTGTCGGAAGCAGTTCTGATTCTACTAAGGACACTACAGATGAGACTTTGTCGCCAGTATTCCTGGGCAGTGCTGACAAGCAGGTGTTGTTCCTCCCTCCCCCAAGAATCAGAGACATGTCACTTGTACTGCGACCAAAGGTGGATGATGAAATAGAGTCCCCCCACCCCTGCGGCGTGGGGGTGGGGGCTTATCTTCGTATTTGGGGCTAAGGTGGCCCTGAGCCAAGTGAGGTTATAGTTCACTTAGGTAAAGCTTGCCTTGCTGGACACAGGAGAGAATGAAAGCTGGACTGGCCATAGATCAGTGGCTGAGAAATTCTGAGCACAGTCTGGAGAGCTGCTTTGATGTAACTATGCAAAGACCCTGGCTGTAGCCATACCCAAAAAAGCTGGAAAATGCTAATGCCCATTTTACTCTTTTATTGTCAAAAAATGTGTTTGTGGAAGGAAAAAAAACGGATAAAACTCACTAGTTAAAAAAAAAAAAAACAGCTAGGGCCATCTGGGTAGCACAGACAATGAAAGCTTCCCACTCTTGGTTTCGGCTCAGGTCTGAGCTTAGGGTTGTGAGATCAAGCCCCCGCATGGGGCTCTGTACTCAGTGCTGAGACTGCTTGAGTTTCTCTCTCCCTCTTCCTCTGCCCCTCCCCAACCACTTGCTCTCAATCTTTAAAAAAACAAAACAACAAAAAAAAAAACAGCCTATATGCTTCACACTCGCTACACAGCCTTCCGTTGACATGTGGGATGCCTACAAGTGAGCAAATGACAGGTGCTAATTGCAGTGTGGCTTCTGAGCCAACCGCATGGGTGTTCAGGCAGGACCTGGCCACAGTCCATGTCCCCCCATTCTTCCCTGCCTCTTACAGACCCAGAAAGAACTTGTTTGCCCAAGTGTCTGTGACCATGACCACATCTGAGCAAAGCTTCCACACCTTCACCAGCTCCCCTTGAACTAGGGTCTTCACAGGAGATAGAGCATCTATGGTGGAGTCAGGCACCTGTGCTTGCAGGATCGGGCAGGCCAGCTGGGAAGTCAGCTTCTGTCGGTGTCTCCGGCCCTGTTCTCCTTGGCCAGACCTCTTCCTTTTGAAATCGGCAGAAGTGCTGCTGTGGACAGACGTGCCCGCGTGTACTGATGTTGGCAGTAGTGGTCTTTGTAGGAAGTCAAGGTTCCTCGTAGGCCTGGAAGGAAATGTGGCCTGCTTGCGTGTGCAGCTCCATGTGTGGTCTCTAAGAGAGAACAGCAGGAAACCAGGGGCTGCAGGGGCCCGGGCTTCTCTCTGACTGCTTCCTCATCTGTGGTTAGTCATGGTGGGAGGCAGATGGGATTTCTTTTATAAAAGCAGTCCTTTTACCTCCAGAAACAAAACAAAACCAAACCCCAGCTCAGCTTCCCTAAGGGCCTCCTGAAAACTGAACCCCCAGTGTGGAGGCTCTGGCCAGCCAGGGACAGCAAAGGCTCTGATCTCAGCAGCTTCTAGCATGAGTCTGCTCCAACAGTCCGTAGTGTACATTTGCCCCAAGAGCCAGGGATCTGAGGGCCAGAGGAGGAGGCCCCTGGTGTTAAGGGGAGGCACCATGTTGTTCCTCACCCATATGGAGTGGTGGCTACTGTCTTCTGTTGAGGCTGCCTGGCATAGAGCCTGGGTGTGGGGGCCACCCCTGGGGACTGCTCTCCGGTGAAACAGAAAACCAAGTCATGATCTTACCTGGGGCTGCACTGGTCACCCTCCGGTGGTCCCAGGCCCCTGGGGAGAAGTGGAGAACAACCACGCACTGCTCTGGGGTCCAGGAAAGGGGCCCTTCCAGCACCCTTGTCCCATTTGCTGGTGACCTGTGACTACCCTCATGTGATGAGCATGCGGCTTCCTGGAGGAAAGAAACTTGCATAATCAGATAGAAATAGGAACCCGGAAAAAAAACTCAGTCGGGCATGTAAGGGATTGGGCAATGACTTATCTAGAAGGCTTTGGGCCATGAGAGGGGGTTGGGTGTCAGGGAGAGGAACCAGGTTTCATCTGAGTCATGGCTAAGAATCTAAGGAGATTTCTAGAGCGCGAGGCTTCTGAGGGCTCAGGAGGCAGAGGGACAAACCCGCCAGCCCAGAAATTCCTCAGAGCCTTTATCCTTTGAGGTTCTGTGGAAAGGGTCCTTCCTTAGGAACGTGCATCTCTCATACCTCACCATGTGATGCCATCTTCCCCCCAGGGCCTCTAGCTTTGCTCAAAACACAAAGGATTTTGTGTTCACACGTTCCGAGTGTACTTAGGGCCAGGGCAATGGAGACGTGAACATTCGGAGGGCTGGATGTAGAGCGAACACCTCAGTTTTCTCACCTTTCATGATACAGACAGCAAATCATCATACTGTACGCCTTAAACTCACCCAGTGTTACTTGTCAGTCACACCTTAATAGCCTGGAAAGAAAAAAGGGTGAAAGTAGTGTGCCTAATACAGTGCCTGGAATGTGAATATTGGGGAACCCAGAGACACACTGACTGAGGGCTTTCGGTAATGGGTGCCTCTGCCCACAGACTCACAGGGACAGGACGTGAGTCCCAAACTTTTGTTGTTGGTGTTGAAGGCAAGAGATGTTCCTTCTTTATAAAGACAGGCCTGAGAAAAGCTGCAAATTCTGTCGTGTCCCTGAATTCATGCTGAGGTCACACAGTATATTAGCAGCTGCCTGTATTCTCCCCCAGATCCCCAGAGAACCTTCTCTTCCAGGCATCCATTCTGGTTCCCCTCTTTACCCCCATTTCTGCCTAATTACGTTTCTGCATAATTGCTTATGCTTGCCCCCCTCCATGCCCTGTTGCCCCCCCCCCACCACCATTTTTGCCATTGAAATATGAGCTGTCCTTCCAGGCCCTGGTTCAAATGACACTTCCTCCAAGAAGGATTTAGTCATCAGAAGTGGTGACCCCTTCTTCCCCTCCACAACGTACTGTCCACACTGCTCTCTGGACCTGCCAGACACTGCCTTGCCTCTTGGGGGCTTCTAGACATGTCTCAAAGCCACTATCACAGGTATCCTGGGTGGAGGAACCCAGTCTTACATAGAGCTTAGGGAATATTCAATGGGATGAATAACTTTTCTAGCCCTTGAAACCCACGGGACTTCCTGAAATACTGGGGAACTGAGGGTGGGAAAGGAGAAAGTTTTTCCCCTCCCTTATAAACCATTTCCTGGTCATCTGTCTCCCAAGGAATCATAGGCATGATGCCTTTCATCCCTGCAAGGTCCAGAGAGTGAAAAGAGGTTCAAGTTCACACAGCAAGTTAGTGGCAGAGTCAGGGCCTAGACTCGTGGTGTGCTCGATTTAGTGCGTTGGGAAGGCAGGGGAATATTGAGGGGCAAAAACATAAATTCTGGGGCAGTCAGGGATACGTTAATAATTGAGTGATTTTTTTTTTAAGATTTTATTTATTTAACAGAGAGAGAGAGAGTATGAGAGAGAGAAAGAGGACAGTGGGAGAAACAGACTCTCTGGCTCTCGGAGAGCCTCATGTGGGACTCTATCCCAGACTCCAGGATCATGACCTGAGCGGAAGGCAGTTGCTTAACCAACTGAGCCACCCAGGAGCCCCAATAATTGAGTGATTTAAGACATGCAGAGTCCTTAGATCAGCCTGAGCCCTGGAATAAGTGTAAGTGTTTATTGCTATCCCCTTTATTACTATTCCTCTGCCCATCATTGGCAACTACTACCTCCTCCCACCAGGTCCCATCATTTCAGGGGAGAGAAGAACCCTGGGAGTACTAACTATGCCAGAACATCCTTCCTAGGCAGCAAGGAAGAAGCTAGCAGGTAGCTTTAGAGGACTAACCCTCTGGTGTACTGACCCTAGGAGTGTAGGGTGACTTTCCTGAACCAACATAGACCCAAGGCCCGCCTTACTGTTTTGCAGGTGCCCAGGAGACTGGGTGAGTCTGGCACACTGTCTGGGCTGTTTGGCCTGCCCAGGGGTCACCATGGCTCAGGGCAAGCAGCAGCCACAGGGCCTACCAAGCCCTGTCTGTCTGTCTCTCTGTGACGCAGCCTGCAGACCCTCTCAAGCTAGGTCCTGGGAAGAGACAGGGTGCCCACAATCAGTCTCCATGTACTTCTCCCCTCCCTGAGCTGAAAGCAGGATTTCCCATCTCTCTGGTTGGAGGCACACCAGAGTCTGGAACCCAGTGAGTGACAGCTTCAGCTGACAGCCCCAGGGATTGGGGAGTTCGGCGTCGCTGCAGTCCAGTAGCGTCTTATTTCTCAGACTCTCCACTTCTGTCCCCAGCCACAGCACAGGAGAGACCAGACAGGTGCGCCCCCAGGGACTGCTTTTTCCCATAGGAGCACTACAGTTTGCTTCCCTCTAAAAACAAATGTAATTGCAAATTTGGGACCAGCCCAGGAGAAGGACTCTGAGAACTGAGACCACAGTTCCCTTAGTGGGCTGAACCATTTCCTGGTTTTTATTCCATTTCCATATTGGAATCTGATTGGGTAAAAAGGAGTACAGCATTAAATGCTGACTGCTTGGCAAGGGAGCCCTGTGCTTTGGGGAGTTTTTAGTTGGGATTTCATGTGAACAGTTAGGAATTAATTAGAGCAGCAATCCTCTTGCCCCAAATATGATTCTAGGATCCTGTTGTTTGCCCTGAGTCTGTCCAGAGAGCATGACCCCTCCATCTCATCACGACATCCCAGTCAGCCCAGACAGTTGTTTTCCAGCTGGAGGACCTGGGCTGGCTGAAACGTCTATACTCCGTCATACGTCCCTGGCCTTTATGACCAGGAACAGGTTCAGCCATCCATTCATTCATCCACTGAAACCATTGTTTTAAGGTGCTGGGGTTACAGTGGGGAACAAGAGAGGTATGGTTTGAATCCTCTTGGGGGGCTCAGTCTAGCAGGAGAGACAGACATTGAAGAGTTTACACAAGCAGTGAGTAGAGGCACCTGGGTGGCTCCGTTGTTAAGTGTCTGCCTTCGGCTCAGGTCATGATCCTAGGGTCCTGGGGTCGAGCCCCACATCGGGCTGGTCCTGAGATCAAGGCCCACGTTGGGCTCCCGGCTCAGAGAGAAGCCTGCTTCTCCCTCTCCCACTCCCCCTCCATCCTTGTGTTCCCTCCCTCCCTGTGTCTCTCTCTGTCAAATAAGTAAGTAAAATCTTAAACAAACAAACAAACTGGTGGTCTGGTGGCTAGGGAAGGCTTTCTAGCAGAGGTGATATTCAAGTTAAGGTTGGAGGGAAGATGAAGAGATGTCCAGGCATTTTAGCTGGAAATAACATTCTGGGCAAAAGTTCTGAAAGTGCAAGAGAGAGCAAAGAGACTGTGCCAGATGAGGCTGAAAGGAAGTAAGGAGCCAGGCCACAGGGCCTTGTCTGCCACCAAAAGGATGTGGGTCTTGATTCTGACAACAGTGGGGAGTGCTCGAGTTGCTGTGGGATGCTGGGAAAGTGTTTCCTCCAGCTGGACCAGCTCCTGATGACGTCAGCCTTGTGGGCCTGGGACTGCTCAAACCAACAGACTCCGGTCAGATGTGACCGTTGTGTGGCTTTCTTTGGCTACCACAGCCAACATTTCATTCTTTTCTTACTCACCCTTCATTAGAAGACCTGTCCCATGTGTCGGTTTCCTGCGTCAGCTGCTGACACCAGACGGGATTCCTGAGACTGCGCCGTCCAGCCCGGGACAGAGCGCGGTGAGCTTGGGGAAGGGGGAAATGAGGTGTCTCAAGGTTTCATGACTAGAACCTGAAAAGGATGCCTTATGTAAAAGACGGGTGCCCTGGGTCAGTTCCAGGAGAGAAAGCCAGCGCTAGGTTGACTCATCCACAGGGGAAGGATAGCGGGGTGGTCTTTTTGGGGAAGGAGGTGACTGGTCTTCTGTGATCTTCTCAGACACTGTCTGCTGTTCCCAAGGGTCTGCTATAGATCCCCCAACGGGCTGCTGCCTCCCCACTTCCAAGGGCTGTGACTGCCCAGTGCAAGCGGCGTACAGGTGTCTACCTAGTGTCTGGGTAGGGGCATCCCTTGTGCTGGTGGCCTGGGCCAGACCACTTCCTCTCTCTACCTCTAAGATTATAAAGATGAAATTTAGGGAGGACATCAAAGGCAGAATGCCGGGGAAAAGAACAGGAGGAGTGAGCGCGCCAAAGAACCCTCCTTTTTTCTGCCCAACCAAGTCACCACTATTGACACTTCGGGACGGTTTAACATCTCCAGCTTTAAAATGCTCCTGCAAAAATAAATACATAAATAAGATGCTCCTACACATTTGCAAACACTTCCTGGGGGCTGGTACCAATTACCCCTTTCCCTGATGGAGAACCACAGTTCCCATGTTTATGGGCACAGGGTATGCACAGCTGTGCTTTAGGTCCTGAAGCTGGCAGCCTGGGACACTGGAAAATTCCCCCCACTTGAGAATCTCTTAGAGACCCTTTTGTTCAGGGGGATGGTCATGGGTCAGGCTACTCATGGGGGCTCCTGATGTCTCCTGACCCCACAGGGAGTCCCTCCTGCCTTCCCTAGCCTGGTCACTCACAATGGTCGCCTGCAGCTCCGTGCAGAATCTGGTGGGCAAAGCTGAGATTTTAGTTCAGGCATTTCCCAGCCTTCTCTGTTGGATTGTGGCCAAGGTTGGCAGGACTGCTTCTAGTGGGTGAGTTGCTGCTCTGTTGGGCCACCAGATGGCACTCGGGAGACACCTCCCCCTTGGTCCAGCCGCCACCCCCACTCCCCAACCCCGCGCAGTCCTCCGCAGGACTGCTGGTGGCAGGAGTGACTGCAGAGGGAACTTGCCTTAAAGAGGCCTGCTCCTTAAAGAGACATGGCCGCATACCGCAAACTTGTCCGGTTCACCCCAAAACAAGACCACTGATGACAAGCACCACTGCCTAGGCTCTGAGGCTCCTTTGTCATTGCCTTCTTGAATGCTGAGCTGCCAGCTCTTGGAGCCAATCTCCTTGACAGCCTATCCTGAGCCCCTGCGACCATTCCTGAGCCTGACAGGGACTGGGCCAGCTCCGGCTGGTGGCGTCACAGCTCCTGGCAGAGGAGCACAGGGCTGGGGTGCATCTGCAGAAGTCTGGCTGCAAGAACAAGACGCACAGCCAGCTGCAGGGGAGCGGCGGCCACAGGAGGGCAGGGGGCTGGCCTGTGAGCTCTGACCCCAGGGGGGGCACACCACTGCTGCACTCTTGGACCTGGGAAGCTTGGAACCGCTGAACTTTGTTTCTGGGTTTGGGGGTCTTAGAGAATCCTTCCGTCTCTTCTCCTGGCCTCTTTCCAAATGCTGATGGGGATGCCGTGGTGAGTAAATTAGGAAGGGGGCTCCACCCCCTACTGTTGAGCCCTCTGATCCACTCTCCAGGAAGCCTCTCATGTTGACCTCTGGGGGTACAATCTGAGCCAAGTTGGATGAGGGCCACTTTAGGGGCTGGGCATGAGACCCTCCTGAAATTGCAGCTTACCCGATACAATCTGAGGCAGCTCCTCAGCCCAGGAAGCTAGACTCACTGCGGCCGCTGGCCCTGGGGGAGCTAGGCCTCATTAGAGCCTCTGGGAACTATGTGGGGCCATGCCGGGAGCTTCCCAGCTACAGAGACTGCCTCTCCCCGGCCACTATTCTGAGGGAGGCGACAAGGGCATGAATGCTGTTCTCTGGTTTACATCTTGCCAAGGCTGCAGATTATTTATGACTCAAGCTGACACAAACTTTGATGGAGAAATAAATAATTGGGGAAGGCTTTGAGTTCATCTGTGCTGTCTATAGATCTCACTGTCTCTGGAAATGTAAGAGGCTGGGAAGAGATAGGTAGGGGAGAGGACAAAGGATAGAACTGTCTGGCCAAGCCTGGGTCCCTGAGAGGTGATGACCCAGCAGACGCCTAAGGAATTTCCTGCTTTCTAGGCCCAAGGTGGCAGGGGTAGGGGAAGTGAGCCTCGGAACAGTGCCACTTTACTGGACCAAGGTAAAGGAAATGAAGCAAGGAGCCAGAAACAGCCCCGCAAGGTCTGCTAGGAAGCAGAGTTTATGGTCTGCGAAGGCAGGTAGGAAGCCTGGAAGTTGTCTGCCTGATCCATGAGGGCACCCACCCAGAGATTTGAAAACTGAGCTGGGAAGACTAGAGACTGGCCCAAGGCATAGAAGCTGTAGGGTTAGTGGACACTGGAGTTCAGGAGATAGTCACTGGATTGATTGCATCCAGGTTGTGTCCAGGGTCATTGGCCCTGTTGTGGTAGATGTGGCTTGGAGAAGCAGTTCTCCTTTTGCTTTTGCTTAATCATTGGTGGGCTTGTGGGCAGGGGTGGGGGTGGTTGGGTGTGTGGGTAGGGTTTCTGGAATTACACTGCTTTGCATTCCTACTATGGCTTCAGTGTCTTTCTCCGAGTTTAACTTCATTCTGTTCATTCATTTGTTCACCCATCACAGCCCAATACAGAGACGTACACATCACAGTTCATTTCTAAGTGTCAGCAGCTTCTAGCTGGCCAATACTTAGCCTGTCTACTTCTAGGGAATGGGAGAGAAGAGCAGTACCTATCTTGTTAGCTTATTATAAGGATTAAGGGAGATAATCTACGTGAAGCCCATAGAGCAGTGTCCCACATCCAACAAGCACTGGGCAAACGTCAGCTGTCATTCATTTTACATATTCAACCTATAATGTTAGAAGCCCGTCTGTCGGGCTTTGGGCAGAGAGTCTGGTCTGGGGGCACAGTGTGGCTATGGCTGCTTTAGAGTCTGCCTGAGCCTCAGTCATCTACTGGGCGGAGTGCTTTGGATACCCCAGTGGGGAGGGAAAATGCAGTTCCAGCTTTTAAAGAGCGGATCTGGCAGGAACGGTACTAAGTCTTGTTTTTTTGGCTATCATAGTCCGGTTTTTGTTTTTGTTTTTTAATTGGAATGCAGAGGCCCTCCACCCTCACCTGTACCTCCAGCCTATGCACACTGGTGCCCCCTGCCAGCCCCAGCATGGGGAAAGGTGCATGGACATCCTTTTCACCAGCAGTGACCTCTGGGTGATCAAGGAAGCAGGGACTTCCTGGCCTTCCTCTTCTGCACAGTGGAGCTGGATTGCTAAGTGAGGAGGGAAGAAAAGCGGCAGCACCGAGTTTTGGTTTAAAACACAGTTACCCGGGGCGCCTGGGTGGCTCAGTGGGTTAAGCCGCTGCCTTCGGCTCAGGTCATGATCTCAGGGTCCTGGGATCGAGTCCCGCATCGGGCTCTCTGCTCAGCGGGGAGCCTGCTTCCCTTCCTCTTTCTCTCTCTGCCTGCCTCTCTGCCTACTTGTGATCTCTCTGTGTCAAATAAATAAATGAAATTTAAAAAAACAAACAAACAAACAAAAAAAAACACAGTTACCCTTTCTTTTTCCATCTGGCTAAGTGGCTGGTAGAAGCAAGAGTCGGTTGCTGGGAAGGCAGTGAGCAGCACACCTGTGAATTAAGGGCAAGGCCGCTGGCCTTCAGAATTGGATACATCCCCTTTTCATTCAGCCTCTCATCCACTGCCCCGTGCTACAGGCAAGGCAGTCGACCCTTCAATCCCCCATAGATGCGTGGGTGGTAAGGCAGGAGCAGGTGGTCAGCAAGGCCAGTAGGGAGCTGAGAGCAGCCTTGTGCACAGGCCAGAGGGAGGGCTGGCGACGGTGGAGAATTTCACCCAAAAACCTGGATAGAGAATGGTTCGTGTGGGCTTGGAGGATGAAGTGTGGGTGGCGATTCAGTGCCTTGGGGTTCGAAGGCAGATCTATGCTTCGCGGACTCAGGGCAGTCTGTCCACGGGAGAGCCCCTCCCTTGCTCGGACAGATTGGGGTTGCTGGCAGAGCACTTAACCTTTGGCAAAATGCAGAGGAGAATGATTCCTTAACTCCTTCCTTCCTCGAATGTCGCATGTGGTATCGGGTCTCCCCAAACTCCTCCCCACCCTCGGTGCCAGGAATCCGGAGGCTTCTTTTCCAGTCTCGAATCACCCTGGTGCTCAAAGGCCCATACACTTGTCTCCCAGCCAAGATTAGAGTCCCGCTGTGTGGTGTTACCGATCTACTGAAAGCCACCAGAAATGGCTTCAGGGGCATCTTGGAGTAACTGCCCTTTCCTGGGACATGGGTGCGAGAGGCGAGTGTGTGGGGATTGAGGAGAGCTGGGAGGGCTACTCAGTGCCTCCGTTTTCTCATCTAGAAAATTCAGGGAGCTGCGATGGCAGTGAGGTTCGCAGTGAGATGATCCTGTAAGCAAAGCACTGGGGTCCAAGCCAGGTGCTCCGCAGACGATCTCCGTTAATTACTACAAGCGTTCCTCCTTACTGCCTCCAAGACTATTCTCTCCCTGTACCCTATATTGTGTTCTGGAGTGGGAGGTCCAGGATGGGATTGGACAGAATGTAGGGGGAAAAAAAAAAAAAAAAAGCAAACTGTGGCAATGCTAAGGAGAGCAACTGTAACATTTTAGCTTGAAAATGCTGAAAATAGCATGTTCAAGCCTTTGTAGATAAAAATGTAAAATGTATGCAAATGTATGTGTCTCACGCAGAAACATACATCTCCGGCCTCCTGACAGTGAGTGCCCGGATGTGGCCATCAGGAAAATCCTTGCAGCATACAGAAAGAGCCCAGGCTGCCTCGGTGGTGCTGGTTGTTACTGGGGAGGGCGCCATGCTGCTGCCTCCCAGGGCTGCGCTCCTGTTGCCGCCTTTCTTCTGGGTTCCGTGCCTTCTGAGAGTCCCACGTGGGAAGAGAGGCTCTGGGCCCCTCTCTGCTCCTCCGCCCTCACCATCCTCCCTCTGGTTCCTCTGAGAGCCCATTTGCTTCCTCTCCCATCCCGGCTCTATTTCTGGAGCATCTCATTGGAGATGCACACCCCCCTCCCCTCTGCCAAGCTCCAGGTGCCTGCTTGGTCCTCCCAGTCTTGTGTGCAAGTCAGGGATAGTGGGAGGGTGACAGCTGAGCAGGGAGGGGCCACAAGAGCCAGAGTCAGAGTCTGAGCCAGGAGAGTTGAGTTGGGGGCGAGCTAAGTGAATGTGAGGAGGGGCCAGTGTTACCTCGCAGTGGAAACACACCCACTGCAGCCACCTGTGAAGGCTTTCCATGCTCTCCCCCCTGCACCTACTGGGGGCTCAGCTCACCTGCTGTGAGTTGGAGGCCTCTACCCCCAGCTGGGGCTGGTTGCATGCTTCCTTTCAGCATTGTGGGCGAGGGTCTGCTCCTCCCCTCAAGCAGAACTGGATCTGTGGTTGTTTGGAAGGATGCAGAACCCTGCCACCATGTGGGTGGGTCCAAGGAGAGCTGAGTACCATGGAGCTTCCGTTCTCTTGGGTTCAGGAGAGGAGCTTCAGTGCCTCCTGCCCTTGCCCACCCTCTCTTTCCTCCCCTCCCTCCCTGGCCCTTCAGAGTCCTTTGGCCAGAGGAGGCCTACAGGACCAAATCTGCAGCAAAGTTGCCTTGGGTCCCGGGAGATGGGCCTAAAGCCCCCTCAACAGACTCTTCACTGCTTTTGGGAGATCTTAACCAGGAATTTCATTTCTAAAGGTTCTATTCACAAAGCTACCTTGCCCCCAGACTTCTCTCAACTTGTATGTGATTATGCGTGCAAGGTATGCCTCCTGGGCTGCAACTGTAGGTCCCCAAGGAAGTCTCCTGGGGAACCCATGAAGACCCTGGAGCCTCTCCTGTCTCCAGTGTGTCCTCCACTGACCCTCGTCGACCCCCAGCCCCCTGCCTTTCTCCAGCCCCTGCCCTCTGGTGTGTTGGGCAGAATGGCCTGCGTTTAGGTCAAGGGTGTTTAAACAGATGAGGTTATTAAGGTTTGGAAGGAGTGTCCCAGCGGCCAAGGCTTTCCTTAACCGGGTCCGCGCCGCCCCCCAGGCTTGCCTAGGGGAGGGGCCTGACGGCGGCACCGACCCCAGAAACTGCGCTTAGAGATCCTGGGGTGGCAGGTGATGTCACCCCTGCGGGGCCCATAGGTCTCCCCGCGGCACTTAGTCTGCGGGCTGTCAGAATTCGGCAGAGCCCAGCGAGGGGAGGAAGAGGCGCCTGGGCCTGCGCCGCAGTCCGGAGACCCCCAGCGGGACCACTCCTTAGTCACCCGCTGGAGCCCCTCTCGCCTGGGCGTCCAAGGGGACTGGGGCTGCTCCCCACAACCCCGACCGGGTTTGGAGGCGTGCTGCGGCGGGGGAGGGGGCGCGGGAGCCTAGCGCCGATTGGTCGCGGCCCCCGCCCCCCGCCCCTGGCCGCCGCGCAGCCCCGGGGAAGTTGCTAGTCTGCGGGCGGGCTGCGGGGCCGCCGCTCGGGGATCCGCAGCCGGGCTTGCCGGGGCCGCAGTGGCCGGAAGGGCTCCCGGGGGCGCTCGCCTGCGCTCGCCCGCCCTCCCCTCCTCTTCCCGCAGCTCCACCTCGCTCCTCCCTGCTACCTGTTTCCCTGCCTCCCCCCGCCTCCACTCCGCGCCCGGCAACTTCGGCCTCCGGGGCTGGCCGCCCCTCCCGGCTCCCCGCCGGCCGGCCCGCCCGCCGCCCGCGCCCTCCCTCCTTTGTTGTGCGATGAGGGTCGGGTTTCCGATCTGACGGAGCCGCCGCCGCCGCCGCCGCCGCGCCGAGCCGCGGGCATGGAGCCGCTCAGCCACCGGGGCCTGCCGCGTCTCTCCTGGATCGACACCCTCTATAGCAGTACGTGTGCTCTCGGGCCGGGGAGGCCGGACGGGAACGGGTCTCCGCGCCCCGACGGCCCCGGGGCGCGACCTGCCGGGCTAGTCTGGGGAGCCCCGCGCGGGGCTGGGGGCTGCGGGCACCGCCGGCCAGGTGCCAGGGGGCCGGGAGGTAGGGCGGATGGGGGGCGACGTGGGGGTCCCCCCAGCGATCGGCCGCAGATAGGGTCCCCGGAGCGGACTTCGAGCGGGTGGGGGCCAGTGGCCCGACAGGATCCGGAGAGCTGTGTCACCCCTTTCCCACCTGTTGTGTAACTGAGCACTCCCCAACCCCTAGGAAGGAGAGCTCTTGTAGGGTGCTCCCTCCGCTTCCTTCTGTCCACGCTGAAGGAGAAGGGCCATTTTGGCAAAGTCCTTGGCGCTTGAGTTTGTCACCTCGGGGACATCCTGGGGCCATTGAGTGTTTGGGGGTGGAGGCGGGGTCGGTTGGAAGGGACTGTAGGTGCAGATTTCCATGGGGGCCATTTGGATCGAAGGAGCTGGAAACCTCCGGCTCAGCAGTCTTTCCTGCCCGCCTCATCACTTCCCCCATCCTCACCAACCCCCAAAAAAGAAAAAAGAAAAAAAAAAAAACACCAAAAACCTCGGCTTCTCCACCCCCTCGCTCCCAAATCTGCCTCAGTCATGTGATTGCTCTTGCGCTGCCGCCAGGGATGTGTAACTGATCACTCGTACATTCTGGGGGCTCCTGGAGAGCTGAGCGCCCTCACTTTACACCCTGCCTTGCAGAGGTGACGGAACCTCCGCCCTTCTCTCCACCTCTCCCTTGAAGCACCTTCCCCAAAGCTTTCAGTGAGGTAGGAAGAGGGTCCTGCTGGCCCCTGCAGAAGCTAGTAAGTGGCTTTTGCTTTCTCTGAGCACTTCTGGGGGGACCCTCCCAATCTCTGGCTGTGTCTGCTAGCTCGGAGTCCTGAGGCAGGGGGTTAGGGGTTCCCGGAGGCCGGGTGCTAAGTTCAGTTTCTGGACACTTGCCATGGGACAAGGACATTTTTTAAAGGTTAACCTGTCTCAAATTCCTTGGTGACAGTTATATGGAAGGAGAGAGGAATGGACAAGGATGGTGCCTTGAACCCCAAGGCCTTGCCCTGGAGGCTCCTCAGTACTTATCATCCAGCCTCTGACCTCTGTATCCCCTTGGGTCCCTATCATTCCCTGTACCTTCTCCTCCCTCTTCTCCTTCCTCCTCCCCTTCCATCTTTTTTTCCTCATCCCCCTCCAGCTCTCCTTGTGATGGTTCATTCCACTTTGGTTTTTCAACATCAAAGGGGCAAAGCTGGATCCCCTGGGTGTCAGTCTTACACTGAGCCCAGCCACTCCATCTGCTCCTTCCCTGGCAGAGGCCAGCACCGTTGGGTGAAGGTCAGGGCCCATGGCTGTGCGTCGTTGCGTGTGCACACGTGTGTCTGCGTGAATGGGGGCATACATCTGTTCAGGGCCCTGCTATAGATCCACTCCTGACCCCGAGGAAGGATTAGTGACCTCTTAGCTGTGCTTTTGCAAAGAACAGTAAATACAATGCCTCATATTCACATGCTGCTTCTGTTCCTGAATATTCCTGGCCCTTTTGCAAAACCCAGTAGTGATTTCCCTACTTCTCAAAGCATAGAATCCTATGGAGATCTGTCTCTGGCTTTCTCTCTTTTGCCCTGACGGAGACTCCTCAACCTAATTATTCCAAGTTTTCCTATTTCTCCCCCCAACCACCACCCCTTGGAGCAGGGAAGCCAGACTGTCTGAGAGGTCTCCTTGAACATTACTGCTGACCAGAGGAAGATAGGGCCTGGACAGGGCATTGGCCTGAAGCCTTCTTTGGGGGTGCCTGCTAACCAGGCCTGACGGAGGCAGGCTGGCATCGGAACTGTCTGCCGTGCTCCTTGCTGCCCCAGCCCCTGGGCTCCTGGGGCAACCTGGGTTGGGGTCGGGGGAGGCGCTGAGTTGGCAGCGATGTGAGGAGTCCCTGCCTTCCTCCTGAAAATGGCTTATGTGAGAGCCACAGAATGAGGCTTCCTGGGGAGGTGCTGTGCAGTCATGTTTGGGCTGTTAGCCATGAAGTTTCCTCTTGACAGGAGCCTCAATTAAAACAAATACCCGGGCTGTCATTTGCCTGGCAGCCTGGTTTTGTGGCTCCCAGAGGAAGTTGCTCTGTCTCTCAGAAAGCTGTTTGCTTACAAGGCTTACAGTCCTGGGGGGGAAGTCCCCACAAAAGCTATATCCAGCGGCATTATAAAGGGGATGTCTCCCAGGCACAGGGTGGCCCGTGTACGTCTCAGAGATGTGACTGGACATCCCTCCCTCGCCCCAGTGATAGGGGCCCTTCCTCAGTGCTGCTCCTGGTAACCAGGATAATAGCATATCCTGAGGAGCTTGAATATGCTAGGCACTACGCTGGGCTCTCTCCAGCCATCCTCTTCAGGCCACACAACTGAGCAAGACTTGTGGTCTCATCTCCGTTTTGCAGGAAGAGAGCTATGGTAAGCTCTGATCATGATCCAAAGTCACATAACTGATAAGTGACAAGGCTAGAAATTACATCATTCCCCACGTTGTTGAGGAAGACTCTGAGTGTCAGACGTCTGAGCTTACCCAAGGCCTTGGGATGCCATGGGATGGGAAGCATCTGTCTCTCTGGTCCTCTGTTTAAACAGGATTCTTCCTGAAATGGTCCAGCAGGAAAAGTGACCTCAGTGATTGGGAGCCCGAGCTGTCCCTGTTTCTCTTGCAGGACCTGAGAGCTGGTCCTAGAGCCATGGTGGGGAATGGTTGAACTCACTGTTGATTCTCTACTTGTAAGGTGCCAGACTGCCAATTGGCCCCTCCTCTGACTTGCTTCTTGCTTTTGGGGATGTCGGCTCATTCTTCCTGGCTTCAGCATCAAGGCCGGGAGGAGTGTGCACATTTTCATTGCAGGTGGATGGGTGTTTGAGAAGAGGTAGACAACAGAGCCCCTTTGTCCCGATGGTAGAAGTCCAGAAGGGATGCTGTGATGGGATTTGTCTGACCTGAGAAGATGAGTTGACTCCCAGCTACCAGTGCGATATGGGGCTCATTGGAGCAGGGTCTTTGTTCCCGACAAGCTGGAATGGCATATGAGGCTTCCAGCCACCCCTTCTTGCCTCTGTACCGCTCGTTTTCCTACATTAATGTAATAACATCAGCTTTGTCCCTTGGGGCCTTGCCTCGACTCTCTCCCCATAGCTGGCATGATTCTTTCTATAGGGCTGCGTTCTTCCTTTTATCTTCTCTGTGTCTTTCTCTCATCCCCTTCTCCACTGAGCTCTTAACCACTCTCAGTTTTCTTCTATAGCATGGGGTAAGGTTGGATTTAAACTAAGTTCTGTGGAATAACAAAGTGGGGGATGCTCTGAGCCGGCCCCTCCGAGTGGATACCATATCCTCCAAACAGCGCTGAACTGAGATAGGGATGGCAGGCAATGATTTGGAACCTCTTCAAATGGGAAATCTTTCTTTTTTCACCCCAGGCAACACTTCCAAGGCATATTTCTGTCACTTGTGATATTTCCATGTCTCTTGTAGACTCCGTACCCTATCCAAGAGCCCAGAAAGCATTTAGGGCTGTGGGCATACAGCCCATCTGTGGGCATACATACGCATCTCCAGACCATCATGAACCAGCCTCAGTTTCCCATCTTACTCCTCTGTCAGCCACGCCAAGGACCTGGCGATGGGCCTGACAGACTGTGGGTCTGATCAGAGCAGCTGTCTCACTCCAGCGCATCAGACCACCCCAGAAGTCCTTGTGAACACCTGCATTTGGGTGCTTTCTTCCCCCTCTGAAAAGCCCCAGCGTTTATTCCTTCTCGTTAACACTGGTCCATTATTGTCACGGCTGCTGGAGTTGGGGCTGGCAGAATGAAGTCATCTACTTGGAGGAGAATTTTTGTTACTGTGATTGTTGCTGCTGTTCTTTGGAAAACAGAAGAAATGACAGGAACATTTGTGAAGAATTAGCTAAGTGGGTAGAAGACGGGGATAGGGAGAGAACCCGTTCCGCCTCACTCTTGCGGGTGGGACGGAAGACTTGGGCTGCTCTCTGAGGTCTGGTCTGGTTCCTGGGTGCCCTGCGCGTATGTCTCTGTAATGCGAGACCAGGATGTCTCTCGTACATTCCGCGCTGATTCATTCATGTTTATAAGCTGCTTTGAAGGTGAGGAGTGCTGTGGGACTGTTGCTCAGCTATCCAGCTCCTCGTGGTTCTCATCACAAACAGCAGTCTGTGAAGGGCTTGCTGATGAGTGGAAAAGGGCTGTGAAGGGGGTGAGGGTGCTGGCAGGTGCAGAGTGCTGGACCCGGTTTTTAGGTGGTGCCTAGGCCAGCTCCCCCTGCAACATAAGCCTTCAGTGACTTTTGGTAGCATGAGTATGAGAGGGAGAAGGAAACTCCTGGGTTCTTGGCTCCTTTAACTTCTTACTCCACTAGAAATCCCAGAAATCTATTCATTGGCCCATTCACAAGTTTCTAGCTGTGTGGATTTGGTAATTGTAGTAGTTTGCAATGGAGTCAGAGACCCCCCAAGGGAGTTCCACGCGTTGCTAGAGCTTGCGATTGTGCAGTTAGAAGACTTCACTGTCAGAGTTGGTCTTGCAGCTGTTTGGCTCAGCTTGAGCCCTTTGGGGACAAACTGGGAACTAGGCAGCTTCACTGTCAATTCCACGTCCATCCCTGTTCACCTCTGCCAGGCCCCTGGCTGTGGCAGGTGGAAGCAATCTGTGGGGCTTCAGTACCCATCACTTTCTACCAGGGTCTTAGCACTTTCAGTTGAGTACCAGTAGGAAGAGACCTGAAGCTTACCTGTACCCAGAACAGGACAGGAGAGACTGATTTTGATTTGTGGCCTTGTGCCTTTCTTGGGGCAACATAGGGTCACTTAGAGCCATGAGCCGTGATACTCCGGACTGGCAGTGGGAGTGTTCTGCTTGTTCCTGAAGCTTGGGGAAAACCTGCCCATACCCGGTAAATGGAGAGAAAGAAATCAGAGCAGTAGGAAGTCTATAGAAACACCCCCATATGAGGATTGGGGGATAGATGCCCAATCCACCCCCCTGCCCAAGGCATTTGGCAAAGAGCCTTTCAAGGTGGGGGCAACTGGTACCATGACTGACTGGACGAAGGACAACGTTCTCTGTCCCCAGATTCTGACCTTATCTGAGCCTCTCACTCAGTTTTCTGCACCTATGCTTTTTTCCTATCTTCTCTTCTGCCTTTCCTTCCCCTCCACACACCAGAATAAAAAATGAATATGGGTTTCCTAGTCATATAGAAACTACTGGTTAGTGTGGTCTTCAGGAGATGATGGGTTGGGCTCTGCAGTGACCTAATTGGTCAGGTGCCATTTCTCTCCATGCTCACTTCTGATGCCTGCATATCCCTCTAGACCACAGATAGACATGGAAGGTATGGTCAGGTGTTTTGCCTCAGATGAGGAAGGTCTCCAGAAAGGGTTGGGGGGCTAGAAAGTCTTGGGTGGACCAGTGCTGAGGAGCTCAGAGTCCTTGTCATTCTGGGCAACATGGCCGTTGGCCTGTCTGGTGTGTTGCTGTAGCTGGGGCTGCCTAGAAGAGCCCCATATTGGCTAGGGATCTGTGGGTTTACTCAGGGCTGTTGGGAAAGGCTGTGACCATAATTACCTTTATGGGATTGAAAGGTTGATCGTATTAGTGCACTAGGCTAACCTCTTCCTCCTGGGCATTGCCTCCTGGCTAGCAGCAAGGGTTTAATGGATCAAGATTATAGAGACCAAAGATGTTGTGTAATTAAGCCCAGTTATTTTCCTACCTGGGAGACATCTGTTCTCCACAGTAACAATTGATTTTTTCACTTGTGGTCACCCTGTTCAGCTGCAAGTTACCCTGGGCTTAAAAAGCCTGGGGACCATCTTTGTGATTGAGTTTTTCCCTTGAAGGTGAAATTTTAGGAGAAAAAGCCCTTTCTGTAAGTTTTAGGGTCAGAGAGGCAATGAGTTCCATCCATACGATGACATACCTTGGAGTCGAAAATGGGGACCTCTCTGGGAAATGTGTCTGGGTTCCACAGAGATACACAGAAACCTCACCCTTGGGTCTCTCAATGGGCCCAATTAAAAGAAAGCTTGGGGTGCCTGGGTAGCTCAATGGGTTAAGCTTCTGCCTTCAGGTTGGATCATGATCCCAGGGTGCTGGGCTTGAGACCCGTTTGAGCCCCATGTCGGGCTCCTTGCTTGGCGGGGAGCCTGCTTCTCTTTGTCTCTCTGCCTCTCCAGCCCCTGCTCATGCTCTCTCTTCCTCTCTCAAATAAATAAAACCTTCAAAAAAAGAAAAGAAAAGAAAGCTAATCAGTCCTGCTGAGGTTGTAGAAATTACATTTTCCATTTGGTCTGGGAAGAACGAACATGATGTAAAACCAGCCCCACTATGGGCCAGATGCTGTGCTGTGCTCCATACTTCCCTTAGGTTATCCTAAGAGGAGAGAACAGAGGCCCTGAGAGGCTAGGTTATGGCCAAAGATCTCCAGTTTGGACTGGATCACATTTCAGGGGGCTCTGTCTCTGTGCTTAGCCTTCCAACAGCAATAATGATTGTAGCCAGTACTCTGGAGTAGCTACAATGTGTCATCGCAGTCCCAGGCATTAACCCTGTGCGATCACCAGTCCTCATCAAGGCCCTACTTTTTGAGGCAGGAGTTCTTACCTCTTTTTTATAGAGAGGAGACAGGCTCAGGGAAGTTAAGTAATTAATTCCAGGTTCTAGAGCTAGAGGACAAGCCAGGCTTTGAGCACAAGGTTGGCTGGATTCTAATAACATGTGCTTTCTCCCATACTCCTTGCCTTGCACAGCAATGCCAGTCAAGTCCTTTTGGCAGCTGGTTGTTCATGGAAACTGGTTGATCTGTTCACCTATCTAGCTAAAATGACAACCGTAAAAACTATCTTGGCTCCTCCGTGGGGTTCAGATAGCTCTCAGCCTTTGGGTGACCTGTAAGTGCCTACCAACAGTACGATGTCTTCCAAAGGAATGATCCCAAGGAGTTATCCCTGTGGGCGCTTAGAGCCCATATCCCAGCATTACCTTGTTCCTGGGATCACTGGCAAGAGACACTGATGGTTAACAACAACAACAAAGAGTTTTAAGGGAAAGAGAGAAAATAGACTGGGGGCAGAGATGAGGTACAGCTAGTGCCCAGTTTTTAGAACAGAGCAAGGGCAGAGGCGAGTAGATGGGGACTGAAGGAGGATGGGGACTTGGCAGAGCCTAGTTGTGCTGGCCTCACTCTTCGGCCTTTTAAAATTCACCTCCACAGTTTCCAGAGGAGAATAAAGGGCCTCGGCCCTAAATTAGGCCACTGCACACCAAGGTCCTTTGCTGAGGCCCAGGGCCAGTTGGGCTGCAGATCTAGCTTCTGCCTTTGAACTCACCCACACCCAGCATGCTAATGATGGGCTGGTTCCCTGGGGAGGGCAGAACCTCCAGACCCTCTCCACATTCCCCCAGGGCCCCAGAGCCTCCTGCCAAGGGGTCAGTCTGCTGCGGCTTTCACCCTAGCAGACCCCTCTTCCAAGACAGTTGCAGGGACGCCTGGGTGGCTCAGTTGGTTGGACGACTGCCTTCAGCTCAGGTCATGATCCCGGAGTCCCAAGATCGAGTCCCGCATCGGGCTCCCAGCTCCATGGGGAGTCTGCTTCTCCCTCTGACCTTCTCCTCGCTCATGCTCTCTCTCACTGTCTCTCTCTCAAACAAACAAACAAACAAACAAATAAATAAATAAATAAAAAGACAGTTGCAGAAAGGGCTTGCATGTGGTGAGCATTCCGGAGGTGATGAAACAGAGGACTGCCCGCCCTGAGCCGAGAACCAAAGCCCAGAGGTGTAAGAGGGAGGGGGCACTCCAACACTCCATTCTCTTCCTTTCCCTTCCCTGCCCCAAACTGCCTTGGCAGCTTACTTCCTCTGAGTCTGCAGGCATCTTTAGGAATCCCTGTTTGGCTGGGTGTAGGGATCCATGACTGCATCCCCCCACCCCAACCAACCCCACCCCCGGGCTCCTCTGTTTATAGAGGGGGCAAATAAAGACTTTCAGTTGCCCTCAAGGCCTTAGTTGCTACTGCCTTCCCTGAGGTTCCAGACCAGAGGCTCAGCCTTGAGCAGGCCCAGCCTCTCTCACCTGAGCAGGGCTGGGGAGTAAGTGCCTGTTTCATCACCTGTGGCAGTAACTACTATTGTCAGCTGTGTTGTGAGAGAGGAGCCGAAAAGCCAAGGTGGGGACCTTCTTAGGGTGTAGCATGAAGGGCACTCTGCTCATGGGTGGTTTGGCGGGAGGTGACCTCTCCTCGCCACTGGAATTAGCAGCAGCTGGGGACACCTACCAAAGGGAGATTCGGCTCTAACTCTTGCAATCTAAACATAATCCACATATTTTCTGCTATAAGCCAGTACATACACAAAGCAAAACAAAAGTTTCATTGGCAGTACTTACCCTTTCTATAATGTTTGTAGTGCACTTATATTTTTATGCCCTTCTGTTCTGTTCCATTTTGTTGCATTCAAAGCAAACCTGGAAAGTGCTGTCATGACCTACTACATTGATTTCGTGACCTGCAGTAGGAAAACAGTGGGCAAGATGATCTCCAAAGGGCTTTTATGAACTGTAAGGAATAATAATTTACCGAACCGTGGTGCTTTCTATACCTTTGTTGGGATTTTTGCCAGATTCCCACAATTCTGTTCTTATGGACTTACTGTTTTTCTTCAGTTCTATTCGGTGTTTAAAATAGAACTTTCTTAGAAGGGGAACTAGTGGCAATATGTACCACTTGCAATAAATCAAAAGTTACCTTACAAATAAATGCACTAAAAACTAAACAAGATTATTAATTCAAATTATGCACTGTTGCCCTTGGAAAGATCCAGGTCTAAGCCTCCTGTGTTCTTGTTTAAAGAAAAAGGAACAGAAGATAGAAAGATGTTAAAGACATACTAGCATCAAACAGAGTCTTTCTTCTTCAGTAACAGGGAGATTGAAAGGAATCAAGAAGGGAATAATTTTCTCAATATGTGCTTGAGTGTGCTTTAATGCAGTGTGGCTAGCAAGCAGGTGCTAATCAAAGGGCCCTTCTGTGTTGGCATTCTCTTCTTCTATCTACCCAGAGTCTGGGGTCCCCTGTTTCCTGTGGTGGGAGAGGAGAGGAAAAAAGACAGTTTTCTCCTAGGAACAAATATATTAGAGCAGAGTCTCAAACTCTGTTGTATATTTGAATCACCTGGGGGTCTTGTTAAGACACAGAAGGTCTGAGGCCCAAGACTCTGCATTCTAGCAAGTTCCCAGGTAATGCCAGTGCTGCTGAAGGTCTAGGGACCATAGTTTGGGGAGCAGAGCTCCAAGGTTCTTAATTCCCATCCCTAGGAGACTGACTACAGACCGTGAACCAAGTCAGACCCTTCTGTAACCGGATTCTAGCTGGACGAAAAGCCACCCGTGACCTCTCTCTCTCTCTCTTTTGAGCCCACTTTTCAAATAAAAACAAAAAGAACAGAGCAATTGATTGCACATTTAATGGGTACCACACTTGAGCCAGTGTTCTCGAGTTCATGATCTCATTTAATCCTCACAGTGAAACCTGTGGAAGGTTGTTATTACCCTTGCACTGGAGGGCGAGAAGAGAGAGCCGCCATTGGGGTTGGCCTCTGCTAGGGATTTCTCCCATGGGGTGGGGGGCACACCAGGCCTCTGATGTTCACCCCCTCCCTGAATGGCAGAAGCTCAAGCATCTGCCTTTCTGAGTGCCTCTGTCTAGACGAAACCCATGTCCTCCCCACCCCCTTTCCCCCTGAAGGGCCAACTTCGGTGTTAATGGAGCCGAATGCCTTGGCTGTTAATTTTCTAGCACATCACTGAGAGGGTTAATGAGGGACCAGCTGGCGTGCCACTCAGCCATGTGGAAGCACCATTTCCCCCTGATTTAGTTGGGCAAACATTTTTCAAACCCCATGGTGCCCCTGACTAAACGTTCCTCCTTTGGGCATGGATGGTGCCTACCTCGATGTCTCTGTGGGCGCCATGTGCCATCTTTGGGTGTAAAACCTTTAGAGACTGGAAGCAGGAGCAGGTTCTCTTGCTCCCTACAAAGGAAGGATGGGCCACATCTGATGTCCAAATGCAGTTTCTGGCTCAAGCACCCTGTCCTGGCTGATCACCGCCACAACAGCCAGGCCCTCTCAGCAGACGCCTGAGTAGACCCCTTCTCTGACGCCACCCCCTTTCCAAGTGGCCTTAGTGATGACAAACCCACTTGCACTGGCCACGTCTTTGCCCAGAAACCTTCCATGGGGCATTGTATTTCCACATGAGCTCCAAACTGCCTTCAGCCTTCCCCATGCCAGGCAGTGTGGGCCTCCTGCAGCCACCCTCTGTGCTCTGCTGAACTCCCCTCACTCTCAAGCCTCACCTGGGCACCCACCACCTTCAGGAAGGCCCCCCCCCCCCGCCCACCCATGCCTGACAATAGCCCTCGCCTCAGTGAGGACCCCAGCTCAGAATCCTGACTGCTCTGGGCCCCATCATGGTGGGGGGGTGCTGCTTTCTTACCTATTGTTTTGTGTTTACCTGTGCGCGTTTCCAGGCTGTTGTCATTTCTTTCCTGCCAGACTCTAAACTCCTTAGCGCCATGAAGACAAATAACAAAGGCTGCCGTTCATGGAGTGCCAGACACTGTCCTTAAGCGCTTTGCAAACAATGTTCCATTTAATCTTCAGCCTCCTGTGGCGGTCCCAACTATTTTTATCCAGTTTTATTTTTTATTTTTATTTTTTTTCCTTTAAGATTCTAGAGACATTAAATAGCTTTCCTGTAAAGGGCTGAGCTGGGCTGTAAACCCAGATCTGGGTGGATGCCCTAGCCCGCAGTCTTCACTAGAAGAACCCAAGTGCCAGGGCCCTCTGAATGAGAACTGTGTGTTTGAAAAGCTCTTCTGCACACCCCCTGTAGTCTGGGGACTGGCTCTTAACCACTGCCTGCTTCTCCCTTTTCCACACCCCAAGCTGTGCCCTCACACAGGTGGGAACTTGGAAAGGCTTTGTGATTGGTGGAGAGAGGGTAGGAAGTAATGGAATGTTCTGCGGGGGTCTGGGTCCATCGTACAAGGGCCCCCTAAGAGAATCATGGTGCAGGGGAGATGCAAGGAGGAAGCAGGGCTGGGCCTGAGGAGGGCAGTCAGAAAAGAATTTTGGAGAGACCGAGTCAGTGACCCTCTCTTGGCTCCATCCAGAGCTCAGGGCCTCACTCAGCTCTGGGCATATTAATCAGCGGGGACTTCTTGTGAAAATACACATTCTGATCCAGCAAGTCTAGGGCAGGGCCTCCCATTTGGCATTTTTTTAGAAGGTATTTTTATTTGATAGAGAGAGAGTGTGTGTGCGCACAAGCAAGGGAGCCGAAGGAGAGGGAGGGGAAGAAGCAGACTCACCACTGCCATCCCAGGATCCCTGAGATCACGACCTGAGCCGAAGGGAGATGCTCAGCTGACTGAGCCACCCAGGCGCCCTCCCACTTGGCATTTCTAGCAAGCCCTCTGCTGATGCCCTGGGTAGGAAGGACCTACACTCCTCCAAGCCCTTCTGGAGGATCTGACTGAGTCACTTGCCAGTTTAGCGCCTTCCCACTTCCCTCCTTTCTGCAGGATAAAATCTAAACTCCTTAGTATGACATCCTTTCAGACACTGTCTGCAGCCCACCTGCTGCCTTGCCTCCTCGTGCTCCCTCCCATGCTCCCAACCCTCCAAGCAAACTGAATTCTTCATGGTTCTTCAGACACACCATGCCTGGTCATAGTTTGGTATTTTCTGCATAGGATGTTCCTTTGCCTAGAGGAGCACTCATTGGCCTTTAGATGAGGATGATGCTGAATGTCACTTCCTTGGGAAGTCATTGCCTGGGGAGTGAGCTCTAGACCTAAGCTTCTGGCCCTGGAGAGAAGTCCCTGAGAGGTTTCTAGAACCCTTCCCTGTCCCTGCTCCCAGCAAAGGTCAGCCGTGGTCCCTGGCCTTGGAATCAGGTGACTTCATTGTCCTGCTTCAGACACTCATTGTTTCTTGCCACCTTTGAGTAAAAATAGAGCTGAGAATGACTGAAGTGAAACTTGCCTTGGAGTCCAGGAGGGCAGGGATGGGGCCCCTCCCTGGGAAGGCATGGGGACGCTCTTTGGAGCCCCGGGAGGTAGGAGCCATCTGTGTGAGCTCTGGGGAGGAGGCCTCCTGACCAGGGCCAGGGCCCCAGGGCCCTGTGGTCATGCCCAGGACCCCAAGAGGCCAGCCTGGCTCTCCTGTCAGTATTCTATGGCTGCTTTCACTTTAAAAGTTTCTCTCTGGGCTGTGGAAATATTTTAGGACTTCCGGAGGGGTTTCCTTCAGTATGGTGCTTGCTTCCGGAGTTTTCCCCTGGGCTTTTTGCCTCCAGGTTCCAGCTCCAGGCAGGGGCAGCTTCCGGAAGGGCTGGGGCTGCAGCCTTGGCTGCCTGCAGCCCTCCTCAGGACCTCCTACCCCCTGGTTGCCCACCCCCTGGCTGACCCCCTAGAGGCTAAGCGGACGAGAAGTTTCTGTGGATTTGACACAGAAATATTGAGGCTGTTTTTATAGACTTGACAGGAAAAAATAATGATGTGATTCATGGGCAAATGGCGGTGGGAACAGCTAGCATTTACCTTGCCAAATGTCCTACATTGTTCGAAGCACTTTGTGTCTATAAATTCTCTTCTTGATAAGAGTCCTATGGAGAAGACCCTTGATGAGAACGCAGGTGCACAAATTAGGCAAGTAACTTGCTCAGTGTCACATAGCTAGTTAAGGGATGCGCTGGGATATGAACCCGTAGAGTGGGGCCCCAGTGTTCTTGCTCTTTAACAGGACACGAGGCTACATCTTGCCTACCAACAGCCACTGCTAAAGATGTAAAGTTTCTTTAAGGTCAAGGACATGGAAACCTCCAGGGATGGTTTCACAGAGCAGCTGATAACACAGCCTGCTCCCAGAGGGAGGTGTGACTTCATGGTTTCCCTGGAGATCCCTGGATGGAAAGAGGGTTTCGGGCAGGTGTGAGGAGCGCAGGCTAGGGTCCCTACCCACCTGCCCACTACCCCCCTGAATGTTGTAGAGACTCTGGCCACATGCCAGCCTGTCACCAGGTACAAGATACACTGATCCATCTTTGCTGAGAGGTGGTAGAAAGTGAGCGTCCCTAACTGGCCCGGGCTCCAGGCATGTCTGAGGTCCATGCCTGTAAATCCTAATTCCAGGTCCTTTTCAGATTTATTAATTCACACATAAGTGTGTCACAATGTGATATCTTCCTTTTCCTTGAAAATCTTCATGATTCTCCAGGATCGAATTTTTTTCTCTTTTATAAAAGGAATGCATGCCGTTACAGAAGACGAGAAAAATGCCTAGAAATAGAGGGGAGAAAAGCCATGTTCCACTGTCCTAACCCCTGAGAAGAGCTTTCCTCTTTGCTCTTCTCTGTTGTCTTGGGTCTGGGCACCCAGCCCACCTGCGTGCTCCTGGCAGAGGTGAGGCTGGGGACCAGGGCATGACAGAAGCCCCTCAGAGCCCCACATATAAGCACCAACCCTGGATGTTTGTGCCCAGGAAAGAGGATCTGGCAGCTCCCCTTCTCCAGCTGGCTCCTTCAGCCAGGGCAAGGACAGGGGAGGCCCGCAGCTTCCTTTCCAGGCCATCGTGTGCCCACCCGCCCTCACCTCAGCCCATCCTGGGGGCACAGTGTGGAGGTGCCTGCTGCTCTCCCAGCTTTTCTGCCCCAGCCCCTATCCCAGCTTGTGACTAGAGGCCAGTTTCCGGAACGCTCACATAGGGAGCATTAGCGGCTCCGTTTGGCCAGAAGCCCGCATCCAAGTCTCCGCCGCCTCTTCTTCCACCACGTGCCTCCCCCAGGCCCAGTTTCTCAGTGTTGTGGTCCTTCCTCATTTTCCGAAGGTTAACTCCAGTTAATTCAAAGAGAAATCTGAGACCACGAGCTTTGTCTGTTGTCTCTGCTACTCACTCCTTCCAGTTCTCTGCCATCTTCTTCCTTTTCTCCGTGTCTCCCCCCCAACCCAGGTCCCAAAGGGACTGTTCAGTAAGTGCTTGTTGACAGGTTCCAAGAGACCCTGGCTCAGCCATCTGGAGACCAGAGTCCCCAACCAGTTACCTCCACGTTCATCAGGGTCCAGCAGGAAACAGGTGGTTCACTCAGGCTGGGGAGTTTGGGGAGAGCTTAAATGGGACTATGAGCAAAATGTGAGCAGGGTGAGGGGAGGGTCTGGTTCCCACACCTGGAGGCACAGAGGCCACCTGTGAGACTTGGCAGGAGCTGCAGCCTTCAGGGGGAGCACACAGCCTGGGTGGCCCACAGGGAGGGCCGGCGGGGGAGGCGGTGGCGGAGAAATACTCCCTCCTACCCTCCCTTCCTCTGATTTCTCTGGAGCAGAAACCAGAGCACAGAAGCAGGGAGAATGGACCTGGAGGAACATACTCCAAGACACTAGGCTGTGTCCAGGAAGATCATTCTCTCTGAATCTTCCCCCATCTACAGAGTGAGAGTTATAAAACCCACCCCGTGTATGATGTGAGGTCGCTGGAAAAATCAGCTGAGGCAATGAAGAGTGATGACATGTGTCCATCATCCTGTTTTATTTATACTAGAGTAAGGGGTGATTGTTGTCCATGTTGTCCATGATAGAACCCAGGTCTCTGTAGAACCCAAGAGCCTCAGGTGTGGGTCCTGGGACGTAGTTCCATCTTTTAGCCTTGGATCCCCTCACCTGTGAATTCACGGTGTGGTTCATACCTACGCTGCTAACATTGATGACATTCGGTAGTGTTCGTGCTTTACTATATGGCCAGCCTCTCTGGCTCCAGGTAGGGCCTGCTATGGGTCCCTCTGCTCTCAGTCCTAAGGGGCCTATTCTCTCCGGACAGCACCTGCCTCCCTGGGGGGAACAACACTCACAGGGGCCTGCATTCAGGGGTAGCATCCCTCCTCCTTCGACCGAATCCAGGCCCTACGGTGGTCCCCAAGCACCCAGGTGTGGGTCCCCAGTCTCTGTCCTCAGCATCATTGACCCAGGCCCAAGGCCATGGAAGCAGTTCCTAATATTGACAATAACCATCACTGACTTATATTGAGTCCCAATGTGCATGGGCGGTGATCAGTTCATTCTCTTGGACTCACCAGAGTCCCTGTGGCTAGCATAGCATGTCAGAGTAACTGATTTCCCTGGTAGTCCTACATCCTTTATGCATTTAAAAACATTTTTCAGGGGCGCCTGGGTGGCTCAGCGGGTTAAGCTGCTGCCTTCGGCTCAGGTCATGAACTCGGAGTCCTGGGATCGAGCCCCGTATCAGGCTCTCTGCTCAGCAGGGATCCTGCTTCTTCCTCTCTCTCTGCCTGCCTCTCTGCCTGCTTGTGATCTCTCTCAATAAATCTCTCTCAAATAAATAAATAAAATCTTTAAAAAAAAAAAAAAAACATTTTTCAGAAAAGGGTCTATGCAATTCATTAGACGGCCACGGGTCTGTGGCACAAAAGTGTGAAGGTTTCCTTCTCATTTCCTGCAAGTTTCAGGTTCCCTGTACTCTCAGTAGAATTCAGCCTTCTCTGGGTGACTCGGGGCTATGCCTTTGACAATGGCCTTCACTGAACTGGGAGGCAAGCTCTTCTCCAGGCCTGGCTGCTCCCTGGCTCTGTGACCTTAGCAGGTTCTCAGTGCCCTGAAATATAAAATGGAGTGGTTGGACCATGCCTGCGTGATTTTGATTTCTATTTTCTATCTGAAATATATAACATACATACGAAAGAGAATATAAAGCGTCTGGGTTTGGCTTAATAAGGACTTCCAAGACAAGTATCCATTTGTCCTCCATGAAGCTTAAGGAGACCTTTGCCAGGCCTGAGAAGCCGATGTAGGCCTCACTGAGTTCATTTGCTAATACAAACTCCACTGACGGGTGTTTAAACAATAGAGATGTGTTGGATCACACTTCAGGAGACCAGAAGTCCAACGTCAAGGTGCCAGCTGCTCTTGATTCCTTCCACGGGAGAATCTGTCCTGTGCCTCCCTCCCAGCTTCTGCTGGGTGACTGGCAATCCTTGATGTTGTGTGCTTTATAGATCCATCACCCCGATGGACCTCTGCCTGCCCTCTTCACATGGCCTTCTCCCCATGTCTCTGCATCCAAGTTTCCCCTTTGTATAAAGAAAATAGTCATGTTGGATTGGGGCCCACCGTAATGACCTCATTTTAACTCGATTACCTCTGTAAGGACCGTATTTCCAAATGAGTCACATTCTGAGGTCTTGGGGGTTAAGACTCCCAAAATCTCTTTAGGGGGGGACACAATTCATCCCATCACACTCATTTTCACGCACCCCCCCGCCCGCAGTGCAGACAGAGGTAACACCGTCCTGAATCTTGTGCTCACCCTCCTTTTCTTCAGAGTTTTAGCACATAGAAATGTATTCCTAAATAACATAACTGTGCAGGTTTGCCAGCGATTTATGTAAATAGGATCATCGTATAAGTATTTTTTTGTGGCTTGCCTTTTTCTGCTTAAAATTGTGTTTTTGAGATTCGTCTTTGTTCTCGTGTACAGCTCTAGAGTATTCATTGTCGAAGCTGCATAGAATCCCATTCTGTGAATAAGCTACAACTTATTTAGTAGTAATAATGGTACTCCTATGTTTTTGGACAAAATCCGTAGCAGGAAAATCATTTTACACTGCAACACAGCACACACACACACACACACACACACACAAACTATATATATAATACACACACACACACACGTATAACTGAAACAAGCTTCATGAAGAAATACCTACTCTTAGTCTGTGACATGCTCATTTTTAATCCATTCCAAAAGGTGACCTGCCAAACTGATTGCATCCTGCAACGATGGGTCAATTAGCAGTGGTTCAGAGTGCCCCCTCGTATGTCTGGCTTGATGGCCCTGGGGTTCTGTGCCCAGCAGGTGGGCACAGGTCACGGCTCCGCTGTTCTTGCCAAGGCTGTCTGCGCATGTACCCACTGGCATGGGAACACTGTGCCATCTGTCATGACTGCTGGCATCTCCCCGCTCCTACGGGGCAGCTTCTACCCGTGGCCTCGCCCTTGTAGCACATCTCCTGGGCGGTGGCCTGAGAGACCAGATCCCGGGAATGTTAGACAAGTGTGCACTGTAGCATTATGGTTTTAGTCTGGCAGCAAGAGAGAGGGTAGTGTCTGGGACCAGACTGTCTGGGTTCCAAGCTTGACGACTCAGCAGCTATGTGACCTTGGATAATATATGTGACCTCTCTGTGCCTCATTTTCCTTATTTGGAAGATGGGGGTATTAGTAGTACCTACCTCATGTGGTGGTGTGAGGATAAAGTGAATTAATTGTTTGCATCTCTTATTATTGCTTCCGAGGCCAATTGTGTGTCAGGGTCCGATATCTAATTCTTGGCTAATATCTCTGGACACAATGGCTATGTTGGGAAGAGGTCAAGACACTCAGTTAAAAGAAATCGGAGGTCAGGACGCCTGGGTGTCTCAGTCATTAAACGTCTGCCTTCGGCCCAGGTCATGATTCTCCCCCTGCTTGTGCATGAGCACTCTCTCTGACAAATAAATAAAATCTTTAAAAAATAAAAAAGAAAAGAAGCTAGAGCTGGATGGAAGGCCTGGTTCTGGACCAGGCTGCCTGTATTCATATCCCAGCTCCACCGCTGACTAGTCCTATAGCCATGAGAAAGTTATTTAACCTTCCCGGCCTGAGGAAACGAAGGCACAGAGAGGTTAGGTAACTAGCTCAAGAGCGTACGGCTAATAAGTGGTGGAGCCAAGATTCAAACCTCAGGGCCGTCTCCTCTCCCGAACAAGTACATGATACTGAGTGTCATCAGAAGTAATTCTTTCTAAGTGGGAGCCAGAGAGAGCTGTTGGGGGGACGTGCTGCTGAACCGGGTTTGAATCTCTCATTTAGGCAAGCAAGTGGGGAAGGAGACGTGCAGAGGCACAGACGCAAGAATCAGTGCTGAGTTTGGGAATGTCCGGGGGCAGTCCGAGGTACTAGAAGAGCAGAAGGTGTTAAGTGCAAGGTGAAGGGTGGGACCAGTGCTGTGGCTCAGGAAGCCAGCAGACTGGGCCACGGAGGCCCGGAAGGCTGTGCTAGTAGCGGGACTCCTGACAGTACTTCGTATCATGCCAGGAGCTCTCAGACTGTTGGCCTCATTGTGAGAATTAAGGGAGTTACTATGGCATCAGACACAGTATGTTCTTCCTGTCCACCGGATGGAAGCCTCATGAAGGCAGAGGCTGAGTCTGCTTTTCCTCCGTGTTGCATCCCCATCCACAGGCACAGTGCCTGGCGCATAGTAGGTACACATCAGATATCCGTCAATGAAACGGAGGAGAGCCGCCTCTCATTGGAGAAATGTCTCATTGGATCCTTTGCTTATTTTTAATTGGGTTATGTGTCTTCTTGTTGAGCTGTGAGATTTCTTTACATATTCTAGCCGCAAGTCCCTTATCAGGTATACGATTTGCAGATATTTTCTCCCATTTTAATGGGTTGTCGTTTCACTATCTTGATACTGTCCTTTGAACCACAAAATCTTTTGATTTGGATGGCATTCAGTTTATCTGCGTTTTCTTTTCATGCTTTTGTTGTCCTTCACCCAATCCAAGGTCATGAGCTTTAACCCTTATGTTCTAAGAGGTTTATAGTTTCAGTGCTTACATGTAAAGTCTTCAATCCACTTGGAGTTAATTTTTGTATATGCAGTAAAGTATGAATTAAGGGCCTACATTCATTCTTTTGTAGGCAGATATCAGTTGTCTTACCACCATTTGTTGAAAAACTGTCAAATGGTCTTGGCATGCTCGTTGCAAATTAGTTGACCATACATGGACGTGTTCATGTCTGACATCTCAAATCTACTCCATGGATCTGTAGATGTGGCAAGCCACCTGTAGCTCTAAGCGTTTACCGTCTCTGTCCATCTGCTCTCAGTCGTCCTGAGGCTCCTGCAGGACACATTACCAGGACATCCTCTGAACACCCTCTCCCAGGTGGCCCCTGGACTTAAGCACTGCCCACATCTGTCACGGTGGCCACTGGGAGGGCCCAGTGTGACCGGCCCCTGGAAGCCCATGGGTGCTGTGGAAGCGTGCTTTCCCTCCCTCTCCCTGCGCGCGGGCACATTTCCCATTGCGGGGTGAGAGGTCCCAGAGCAGGGCCTGTTTGTGCCAAAGCCCAGCTTCTGATTGGGTGGATGGCCTTGGTGTGGGCCAGGTAGGAGGGACCGTAGGGCGGGAAGTGGCTCTTGGGATGGAGAAGGGAGTGGGGCCTGCAGGAGGGAAGCATTCCTGGCACTAGAGGCATCTTCACCAGGACAACAGCCTTGGGAGGGAGAACCCGGCATCCATGGGTAGGCACTGGGAGGCTAGAAAGGGCCATTAGTGTTGCCAAGCTCTGGTCCTAACATGGCTTACTTCCCTGTTTCTTGAGAGAGAGAGAGAGAGAGAGAGAGAGAGAGAGAGAGAGTGTGTGTGTGTAGGAATGGGAATGTGTGACTTGATCCCTCTCCTTTCCAACTTCTTATTCCATGAGGCTGGGGGACCTGGGTGCTTGAAGAGGTCAGGTGGCTCTTGGCCAGAATGTCCTCTGTGTAGGGTTGTTGCCTCACACTGACTCCAGCCAGTGAATGAGACTTTTGTGGAGTGGGATCAGGAGCTGGGAGACTGGGGATCGGTGGTATCATGGGGACATGTTGGCTGCGGGGGAGTTCCAGGCTTAGGGGTACTTTTGTGCAACACAGGCAGAGAACACAATGGAGCAGGGAACTGTAAAGCATCACTTGTTGAATTCTGTGTTGCTGGGTTGCCTGTGGGCTGAGGAAAGTGGGGGGCAGGGGTGCTTTTCCTGGTGGGGTGCTGGCTCAGAAGGCAGGGAAGGGGCTGAGTGGTGGTGGAGAGGCCCTTGGTGCTGTCTGTCGCCCCTCCTCCAGATCTCCTAAGGCCTTAGAGATGAACCTTCTAGAACTGGCAGCCACTGAGATGACACCGTATTTGTTAGGCGTTAGGTATACGAGAGGGGACTCTATGGCTTGCTTCAGGGCCCACCTCCCTTATTTCCATCCCTTGGACAGAACTGGGGGAAGAACAGAGTTTTCTGTAGGGCATGTGCCACCTCCTTCCTCTGTGTTTGTCCGCCACCCCCCCCCCGCCCCAACTCTCCCACCTCCAAGTGGGAACAGAGCTGGGTGAGCCCAGGCGTAGTTGCTCACTGCCTGAGAATTGCATCAGCCCCGCCTGGCAGGCTGGAGCGGGAGCCTGTTGCTATGGTGACCACGAGGCTTCAAACCAGTGCGGAGGACAAGTTAGTTGCTGGGTGTGGTTTTCTTGCCTTGCAATGCCTTCATGTGACAGGCACGGTCCATGGGTCTGTACTTCTCTTCCACGGGGAGATGTGTCATCATCGGCCTAGGTGGCCAGGATGGGGCAGCTGCTCCAAAAGCCGTGACCAGGTCTGGTGTGTGTGACCAGAAGACGCCAGCAGCTCCCTTAGCCCTTCTGCCTCATTCTGGAAACATTGGGTGATTTAAGCAAGTAAACCAGCTTCTGGGGGAGGGAAGGGATCTAGGATGTAACCTGTTGCCGAGTAGAGAGGGCAGCTTTGCATCCCAGCCAATAAAACCCAACCAGGCTGTTTTGTGTTTTTTTTTTTGTTTGTTTGTTTGTTTTGCTAAACCACCTGCTAGAGTTCATCTTGCTAACGGTCATAGATGGCTTGGCCAAACCAGCACAGTACCTTGGTTCAGAATCTCTTCTCTCAACATTTTGCCTGTAGTGGGAAGGGAGAGGAAATGTCCACATTCTAGCCACATCAAGAACCTGATCTGTGCCAGGCACTGTACTAAATATTGTCTAATTTTATCGTCCCCTTACGACTTACTCTAGTAGGTCATGCTGTCCCCATTTTGCAGAGGGCGGTCTCAGGGACCCAGAGAGTTTCAGGTGACTTGCCCAAAGAGTTAAATCTCGGTCTTTGGGCTTCATGTCCAGTGCTCTTTTAGGTTCCAGAACCCGCTAGAATCAGGGGTTTTTAGGATGTCTAGTAATGACACACACGGTCCATCTCTTGTTGGGGAAACCGCGGCAGTCTCTCCGCAGAGAAAACCATCTGTTCTGTGTGGAGCATGGTTGACTGGAGCTGTTTCTGGCTTCTGAACAGGACAAATGAGAGATGCGGGGACAGAGAAGAACCCAGGAAGCATTGAGGTCATACCAGGGGAGAGCACTAACAAAGCCCAGACTGGGTTCATTAACGGGACTTGGGATTTCTGACTGGGACCCTGTAGGGGTAAAGACTGATTGTCAGATGAATTCTCAGCAGAGAGGGGTCTGGTGACCTGGTCCAGGGGAAGACCAAGAACGAAGAGTAAGTACTTGGGTGGTATTAGGACTCTTCTAAGTGTACTTCAGATGTAGTTACTCAGTTCATCCTCACAGAAGTCATGGAAGTTTGGATGCTGTTACTCTATTATGAACCTGAAACAGACAGAGAGATGTTAAGTGACTTGCCCAAGGTCACACAGCTGGTTAAGAGGTAGAGCTGGAACTAAAGCCCAGAAGTCTAGTTCCAGAACATCTGGAAAGATGATAGGGAGTCAGCTTGTGTGGCCCACCATGGGGAGGGCATGTGTACATGTATGCATGTGTGTGTGCACACACCCCAGTATACCGACAGTGGGAGGAAAGGCTCCAGACTGCACTTCTGAGCTTCTGCGTGTTGATGGCTATGGCCTGTACATTTGCAGGAGCCCAGGGAGAGCTGTACCAGTGAGCACGAGGGCCCCTTCCTTCTTCCCTTCCTGCCTTTGTGGTTCCCAGGAGGCTGTGTGCTCTGCCACCACTTGTGTAGCGCTCTGGAACATTTCTGCTGCACACCGTGCACCTGGATTGCTTGTCTGATCCTGTTGAAGGGTCCTCGCTCCCAGGAATGAGCTTGGATCTAGGGCTGAGTGTGGACAGTGGTCCCAGGAGGAGCAGGCAGTGACCTCTAAGTGTCTTTCCAAGGGCCAGGTTTTGGGGGATAAATAATAATAATATCACCAATAATAACAACCCCAACATTACTTACTTCATGCCAGGCACTGTTCTTAGGCCTTTACTTGAGCTAACTAATTCATTTAACTGTCAGAGAGCTCTGTGAAATAGTGCTATTATTATTATCGTCATTATTTATAAAGGAGGCCACTCAAGCACAGAGAGGTTAAGCAAGTTGCCCAAGGTCACACAGCTAACAACTGAGATTTGAATTTAGATAGTGTAACTCCAGAGTCAGTGCTATAAAAGCACTGTGGCCTACTATGCCCTTTCCTGGCTCCCACAGGAAGCCTCCAGACCCTATAACCCCTTCTCTTAACCTCAATTCAGAATCTTGCTCTCATTCTCGTAGGAGACTGAGATGTGTCCACTTGCCTGCCTGGAGGTCCTGTGTATGAGATGTGGCCTCTGACAACAACCAAGCTCTGGTGTTTGTGGGTATTGTGCCCCTTCTCTCCTCTCAGGCTCACATGCCCAGATGTGGAAGGGACATTTCCAGGAGCACTCCTGGGATCAGAGGTAACTGACCTTGGCTGTTGCTGCTCTGGCCCTGTCCCACCAGTCTGCCTGCACTCAGACGATCCAGTGTGAACACCTGGGCCGACCTGGCCGGCCCTGTGGGCCCTGGCACCTGTCTCTCTTGGCTTGTCCTCTCTGGCCTGTGGTCTGCAGCCACACTTGTTATGAGAGCCAAGTTGAAACATCTCTTTTTCCTTTCCCTCCCCAATCTCGTGTCAGCCCCTGGGCCATGTCTGGTCTTGAGCTTGATTCTCAGAGGAGACTTCCTTACTGCGGAAGGTAAGGCTGGCATCTCTTGAAGCCAGGTGGGAGGATGGAACCCTGTGGATTCGAGTGAAGGACTTGGGAGGTGGCAGAGGGGTGGGGGCAGAGCCAGGGGAAGTGGTGACCTGGGGAGGAGTTGCATTTCCAGCTGTGACCCTGGGTCATTCTGTGTGTTCTCTAGGTCATCGCTAGGGTCCGCTGAACACTTTAATGGGTGCCCAGGTGCTGCCTGATGGGAGAGGGAGTATTGAATTGGAGCCGACAGATGTCTAGGGCAAAGCCAGGCTTGTCTGGTGCCAGGAAGTTGGCAGCAAAACAGAGATGAACTGTGGACGTGGAACCTGCCTGTATAACTCTGAAAGTGACTCCAAAGCCTTCTTTGAAAATTAAGTGGACTCCAGGCCTAGTTTAGTCCCCATGCCCCCTGCTAATCCTCACCAAAGAGTTTCTGTCTCCAGTTCTGCTCCTTCTGCTCCTTCCTGTCTGCTTTTTTAAAAGTATGTTTTATTCTATTTTTAAGTTGTGACAAAATACATAAAACAAAATTTACCATCGTAATCATTTTTAAGTATGCGGCTCGGAGGCTTTACGTACACTTGCACTGCTGTGCCGCCGTCCCTGCCATCCATCCCCAGAACACTCGTCATCTTGCAAAACCGAAACTCTGTGCCCTTTAAACACCAACTCCCCCTTCTCCCCGACCCAGCCGCTGACAACCACCTGTCCACTTCCTGCCTCTGTGAATTTGACTATGCTAAGTACCTCATGTAAGTGGACTCATACAGTATTTGTCTTTTTGTGGCTGGCTTATTCCACTCAGCATCATGGCCTCAAGATTCATTCATGTTGTTTCTTCAACCTTTTGACTCTGGGTATTGCCTTGTCTCCTTTTGGGCTCACTTCACACATCAGCAGTAGGCCATCCTTGGGGCTTGCTTGGTCAGGGATGGGCTCGCTGACTTGGTCCTGGGAGAGTGGGTGGGTCACCCATTCAGTGGGAAGGCTTGGCCCTCTGGTGCTGGCTTCTACCATTGATGCTCCCAGAACCAACCCACTTGCCTGAAGCCATTCCAGATTTCCTTCCCCTCTGCCCTCCATAGAGGGTGCTGGGTTCCTGGTTCTCTCCTGAATAGGAGAAGGGTGGCCGTGGTTCACCATGAGCCTGGCATGGGTTGTGTTAGGGGAAAGGGATTGTTGGGCACTGGGACATGCATATGGAGCTTCTTTGAGACTGGGGCCAGCTGGCCAACCTTACATGGAGTAGTTGGAGGTCTTATTAGGGTCGGCAGGTTATACAGCAGACCCAACTCGGTCCCTGGAATCTCCACGACTTAACACAAGCGCCGTTCACTGCTTGCTCACACCAGTGCCTCGCTGGTCAGAAGGGGCCTCTGCTGCATGTGGTCACCCAGGGACCCAGCAGACAGAGGCTGCCCCTTCTGAACCTGTGGCCTCCAAGGTCACTGCGGCAGGAGGAGGGGAATGGAGGATTTTGCATGATGGGTGACCAGAGCAGAGAGTCAGAAGGCAGCAGGGCCTTGATGGGGATATGTGTCTGTACCTGTGTGTGCATGTTTGTGCCTGTGTGTGCCTCTGTGTGTGTGGGCAAAGAGCAGAAACAAGCTGGCTGGCCCAACTGCAGTGCCCTTCCCTGGCTCAGCCCTCACCTGGTTCTTGAGAGCTCCAGAGGAAGGGTGATTGGGTGGGTCAGAAAGAGGCCATTGACCTCGGGAGGTCCTCTCATCTCCTCTCAGTGGATGATCACAGGAAGCTGGAGCAGGAAAACCACCAATGCTCTGGACCTGAGGGGGCAGACAGGAAGGGGCATGAATTTTGAGGCACCCTCAAAATAATAGAACAAGAATAGAATGATTTTTAAGGTCGAGGAAAGGTCTACGGAGAGCCAGCAGCTTGAGCTGAATGCCAGCGAGTGTGGCCTCCTGGCAGCCGTGGACAGAGATGTGGGGTGTTTGTGTGGAGGTACGTGTGAAGGCGTGCATGCATGTGCAAGCTGGGAATATCTCGGCTGACATCTGCAGAGAAGGGTGGGAGCGGGGAGGCCACACGGCCCTGGGATGGACGGGAACCTGCGGTGTGGGGGCCCACGCTCATGGATTCTGATCCCGGCCGCCACCAAAGTACAAGTTTGCTCTTGGGGTCTTACTGAGCCCTCTGGACCTTATGTTATTTATCTGTCTCCTGAACTGTCCCTTCCTACTTCTCAGCACTAGATTGAGAGTCATTTAATTTTTCATAAATACGCTAGGGACTCATGAAACCATATATGGGACAGGGGTCTCTGAGGAGGCCATTCCGAGCGGGTGATAAGTGGGACTCGATTTGAAAGTCATTGTCAGTAATGGTCCTGTGATTCTCCCTCTTCACTGCCTCCTGTCCATTCCCCCTTCTGCCTTTTTGGGGCCAAGTAGCATTTGCCACCAGCATGCAGGCAGAGGGGAGGAAGAGCACAGAGCCTTAGATCAGTCCGGGATCATTATTCGTCATCAATCTGTGGCAGTTCAGAGGCGAAACTAGAGACAAGTTAAAGCTGTTAACTCTAATAAGGGTTAGAATTCCTGAAGGATTTGTCTCAGGGACCGCCTGGCCCCCCCACCCCAGACCCTAAGTAATTGAATTGGTTGTTAGGGGAGGAGTTTCAGTGAATGGGATCTGCCCATTGCCGGTTACCCAGAATCTGCTTGGTGAATGCGCTCCAGACTCCTGCCACCTAGTGGAGGGAGCCGGAATAGACCAAAGGCCAAATGAATGGGTATTTGACTTTCTTTCTTTTTTTTTTTTTTAATTTATTTATTTAACAGACAGAGATCACAAGTAGGCAGAGAGGCAGGAGAGAGAGACGGAGGAAGCAGGCTCCCCGCTGAGCAGAGAGTCCGACGTGGGGCTCGATCCCAGGACCCTGGGATCATGACCGGAGCTTTAACCCACTGAGCCACCCAGGCGCCCCGGAATTTGACTTTCTAGGGGAATGTTTTTTGTCTGATTGATTGAATGCTGTGCGGTTTGTGAAATACTTTTCTTGTTTGGCCTCTGATAATGCTCTTAGGAGCAGCCACATGGAATGCACAGGGCGGCCGTGTCATCCCATTTCACAACGAGAACATGGAGGCTCGGAAAGAAAGAGCAACTTGCTGCAAGTCCAGAAGAGCTGGGCCCAGAACCCAGATTTGTCTGACTTCTGGTCCTGGGCTTGACTCATTGTAAGCCACCGACTAGTGGTAGCAGGAATGGGGGGGATGCCCAGTCCTGCTTGGGGTCCATTCCTTTACTACATCTGGCACATAATAACGCAGGAGATGTTTGTTGAATGACTGCGGCTCATTTACACAGAGAGTTTTCCTCCATGATGGCAAAGCCATCTAACCATTCTGCACCAGCATTCCTGTATGTTCCGTGGGCATATAACTGCTTTTTCTATAGAGCAATTAGAAATTCTAGGCCCTTGTGCCTGAGACTTGGTCCAAAGTCTTTAATCTGTGGGTCAGTTTATTATTGGCCAGATAGCCCTGGATAAGACTCAGAACCTCTTGAGCCTCAGCTTTCCCCTGTGTAAAATGGGGAAGTAATATCCACGCTGACAACACCCGCGTATTGTGAGAACTCAGCTGCAGGGTTGTTTGTACACTCTAAAACACGGTGCAGATAATAGCGTTTCTCTTCGATCTCTCTGAGTCTGGACACTGCTGAAACTACCCTCTCTTCTCTGCCCAGGGCTGTCGGTGGGCCCCTGCCCCCTCACCTGCCACTGAACCCCACGACCTAGGATTCCTTTGTCCCAGGCTTTGGGACCCTGGCTTCTCCAGGTGGGCCCTGTCTCTGCCTCCCTCCCCCAGGAAGTCTGGAGGTAGAGGGTCTGATCGAATCTCTGTGGTAACCAGAGACGCCCAGCTGCACCCCCACGGGGACAGGGAGTCTGTTCCTAGCAGCGAGGCCAAGCCAGAACCAAGTGCTCCAACTCCAGCTCTCCTGAGGCACCTCCAGGAACCAGCTGTCCCATCACCTCTGCCCTTCGCTGGGTTAGTGACTTCTGTGAAGTGTGAGGAGCCTACGCTGTGGTCCAGTTGGCTGCTACGGGCTATGAGTGAATGGGACAGGGGCTGCCCCTTCAGCCTGTGCCCGGTGTATAATCCCTTTATGCCCTCCTCCTCCTCCTCTTCCCAGGTAGACCTCCCAGTCCTTCATGACTTAATTCAAACCCCACCTCTTGCAAGTACACTTTCCTACCCTTCTCATGCCACGTGGCTGATGGCTTCCCAGGGCTGTTTCAGAGTTCGGTTTCTTTCGGTACAGGGTCCTTGTCTTAATCGGGTGGTTCTCAGCCTTACAATATGTTAGAATCACCTGGGGAGCTTATGACAGCCCTGGTGCCCAGCCTCCCGCCCCCCCACCCCCAATTTAGTATAGCTCTCTGGAGCAGGAGCCAGATAGTAGTTTCCAAACTTTCCAGGGGATGCCAGTGTGCAGGGAAGTTTGGAACTGGTGTCTTAAAGTTGAAGATTTGAACTGTTCAGATGGCATGTGAGGCCTTGCTCGAAGCCGACCTTCCAGAAATAGGCTGTTGGAGGAAAAATTGGGCCAGCCCATGGGAGCCTAGCCCGGGGTCTGTTTCCATAGCCCTCGTTCTGTTTTTTGTTTTTTGGGCAAGGACTAGGAGATGGCTGAGGGCACTCACCACACAGGAAGAGGACCAAGGTGGTAAGGACAGTTACTGTTTATTTAGCATTTGTGCTGGGCCCGGTGCCTCACAGTAATATATCTTCTCATTGGGACCCTATGGAAAACTCATGAGGTATAGACATTATGAGTTTTCCCTGTTTATAGGTGAGGAAGCCGAGGCTCTGGAAGATTAAGTAGCTTGCCTAAGATCACATGGCTGTTAAGCAGTAATACTGGGATTATAACCAGAATCTGACACAAAGCACAGTCCCTGGACCACTGTACTATCCCGGCTCCCCGGCCTCCCTCCTGTCGGCTTTGAACAGGGGCTACAGAGAAGGAGGCGTCTGGAAAGAGGTTGGTACAGGGGCGCCTCACCTTAGTGCCATGCCACCACCAAGGGACTCCCGGGGGTATCTCCTGGATCCACTGGGGTCACGGGGCCCTGAAGGTGTCCAGCGCGCTTTCCTCCTCCGTCAGCTGACCTCTCCGGATGCCTGTTCTCTCCAGACACCGTCCAGTTCTTTAAGCTAATTATGTTATTCAGTGTCGGCTTACAACCAGCTTGTGACATGGGCATTGTTATCCCCGTTGTTATCTCAAAGATGAGGAATGAAACACAGTCCTTCTGGTTCTGTGGCAGCCCCTGTCTGGCATGGGCAAGAAGACCCTAGACTACGCGTTGGCCTTGGGGTCTGCGATTCCCCCACATTGGGGGGGAGGCCGAGTTTGATAGCCGTGAGTGCCTGAGAATGTGGGGAAGACCCACAGCTTAGCTAGAAGAGCAATCTGGGGGAGTTAGAGGATCTTGGGGGGGAAGTGAGCAGATCTGTGCATCTCCTGGGGAGGGGCTCACACTGTGTCTAACAGGGTCCCTGCAGGCCTCAGCCCAGCACCTGGCATCTGAGGGAGGTCTGAGCAGGGAGCAGAATCATTTTCTGGGAGTTAGTGACCCGACGCCATCCATGCAAGAGAGCCCCGGGACCTTAGCTCCCGCCCCGCCAGTCTGTTCTGGGCAGTGGCCCAAACAGGACGCAGTTCTTAACCCCATTCTTTGCAGCTCTGTTTCCCTCACTGGGAGCAGCTTCTTCCTTCTTTCCCTGTCTTGCTTCCCATCAAGGGACACTCCTCCAAATGGATCTCTTCCCTCACCAGAGTTTGGCATCCATTTTTTCTTCCGCTTGTGGGCCCACAGGTTCTTCGAGTGGCCAAGAAGAGGTTGGAAAGATCCCCCCAAACTGCCCTCAGCCTCTATTTTGGAGGTTGGATGTGACTGTGTCCATCATAAGTGCTGGGCAGCTTCAGGGGAAGGTTGTAAACAGCTAGATGCCTGTGTGCCTTCAGCTGGCAGAGCAACCCTTCCTCCCTGCCTGCACCAACCAGAGCTTGGGATGGTAGAAATGAAGGCTGGTCATTTGGGTTTGAACCTACCCCCAGCAGGCTAGCTCTCCACCTTGCCCCAAAAGGAGCATGTCTGAGGGTCTCTGCGGTCTGTCGCCAGTTGGCTTCCGTCCTGCCATCTGGCCCAGGCTCTGTTACATGTTTGGAATAGGTAACCCTATATTCACATGCGTTCCCAATCTAGATGACTCCTAGGAGCTCTGGGAGGTAAGGTGGGGGGGTGGCCCCAAGATTCTGTCTGCCTTGTAATGCAAGACAGGAACACAGGCATCGGGCAGAATTATGTAAAGTTAGCAATATATGGCAATTATATGTCTGGCAAGACCCCACGTTAGGGAATGGTCCCACTGGGTCCTGCCTAACTCTCAGCTTGGTTCACGAGGCCCTTGGTGTGCTGGTCTGTGCCCACTTCTCCCGTATTTTCTGCCTCCCCACCCTCTTGCTCACTCAGTGTTCTAGCCGTGCTAGGCTATTTATAGTCCCCTTGAGGGGCCCTGCTGTTTTACATTTTGTGCCTTTGCCAAGCCTCTTCTCGTTGCCTAGAACTCTGCTCCTATCCCCATCCGCCTGGCAAGCACCCACGCATCCTTCAAGATTCAATTAATAATATTAATAATAGCCACTAAGATTGATAGGGTGCTTACTACGTGCTAAGTGCTTCGTGTGCGTTATTCCAGATAATCCTCAAAGCAGCCCCGGGCACTTGGCCCCTTCGTCATCCTCTTTCACATTCACTGGGTTAACCAATATCTGTTCAGAGGTGGCTGCCCTGCCAGGCACTCTTCGGAGCACAGAGAGATTAGGGACGGAGCCTGCATTGGAGCCTTAGCTGAGGGACCTCAGGGTCTCGCTCGGAGCCACAGTAATAAACCATCTCCCTGTGAGTACCATCCAACCCTTCCAGCCCGTCCCTCTCCCACACTGTTGCCTCCTCCCTCCTTTCTGCTTCACTTGTGAGGTCCTTCTGTCATGGCACCGAGGATATCCTCTTGCCCACCAGACAACCTTCCTCTGCTGGGCTGTGAGGGTGTCACTCAGGAATGTGTTTATTTTAAGTGGCAGAAACCCCAACATTTAAGGGCTTATATTTTTCCCTTCAATAAAAAATGAGATGGGCTCTTCCTGTTGCAGGTCAGTCACTTTTCAGCAGCAAGGGAACGTTCGTGTTCTTTCTTGGTCGTTTCCTCAGGCAGCAGTATGGCTGCTATAGCTCCAGTCATCACACTTGAGTTCAGGGCAAGAAGTCCCTTTTTAATCATCAAAGCAGGGGCCTTGCCAGAGGTTCCATCATGCTGTTCTTGGGTCTCATGGGCCAGTGGCCACTCCTAGTTGTGAGAGTCAAAAAAAGTGAGCATCTTGCCTGGGACTGGGTCCTTTGTCCCCTCAAATAAAACCAGGGTAGGTAGGGAGGGATGAAGGAAAGATCAATGTTGGGTAGGAGACAAGCAGTATGTGCCAGCGTCCTAGAGAGCAGCGATCATGTATTAATTTCTCCCAAAATCTTAGAACCTGATTGCTTTATGATTATTTTTGTGCTGCTGCCTTGCATTTATTCTGTGCACATACACTTTTATTTTTTCAAACATAGTATCATACTGTACACACTATTACTTCCTTTTTCAGTTCATGATATACACCATCCATATAATTTGGGTTTTTTTTAAAGATTTTATTTATTTGACAGACAGAGATCACAAGTAGGCAGAAAGGCAGGCAGGAGAGGGGGAGGGGAAGCAGGCTTCCCGCTGAGCAAAGAGCCCGATGTGGGGCTCGATCCCAGGACCCTGAGATCATGACCTGAGCTGAAGGCAGAGGCTTTAACCCACTGAGCCACCCAGGCGCCCTGACCATCCATATAGTTTTAATGGCTACATAGTAGTCCATCTTGGAGAAATACTATACTTTACACAATGAATTCTGTATAATCATTCAGTTTGCTTTTAATATTTCATAATCATAGATAGCCCTGTGATTAATAACCTTGTAGCCTTATTTTTTAGATGCACTTCTTTTCTGTTAAGATTCAATTTATTTATTTGAGGGAGAGACAGCACAGAGGGAGAGTAAGAGGGAGAAGCAGACTCCCTGCTGAGCAGGGAGCCCAACACACGGCTTGATCCCAGAACCCTGAGATCATGACCTGAGCTGAAGGCAGATGCTTAACCGACCGAGCCACCCAGGTGCCCCTAGGTACATTTCTAATTATCTCTTAGGACATAGTCTTGTCTTATGCTGGGTTAAAAGCTGTGCAAACTGTTAAAGCTTTCAAAACCAGTTACCAAACTGACTTCAGACAAGTTGTGTCATACCCTCCAAGAGGTGTTTTTTTTTTTTTTTTTAAGGTTTTATTTTAAGTAATCTCTACACCCAGCATGGGGCTCAAACTCACAATCCTGAGTTCAAGAGTTACATGCTCTACTGACTGAGCCAGCCAGGTCTCCCCATAGCCTCCAAGAGTTTCTGAGGTTGCCTGTTCCCTGACAACTTTGGGTATTTTTTTTTTAAACCTTGCAGATTTGGTAGAAGAAATTCCATATATATATATATATATATATATATATATTTTCTCTTTGATTACATTTTAAATGGATATATACATTGAGCATTTGTACTTCCCCATTTAATTTTCTCTTCACTTTTCTGACATTTAGAAAGTTAAAGTAATCACCTTTTTCTCATTTTGCAGAAGTTTGCAAAAGTGTTTTATGTATTCAGGAGATGAGGAATTTCCTGGGAGAAGGGGGCAGCAGAAATGGATTCAAAGGCTAAATAGGATTTCATAGGGTGGACAAGGGGTGAGGGGGGTGTTCTAGATCTAGGAACAGCATGTGCAAAGGTTCAGAAGGGGAAAACAGTGTCACGTGTCTGGGGACTGTATTAATTTCACAGGGGTGCCAAAAAAAAAGTTACCACAAATTTAGTGGCTTAAAACAACAGAAATTTATTTTCTTCCAGTCTGGAGACCAGAATCCCAAATCAAGGTGTTGGCAAGGCAGTGTTCCTTACTGAGATTATAGAGAGGGAATTCTTGCTTGCTTCTTCCAGTCTCTTCCAATCTCTTTTCATAGGGCCTTCTGTGCATCTGTGTCCTCTCTCCTCCTGTCTCCCATAAGGATACATCGTCAGACTTAGGATGCAGTCAGTTATCTTCGAGTTAATGACATCTGCAAATACCCTCTTTCCAAATAAGGTCACATAAGGGACTGAGGTTAAGACCTGAACGTTTGTATCTATATTTGGGGGCTACTATAGAACCCACTGCACAGACCTGGAAGATGTCTGATATTACTCAGCAGCAGAGGATGACCCTGTAAAGGTAGATTCAGCTGTTGACCATAAAGGGACTTGAGCTGGCGTGTTTGGAATTTACCCTTGAAGTGAATGGGGAACTGTTGAATTTCTAACAGGGGAGAAACGCAGTCAGATTTTCAGTCTGGCTCATGGGGAGTTAGTGTTGGATTCGTCCTTGTAAGAGCTGGTGAAAATGGGGGAGAAGTTGGGGAGTGGAGAATAGCTCATGATGTAGAAGATGAAGACCAGGAAGAAGATGGGATCCAAAATGACTCCTGGGTTTCCTACTTGAGCAATCTAGCATATTAACTTCAGATTAGCATATTAACTTCAATCTAGCATATTAACTTCAGTTCCTGCAGGTGTCCAGGAACCAATCAGAGAGATGGGTCTACGGCTTAGACCTCTCCCTGGCACGTAATTAAAATTTGGGAGAGGGAGCAAAGCAGGGGTGACGGAAGCTTGAAGAGCACCAATTTTTTCCCCATCATTTTATTACAAAAATTTTCAAACATACATAAATGCGTAAAGAATTGTACAGCGAGGGGTACCCAGCTGGCTCAGTCAGTAGAGCATGTGACTCTTAATCTCAGGGTTGTGAGTTCCTGAGTTCATGACATGGAGTTGGGTGTGGAGCCTACTTTAAATTTAAAAAAAAAGAAAAAAGAATTTTACAGTGGATACCCATGTACCCACCATCTAGAGTCTATAATTATCTGTATTTTTTGGATGTTTTCTGTTTTCTACACTTGCTTTATCGTACATCTCTCCGTTTCTTTGAGCATCATCAACCCATCTTGTTTTTTATGTGTTTCAGATAGTAGCACACTTGACTTCAACACTTAAGCATGAATATCATTAACCAGAATTCAGTGTTTAGTAAAATGCACAAATCCTAAGTATATTTCACAAAGGTGATGAATGCATCCACCTATGTACCCCAAATCTCTCTCAAGGTACAGAACATTTCTTTCTTTTTCTTTTTTTGTTTTTTTTTTAAGATTGATTTATTTATTAGAGAGAGAGAGTGCACACGCAAGAGGGGGAGAGACGGAGAGGGAGAGGGTCCCCGAGCAGGCTCCCCGGTGAACACAGAGCCCGACACAGGGCTCGATCCCATGACTCTGAGATCATGGCCTGAGCTGAAATCAAGAGTCAGATGTTTAACCAACTGAGCCACCCAGGCATCCCAGGATATAGAACATTTCTATCACCCAGAAAGTTCCCTGTGCCCCTTACAGTCAAATGCTGTCTCTATCCCAACCTCAGAGGTAACCATTGTTTTCCTTTTTTTTTTTCTTTTTTCTTTTTTTTTAAGATTTTATATATTTGTTTGACAGAGAGTGAACACAAGCAGGGAGAGCAGGAGCAGCAGGCTGAGGGAGAGGGAGAAGCAGGCTTGCCGCCGTGCAGGGAGCCCAATGCAGGGCTCCATCCTAGAACCCTGGGATCATGACCTGGGCTGAAGGCAGAAGCTTAATGACTGAGCCACCCAGGTGTCCCCCTTTTTTTTATTGCCGACCATAGGGTAGTTTGGTCTGTTCTAGAACTTAACGTAAATGGAGCCATACAGGATATGCTCCTTGGTGTCTGACTTCTTTCACTTGGCACAATGCCTGTAAGAGTTATTTCTGTTGTTGCGTGTATCCGTTCTTTATCCCTTTTTATTGGTGAGCAGTATTCTGTTGTGAGGATGCTTAAAGAATACCTATTTTTAAGGGGTGGGAATAGACTTAGAGACCAAGGAGACTTAGAAGGAACAGGGAAGGCAGTGGGAAAAGCACCTAAGAATGTCAAGGAAAATCATCTGAATCAGTTACAATTAAGTTTGAGTACCTATAACATAAAAGCTAAATAACAGAAGCTTAAATCATCTGAGCATTTTTCTCTCTCATGTAAAAGAAGTCTGAGGGCGCCTGGGTGGCTCAGTTTGTTAAACATCTGCCTTTGGCTCAGGTCATGATCCTGGGGTCCTGAGATGGAGTCCTGTGGCAGTTCCCTGCTTAGTGGAGAGTCTGCTTCTCCCTCTCCCTCTGCTCTTCCACCCCTACCCCACTTATACACAAGAGTGTGCGCGTGCTCTCTCTGTGAAATAAATAAAATCTAATAAAAAAGAAGAAGAAGAAGAAGAAGTCTGGTGGTAGACAGCCCTGGAGTGGTATGGCATTTCATTGTGCCATCACCAGCCTGGGTTCCTAGCTTTCTGCTCGGCTAGCTTCAGTGAAGGCGTCTATCCTCAATGTCACCTCATGGTTTAACATGGCTGCTGGAGCTCCAGCCATCCCATCTGTTTTCCAAACTTTGGCAACAGAAGGAGGAACCATGGGGGCAGGGCGAGGAGTGGCATGCTTTCCAGCTAAACCAATCATTTTTAGCAGCCTTCCTTCAAGTTTAATACATATCCACTTAACATCTCATTGGCTGGAACTTAATCATGTGGCCCACACCACTAGGGAAAGTGGTCTTTTAGTTAGCCACTGGGCACAGTGCCACTCAAATATAATGATATTTCTGTTACTAGGAGGGGAAACGGATATTGGCTGTTAGCAGCCTCCTCTGCCCTCTCTCTTTGAGACCTGGTGGCCAAGCCTTTGTATCCGCAGCTTCTCATAAACTGAAGCCTGTGTTCAGTAGATTTCCATCCTCCTGAGTCCCCAGGACACCTTCTTTCTCTGAGGGTTGGTTTCTCTGTCTTTTCTGTACCTTTTCCTGGTGAGCGCCCTCCTGGGTCTCTGACGGACTTCCTGGGCTGTCAGCGTTTGACAGGTGGTGGAACAAAAGAGAAAGTATTTAAGAACATTTGCAAAGAGCTCTATATGTGCACTTTCCTCCACTCCTGGGACTCTCCCACGGATGTGGCCGGCACCCCTACCTCCTGGTCTTTGGTCCGCCTCTCCAGATCAGAAGAGCTGTGGAAGTTGACTTCTCTGGAAGTTAGAAACTCAAAGGGAAAAGGGTGGCATTTGGAGACATACCTGGGTTCAGAACCTTTCTGGGCAGATCTTCCTGAGACTCACTGATAAACTGGGGATAGTAGCAACAGCCTTCCAGATGTAGCTGTGGGAGGTGCAGGCCCATGGCTGGCCCTCTGATGAGGAGGAATTGGAGCTTACCCAGATCTGGGCCAATGACCTCTGGGAATATAGGTCAGTGTACAGGAGAGTCAGCATGGCCCGCTGGAATCTGAGCTTTTGGCCAGCTCAGGGTTCACTGTACCGCACACCCCTGGCCTTGACTCCAGGCACTCACAGGGCAGCCTGGAGCCCCCTGGAGGAGAGATGGAGGTTAACAGGATGTCTCATTCCCTCCTTGTGTTTCTCCAAGTGAGGAGATCTCACCAGACAGTGCCCTCCCTTCTCCGACAATGCCAGACTTGGGCCGACTGGATGCTGTGGCTTCTTTGCCTTTGCTCTACCCCCCGCAGAAATAGCAGAGTTGACTCACCCCCTACTAGCCTCATGCATAGTCCCTGCGTTCTCCAGCCAGCGGGCCCTATCTCCGTGTACATGGCTTACACACATTTCCGTGGCTGGATCCTGTGGTTCTTCACATGCATGCCTGTTCTGGGGGAAAAAAATAATAGCTTACATCCTCTGACAGCTTAATGGGCCGTCAGCACGGGGACTGGAGAGAAAGTCAGAGGGAGCAGGTGCAGCAAGCCTGGGGGAAGCTCTTGGCTGCCAAAGGGCCAGATTGGACTGAGTACAGCCATGGCCAGACGCCCTGGTGACCTGTTGACACCATTCTCAGGCTGCTCGCTGCCCAGGGGCTGGTATGTTGTGACAGAAGGGGAAGAGCCAGGGCCCCGTGGAGAATTTGGCTCAAACCTGAGACCTGAGCGGGACAGTGCATTCCTCCGCTCACTCATTCCCTCCACACACGTTTCCCGAGATCCTGCCGCACGCGGTCCTGTGGGTTCTGGGCACACACAGTGATGACCGAGACAGCCAGATCCTGCCCCAGGGGCACAGAGAAGGCTGGGCAAGAGCAACCGAGCCGCTAGAAGTCCATGTTGCTGTCATTTTGAGCAGAGACGCCAGGGAAGACATCCAGGAAGAAGCGCCGTCTGAGCAGATGATGGGACGAGGCCCAGACAGGGTGAGGGGCGGCGAGAGGGTCACTCATGCCGCTGCAGGAGAGACCCCTGTGGTGGAGCTTGGGGGGCCTTTCTGCGGGGCTGTGCCCCCGTGGGCCCGGCCTGCCGTCCCCGGGAGGGGCATCCGTGCGTGGGCTCCGCAGCCTGGTCGGGTAAACGGCAGCTCGACTTCCCTGCAGCCTTTTCTTCCCTCTTCTCCAAAGGGAGCCTCCATTGAAATTATAGAAATAAGTGCCAGCTTTTGAGTCTGCCATTAAACCACATCCCTGCCAGGCCTCAGAGCCACCTTCTCGCCCACACTCAGCCAGCCCTGGGCTCCGTCTCGTGCCAGGGCCTTGTTCGGAGGAGGGAGGGCTCCCCGGGGGCAGTGCCTCAGCCCTCCACCCCGAAAGCTGCTCTGCGCCCCATGCCAGGGATCGGCTCGGTGTACGAATGGTACCCAAGGAGGAGGGGCTCAGGAAGTGACATCGCTCGGCCCGCCCAACCTCCTTAGTCCCTATAAAAAGCAAAATGGTGACTCAGAGAGGAGAGTTGGAAGCATCCTGCCTCCTGCTCCCACTGTGAATTTTTAGACTTGGAATGAGGCAGGAGGCAAAGGAAACAGCGGCTCGAAATCCGCGGCTGACATGCTATTAAGCAGGTGGCAACAGTAGAGCCGCTCCTCCCCGACTCCCAGCAGCCCTGGAGCTGCAGCCGAGGGGCCTGCTGGCGCTCCCCAGCCCCTCACGAGGCCCGGGCCCCCCGCGCAGCCCCCGCCTGGGTCAGGCTGTGCATGCTGCGGCGGGGGGCATGGCAGCCGGGGGTCGCCGTCGGCGCCCACTGCGCTACCAGTCCCTGGCGGCCCTCGTGGAGGACTCTCAGTGGCCTTTCTTGTTCCTTGTCTCAGACTTCAGCTACGGGGCCGACGACTACGACGGAGAGGGGAATGAGGAGCAGAAGGGGCCCCCGGAGGGCTCGGAGACCATGCCGTACATCGACGAGTCGCCCACCATGTCACCCCAGCTCAGTGCCCGTGGCCAGGGCGGCGGGGATGGCATCTCCCCCACCCCACCTGAGGGGCTGGCACCTGGGGTAGGTACACCTGCTTTTCCTTTGGGGTTGGAGAAGATGGGGGAGTTCTAGGGGAGGGGGCCAGGCAGGCCTGGGGGTCACGGGCCAGAGTCTGCTTGGGATGCTACTGGGGGGGAGCAGGGCTGGGGAAACGTGGACCTGGATGTTCTTGGTGCCCTCATCTTCTCATTCCAGTCCTGGGCCCCTTGCAGAGTAGGCTCCCCGCCCCCACCCCCACCTGCTGCTCTCTCTGCCACCCCTGCCTCTTCTACCAGCCATCTGCTTCCCTGGATACCCTCACTTCCTCTCTCAGCTTTCTTTTCCAGCCCCTCTCGAGCAGGATGGGGTCTGGGGGAGGGAACCAGCTCTTCTCTCCGGTCCGGAGCGGGGCAGGGGCTGCACACGTGACCCGTGGGCTGTAGACGTCCAGATGCCGGCTCAGCAAAGCAAGGCTGGTCTCTGTGCTCTCTGCAGGGTGGAGTGAGCTGCTCAGGCAGCGTTCCCCGAAGATCAAGGGCCCTATTCTGCCCACCTCTGGAAGGGAATGAGCCCTAATGGTGTCCCCCTCTCCTCTTGTCGACTGACGGGAGCTCTGCTCCAAAGAGAAGCATTTTACAAGGAATATTAAGTACGTGCTTTGAGACAGGCTAAGAGGTTTGCAATCCTTGTAATTAATGCTGCTTATGGCTGCAGGGCCCGGCTCTGTCTGCACCCAGCTTGTACAGGGGCATCTAAGCGAGCGAGACGGAGGGGTTCCTGGGGACTGTTTTTCTGGAGTTGGGGAGCATCAAAGCCATTCCTCCATGTGGGGGTGGGGGTGGGGCTTGGAGGGCCCAGTCCTGCTCAGTAGAGGGCTTATCCAGGTATGTTTTGGGAAGGGGGCCCTTTCTTCCATCCTTCCTGAGGAGCAGTCACTGAGGTATCGGGGAGTACTTGTTCCCATCCTAAAGGGCCCAACAAGCCCCACTCCAGCAGGGGACCTGCTGGGACTCTACCATTTCTGGAGAGCCCCCTGCGTCTTTCCCTCCCAGCCTCCTTGGCCACCCTCCGCCCCTCCACAGAGCTCTCACCCCCTCTTCGCACACCGGGGTGGCTGTTATAGCCTTTGGCAACAAGGGCCTTGGCAACCAGCTTCCCACTTGGGGGAAGCCACATTGTTGCCATGGCAACAGAGGCCGAGGCTGAGCTTAGTGGCTGCCAGGCAGTGCAAGTTTGGAAAGATGGTGGGGGCAGGTGGGAGGTGGAGGGCTGGGTGAGGTTCAGGACCCCCACAGCCGGCATTCTGGGCTGTTGTCCTGTCATCCCTAAGGAAGGTGAGAGACCACCATCTTGAACAGGCAGGGGAGGGTTTTTCTACTGATAAAGGAAGGAGTATTCTGGGACCTGAACTCAGGCCAACCAGGGGAAACAAGGAGAAAACCCTTGCCTCCCATCTTTGCCTTCGGGTCTCTGACCTAATAGAGCTTAGAGGACCCCTGGAGGACTCAGCTGTTATCCGCACTAGGAGCAGGTGCAGGAAGATTCATGGGAGGACCCAACCCAGGGCCAGGAATGCTGGCTGAGGGCTGAGAGCTGAGAACGTGTAGCTAAGTAGAGCTGCTCGCTGGCAAGAAAAGTGCCTTTGCCGTCTTCTCCCCTCTCGGCCTTCCTCCTTGCTCCCTGTCCTGGCTCCTTCCCTCATCACATGACCGCCTTGCTTGTGCGCTTGCCCGTCCATTTTTAGATTCCTTGGTGAAAGGTACTGTTGGGTGCTTTCTCCAGTGAAACAGGCACAGTGGGGGACCCACCCCATCCCACCTCCCTGCCTGGAGCTCCGAGGCTTTGGGGCAGTGACTTTTTTTCACTTTGTGGCTGCTCATTTTGCTAGGTGGCTCAGGAGGGAATAACATGGTTTGAGAACTTTGAAGTCCAGAGATGCTACAGTGACAGCTGATGAAAGGGCTTGGGGCTTGGGAACCCCAGAGTTGAGTTTTTACACCATTGGCTAGAAGACATGCTGAGGGTGGGGAGCATTTATCCAACCTGGGGATCCTGATGAAGATTGCAGCGTGGTGCACCCCCTGCCTGCAGGCCTTCCCTCCTAGAGTTAGTTTGCATTCCCCAACCTTTCTGCTGGATCACTGGCTCCACCTAGTGGACTCCACAATTATTGCTATTTACATTGGGGTGCAGGAGAGAGTTGACACACCCCTTCCTGAGTACTTGGGGGTTGTTTTGGTTAAAAAGAAAAAAACAAAAACAAAACAAAAAAAAGAAAACCAAGGTTTCTGCTGCTTGGCTCTGTTCATTTGGCCAGGCAGGGCCCCTCCCTGCCAGGCTTCCTGTTGGGGCCTTAGGAACCAAGGGGACTTTTGGACTAAATCAGACAATTGTTCTAGATATTCTGATGTCTGGCCTCTGGCAGCTGGGCATTTCGTACCCAAATATGCAGCCAGCTTGTTCCGGGAAGCCTAAGGTTAGGTCTTTGTATTTGGTCAGGGTACTCCAGAGAAGCAGGACCAATAGGATCTGTGTCTAGATCTAGATCTGTAGAGAGATTTACCATAAGGAATTGGTGCACGTCATTATGGAGGCCGGGAAGTCCCAAGACCTGCCATCAGCAAGCTGGACACACAGGAATGATGTATAGTTAGTTCTAGGTTGAGCCTAAAGCCCTGAGAACAGCAGAGCCCAGTGGTGTGAGTTGCAGCCTGAAGCCAGCAGGCTCAAAATCCCAGAAGATCCGGTGTTTCAGGCTGCGTCAGAAGCCTGGAAGAGACTCATGTCTCAGCTCAACTGGTAGGACGAGTTCCCTCTTATTCAGCCTTTTTGTTCTATTTGGGTCTTCAGTGGATTAGATGAGGCCCACCGCCCACATTAGGGAGAGCAATCTGCTTTACCCAGATTCAGATGTTAATTTCACTCAGAAACGCTCTCACCAACACACGCAGAATAATTTTGACCAAATGTCTGGGTACCCATGGCCCAGGCAGCTTGACACATGAAAGGAACATGAGCTTTGACTAGATGAACACCTGCTACTCTCTAGCTGTAGGATCTGGAAAAGTGACATAACCCCTCTGAGCCTCACTTTCCTCAGCTTTATTTCTTTTTATTTTATTTTAGGATTTTATTCATTTGAGAGAGAGAACAGAGGGTGGAGCAGAGGGAGAGAGAGAATCTCAAGCAGATTCCATGCTAAGCATGGAGCCTGATGTGGGGCTCGATCTCATGAGCCTGGGATCATAACTGAGCCGAAATCAAAAGTTGGATGCTTAACTGACTGAGCCACCGGGGTGCCTCCTTGCTACTCTCTTTAAGTAGGACCAACTCCCCGAAGGGGTGGTGAGAGGAGGGACTGGATGATTCAGGTAAAGCCCACAGCATTGGATCAGACTCATCCTAATGCTCTGTCCTTTGTGACTGGGACCTATAAGACTTTTCTCGCCAGCTTTTGGAGCCAAGACCATTGCAAGGACCTAGGCTCATGGCATTTGCTAGACAACAACTGAGTCTGCCTTTTGCAACCTCCTTTCTGAGGTTGGATCAGTCCTGCCAGGTGTGGGAGCCCAGATGAAGCCAGGTCCCTGTAGTGCTGGCAGGACAGACCCATATTCCTCCCTCCCTGCCACACCCCTACAGCCTTGCCCTGCTGCTCCTATAGTAGATATGCCCTCGCTGAGCAGAGCTCCTTAGTAGGGCCAGGGCCCCCTACCAGTGCTGGCTCTATTCAGCGGAGAGTCCTGTGCCTGGTTCCATCTTGGGAAGGAAGGGCAGGGACTCTTGATCTCAGCTAAGAAGTGGGGGCCCGCTTTCCTCTGCTAGGACCAGGGTCTTACAGAAAAGCTTGCTCCCCCGAAGCCATAGACTCCTCCATCACCCCTCTTGGGAGACGCCCTAAAAAGCAGAAGCAAGGCAGAGATCTGGGTGTTGTCTCAGTGCTAGAGCACTTACCAGCTGTGCACCCCAAGGGATGTCACTTTCCCTGTCTGGGCTCCAGTGTACTGATCTGTAAAGGAAAGATACTGAGAATTTCCTCCTTCCTGACCTCACGCAGCTGATGGGGTTAGGCAGAGCGCTGTACAGTCATGAAGTCTGTACATTTGTGGCTGGGACTGCTCAGTGTCAGACTCATTCTGTAGTTCCTGGGGTACCCGGAGGCGGTTCGAATAAAAGGCTGAATTGAGGGGCTCAGACTTTATCTAGCAGGAGAATCCAAAGTAAGGGTGGCAGAGCGTTGAAGGGATCACCGTTCTTCTTCTGGCCTCCCCAACACTGCCCCCCTCCCCTGCTCCCAGCGCTTGGACTTGCCCTGAGCCTAGTTTCTCCAGGAGCGCCTGCTAGGGCTTTCTTTTGCTTAGATGATGTGCTGAGGAGCCTTCCACCCTCAGGGCTGTAGGCTGGTTGCTTCTGCCAGGAGGGCCTCCAGACCCCTCCCGTCCTGCAAAGAGAACGCACAAAAACACTAAATGCACGTGCTGTTAAAGTACTTTATAAACACTTGCTTGCTTCACCCTCACCGTGACCCTGTGGGGAAGGCACCACCATTGCCCTGTGTTAAGCTATGGAAACTGGGGTGCAGAGAGGTAACACCACCTACCCAGGCCCCCCAGCTGGCAAGTGGTAGGATCCTCGCCTCAGCCGCTCTCTGTTACCTCTCCCGAACAGGAGCCTTCGTGCCTGCCTTTGTTCTACCTCTTTCTGGCTGTGTGGCTTTGGGCAACTTGCGGGGTCTTGGTACCCTCGGCTGTAAATGAAGACAAATGCCTCCCATGCAGAAGGGCTGCTGCCAGGACCAAGTGACACAGGACCTGTGAAAATGCCTCATGCCAGCCACACAGAGCACTAGTTCCTGAGTTGGGAGTTGATTCTGTATCTCTCCTGGGATCTGAACCCGATTTTCCAGGAGGCCCCATCTCAGTTCCCAGCTGTACTCCTGCCTCATGAAGGCCCCTGAAGGGAGAGGGGAGAGGGGGCACCTCTGTGAAGGATTCAAGGGGGGAGAGGGGCACAAAGCGAAGAGCCCAGCTGGGAAGGGGGTCAGTGGTCTTGGGCTCTTTGTCACTTGGCCACAATCTGCCTTCCCTTCTCCCCAGCCCCCACCACGAAGGTGTTCCCCTTAAGCCCACCTTGCTAGACACCAAGCCACTGCCAGGAGCTTGAGAACCAAGCAGGGAGGGAAGTGCTGGGAAATCGAGATACAGCCACAGCTTGGGCTGCTGCACTGGGCACTGGTGGGTGGATATTCACCCTTCCTCCCTCCTCAGCCTGGTTTCCTGTGGTAGGACTGTGTTCCTTTCAGTCCTAGCACCCCGCGTCATACGACCACATTCCAGAGGAACCATCCATCCCATTGAAACCTCTTGATTTGTCTTCTGGGGAGACCCTTTGCCTTGCCCTGTGAGCATTCATGTCTACTCACTAATTATTTTCAGAGCACCCACTTTTTACAAGAGATTGTTCCAACTGCTATGGGGAATTCGCATGCACAGGGGCTGTCCCCCCGATTCCCCCATATACACTCTATTTCAAGGCCATCTATGCAACAACCTGGAGAGATGTCCAGCATCCCAAGGGAGGGGTCATGTGACCTTAGGTAGGGGAACCAGGCAGGGGAGTCTGGGGGAGGCAGCCTCAGAGAGCAGGAAGTGTTCTGCTTGGGCACTGGTCAGGAAGAACATTCTAGGTAAAGAGGGCTATGCAAGTTCTGGAATGTGGGGAAACCTCTGGAAGTTTGAGAAAAGGATAATGGTCTGCTGGGTACTGGGTTCAAAAGAAGAGGTGGGAGGTGAAGCAGGGAATGAGCTAGGGCCCCCCACTTCTGTGCTCCCCACACACTACCACCCCTGCCAAAGAAAAGGAGACTAGCTAGTGCTTAACAAGGGCTGACACTTGCCAGGCACTGCCCTACATGTACTAGCCCTCATTGCAACCCTGGAGATGGTACTGTAATCCCATTTTACAGACAAGGAAACTGGGACCCTAGAAGTTAGAATGACTTGGCCAAGGTCACACAAATGGCAAGAGGCAGAGTGAGGATTGAAATCCAGAATCTAGGGAAGTTCTTTTTTCTTTGCTTGTTTTACTGCATAAATAGTGTCACGTACTGACTGACACCCAGCATTTGCTTTATGTAATTCGACTCTATGTATGATTTTTGGAATGACTTCTACAACAGAGGAGGAAAGGCAGAGGGAGGAGCATAGTAATCAGGAAGATGATGCATCTAATTCTGTCTGTGGCCTTAGTAGACTCTGCCTGCTCCTGGCACTGGCCTCTTGGGGCCAGTTCTTACTGGCCCAGAGTCTCTAGAGTTCCAGCGAATCTGGAGGTGAAGCTTCAGCCTTTGCCCAGAAAGTTGGGAGGGCTGGGAATTGTCAGAGAGGAGGGAGAAGAGGCTTCTAGCCCAGGATGAGGCCTGAAGGTGAGAATGGCCCGGCCCATTAAGGGGAGAGTGAGTAGGAGACTGTTGTCAATAGTAGGATTGGCTGAGTCGCCAGCAAGGGCCCCACTGCCCTTGTTTGGGCTGACTTGGTGGCTTCCTGTGGGCACAGAGGAGCAGTGTTTTAGAAAGAATAATCTGATGTCACCGGGAGGTATGACTATTGAACAATGGTCTCCTCATTCCCTGCTTAAAACCCTCCAGTGCGTTCCTTTTCTTTTCTCTTAGTGGCAAAATCCAGCTCTTAGCAATGCTGTTAAGGCTCTGCTGGATCTGACCACTTGACCCCTGCCCACTTCTGCGGGTCATTACCAACCTCTCAACTAGAATGTGAGCTCCATGATGGAGCTTTGTCAGTTTTGTAACCAGATGTTTGTTCATCCAAAAACTAGTACCTAGAACTGTGCCTGGCACCTTGTAGATGCTCAGTCAATGTTGGCTGAGTGATTGAACGCACACTATCCCCCAGACTGAACTCATTTCCTGTGCTCACATAGTCCTGTCTCCCCCCGCTGCGCCTGCTGGCGGGGCTAACCCCTGAACATGTTGGGGTATGAATTTCAATGTTGCCTCCTCCGGAGAACCTTCTAGGACTCTCGCTTTGCTGCAGCAGCTGCTCCTGTCTTGTACCCCCAGAGCTCAGTCTACTTTCCCAATCGTAGCACTTGCCACACTTCTTTTTTTAACTTCTTTATTTTCCCTGGTTACATCACTGAATATTCTAACTTTACAGAAATATGTAATGTAGAAAGTGAAAGTCTCCTAAAGTCCTGTCCTACAGACAGAACTTTTGTGAAGAGTTGGTTATATACTTTTCCTTATTTTTCCATGTGACATATTAGATATATGCTTCCCCCTGCCCTTAAATCATACTGGTACGGTTATGTAATTTACTTTCCTTATTTTACTTAATAAGTCTTGGACATTTTGTATATCAGTAAGTAAAGATCTACCTCACTCTTCTTTTTAAGTCACTTAACCATCCCCTTCTGCTAGACCTTTGTCTGTTTCTAGTCTTGCACTGGTATAAACATCACTGCAGTGAATATCTTTGTACAGAGATCTTTGTGCCCTTAGTAGGAATGTGTTTGCAGAAAAATCCCTTAAAGTGCAGATGCTGGGTCAGAGGATGTGAACCTTTAAAATCATAGTAGGTATTTCCACATTATCCTTTCGGGGAGAGTTGTCCTTCAGCCCCATAGTTCTGAGATCGTGTCCTACTCCTGGTACTGCCTTGGCTCATGATGGTCAGTCTGTCCCCAAGCCTGTCAGCTCCATAGAGGGAGACATAGTGTCCCGTTATGGCTGCATTGTGAATGCCCAGTGTCCAGGAGGCTGTTAATAAATACTTACTGATTTAGTGGCTAAGAGGATGAAGGACGGATGGAGAGGACTGAGGAGGAGTGTGAGGGAAGGCCGTTGGGTTTGGGGAGAGGAAACTCTCAGTGGCTTTGAGAGTGTGCTTTTGGCAAGTGTCAGAAATCTCAGTGGGTTAAGCATCTGACTCTTGATTTCAGCTCAAGTCATGATCTCAGAGTTGTGAGGTCGAGCCTCATGTCTGACTCCATGCTGGGTGTGGAGCCTGTTTAAGATTCTCTCTCTCTCCTCCTCCCTTTGCTCCTCCCCACCTCCCTCTTTAAAGAAAGGAAAAGAAAAGAAAAAAGAAAAAAGCTCAGTCAGTGACCCTTGCCCATGCGGCAGTCCATGCCTCTCACCCTCCATAGTGTGGTTCCAGCCTACTTCTCCAAGTTCACCTCCTGCCCCTTTTCTGTTCTGTCCTCCCTCTGTGTTTGCTCACCAGAAGTTCTCCTTTCTGGCCTTCCTCCCTTTGCCTGCAAACTCTTCCCCTTTTCCAGCTACTGCTCAGAAGCCGCTCTCCTGAGAAGCTTTTTCTCTAAGGCAGAGATACTGCCTTTGTCCTGTGCTCCCACTGTGGTGATCACCAAGACACTGTCTCTTTTGTTCCTGTGGCCTTCACTTCCCATAGGTTGAGGGCACTCTAACAGCTGTGTCTCCCAGATTCGTGTTCGTAATGCCAGGCTTCACTGGGTATGAAGGAGCAAACACCGTGACCAGGTAGATAGATAGGCAAGACCAGGGCTCGAAATGGAACAGGATTGTGACCGCGTAGGGCCGAGATGCTGCAAACTCTGGTTGGGGTGGTGGCTTTAGAAGAGGAAAAGAAGGCAGAACCAAAGGGACTTGGTAAAATGGATGTGGGGAGGGAGGGAAGGAAGAGTCGCAAGATGGCGGCCCTGCCAACAGAAGTGGAGAAGCCAGAAGGGGAAGCTGGCTTAGGGAGGAGGAAGGGTCATTTGCTCTGATGTGGAGTCGAGGGGCTGTTGGCAGGACTTCCAAGTGAAAAGAGCCAGCTGACAGTGGAGATGTCGGGCTTGGAGCTGAGCAGGTTGCTGGAGCTACACGTGGTGACGGGGCACCATTGGCCGGGAAGCGAGAAGGGAGGAGTTCGTCAAGGGGAGAGAGCCGCCGGCTGAGGCCGGGGTCCTGAGTGGGTGACTCCAGGAGGCAGGAGAAGGAAGGGCCCACCTTAGCCGGAGTGGTCAGATTGCCGAGGCTGTGGAGTAGGAGAGAGAGGCCTCTCACTTCAGAATAAGGCAGTTTGGAGACCTTTGGAGCAAGCTGCTACTCTGTAAAGAGGCGCAGGAGCCAGACTGAGGCAGTGGAGTGTGGAGGAGGCAGAAAGGAAGCTCATGTCCAGGGCTGGCTCAGGGCACTCGGAGGGGAAAGGAAAGGGAGCGTCGCTGGGACTTGTGAGTCATTTCCCCCCCGGGAGAGGACTGAGGGCCTCTGAGTGGTGTCTGTGTGCCCGATGGCAATGGAAGGGCATTCTCCTTACTCACTGGAATTTCCAGCCAGCTGGGGTGGGGTGGAGCAGAGACGCCTTGGATGTTTAGGGAGCAGCTTCTGAGAGATTCCAGGGTTTGGGGAAGAAGTGGGTGTTGATCTGGCTATGCTGGTTAGTGGCGTGGGGAATGAAGACCGGGCTACTCCAAGAGTCTTCCAAGGGTATTTCATGCCCCCTTGGGCAGGGGAAAGGACACAAGAGGGACCCTTGGGCTCTCAGGCCTTTCTCCCATTCCACCTGCTCGTCTGACTCATGGGGGCAGTCCTGCCGTGCTCTTGAAGCTTGCAGGATAGGAGACAGAAATGGTGGCAGAGAGCCCTGGGGCTGGCACACTTGTGCCCTGGGGAATGCCAGGCCCAGTTGTTCCCAAGCCCCAGGAGCAACCTCACCCGCCCAAACCAAATGAGGAATTGTGGCTGAAAGGGCCCTTCAGATGTGCTCTGGCTATTTATAACCTGAGCGGGGAAGGGACAGGGAAAAACCAGGGACCGAGGGAGGGGGCGGGGTGGAAGGTGGGGTGTGCATCTGTGGAACCCTGTCAGCCCTGAGGCCCCAAGAGCCTACCCCAAATCCCTTCATCTGTTTTTCAGCTTTAGTGACAGGGAGTCAGTCAGCCGTGAGGATAGATTCTCTGTGGCGGGAGCCCCATCTCAAGCTCAGAGCTCCCACAGACCTTTTGGGAGGTTGGGATAGACCATTTCCATTCTTCTCTATTTCCCTCTTCTCTCCTCAGCCCTCCACCCAGCTTGGAGGCTCAGCCAGGGGCCCTTTCTCAGTTGAGGTGCCCAGTGGAAAGGAGAGGCAGAATGGCGTGCAGTTGACCTTCCTCTGGGACTCCTTTCCAGTTTGAATCCTCCCCGCTGTGGCCATTACCACCTGACAGGGCGTAGGACCTGTCCCTAAGGAGGCTGGTGATAGATACATACACCAGTGGACAGCTCAGACACCGCATCACTAAGAGCCACACTGACTGGTCCCAGCAACTGTATATTGACTGGGAGAGAGAATTGTGAGCTAGAAGCATCAGAAGATTTCAGGGACTCCCTGGCTGGAGACATTGTGGAGGGGCTGGTCGCACATTGAAGGGGTTGGCTTGAGTGGGGCTGAAGGGCTCACCACCAGAACCCTGAACTTCCACTTGGTCTACCTGGGTGGTGGCACTGATGATTCGGGTCTACATGGGGAAGTGGTGGGTTGGTCGTGTGCGACGCTGAACTGGATTCCAGGATGCCAGTTCTGGTGAGGAAGTGGGACCGGGGGGATATTCAGGGATCACGACCACCACCCTGTGTCTGCCAGACCCACGCAATTCCCAGCACCCCTCAAAAAAACAACCAGCTACAAGAAGGCAGCAGCCTTGTCTGTGGGCCTGATTCAGGTCACCTGTGTTTCATTTAGACATTTTGTTTGGTTTTAACGTCACTGATCTGCCACCATTTTTAAACGGAGAGATCAGCTAAAAATCCACATTGCCAGCTTCTCTAGGACAATCTGAGATGGCGCAGCCCACATTGTCCCAGCAGCCAGCAACGGGGGGGGGGGGGGGGGGGGGAGCTGGGTGGTGGCTTTTCCTCTCCACCCAACAGCCCTCCCCGCCAACCCCTCACCCCCGCCCCCATGCCTACCTGCTCACTTCCATTGATCTTAAGGGCTGCTGGAGTTTGCAGCCTTTGCCCTAGGGGTTGTGTGGTGAAAGAGCTTTTCCCAGGTGCTGCCCCCGAACGCCTCCAGACCATTCTCCTTTCTAGCTGGGGCCTACACAGACCCAAACGTAAACTTCTCTGTCTGGATGGGCTTAGCCTTTGCCGCCCTTGAGGAAGCCAAGGGAAGCAGACTGGAGGCAGGAAGGGCAGCTGGTGTTACCCGTCCTGGGTTTCCTGTACCCTCTGCCATAGGGCTGGGCTCTGCAGGGCAGAGGCCCCTCTCGAGGCAAAAGCGCTCCAAGGAGGTGGGAGTGCGCGTCCCAGCAGCATCTGTGAGTAGGAGATGGGGCAGCTCCCGCCAGCCAAGGTAGGCCTGCCGCAGACTCCTGCTGGCACTTTTTGGTGCTGTTGTGGCGAGGCGGCCGAGGCCTCCTTTTGCACAAAGCCTTGTGCTCCCGGCCGCCGTGGCGATAGAAGATGTTTCCTCTCACCAGGCCCCAGCCTCCCCTCCGCAAAGGTGTCAGAACCGGCGGCGGAGATGAGAAAGGGGCTCAGCCTGGGGCTCTCCCCGGGTGCGAGCGAGGTTCGCCCGGCCCTCCCGGAGGCCTTGTGGGCAGCTGCTCCTCCGCTCCTCCCACTGCCGGCCCGGGCTCTGGTGAGGGGCTGTAAATAAAGCCTGTCTCTGGAAAGCGGACCTCCCCCCGCGGCCGGCCCGTCTGCGGCCTCCCCTGGCCCCTCCTCCGCGCTCCAGAAGCCTCCGCCAGCCGCCGGCCGGTGACCGCAGAGAAGGAACGGCTCCACCTCACGAGTCAAGTCGTGCATTTCCTGTGTATTAATAGCAAACGCGAGCCTCCGAGTCCAGAAAGGGCGGGATCTGTGGGGCCGGCGGCGGCGGCGGGGCGGCCGGCCCGAGCTCGCTAGCGGCGGCCGGGGAGCGCGGGGCCCCGCCTGCGCCCGGGCCCGGCACGCACAGCGGGAAGGGCAGCGGCGGCTGGCGGGGGCGCCTCCTCCTGCTCCGCTGCGCGGTCTCTCCAGGGACAGCCCTAAGCTCGCGGCGGCGGCGGCGGGGCTGCCGGAGCTGCCGGAGCTGCCCGAGCGCCGCTTCCCCTCTCCCGGGCCGGGGGCGCGCGCGAGGCGGCCCGCAGCCCCGGCGCGCGGGAGGGCCGGGAAGCGGCAGCAGGAAAGGGTTCATAATGGAGCCTTTCATCGGGAGCCGGTGGCCGGGCGCCAGGACTGACTCCGGGGAGGCCAGCATGCTGGTTTAGGCCTGCCCTGCACGCTCTTCCCCTCCCTGCCCGCCTGCCTCCCTCCGGGGCGGCGGCGGCAACGGCTGCTGCTGCTGCGTGGACCCCGCTTCCTGTTTGCCCTCCGCGCCTCCGGCTGCCATGGAAGAGGAAGAGGAGGCTATAGGCTTTTTGGACAAGGTTCTGGAGGATGAAGATGTGTTTCTCCTGGAGGAGTGCGAGCTGGGAACCCCGACCAGCCCCGGCTCAGGGTCCCCCTTCTTGGTGGCCGTGAAGGTGGGAATGTGACACGCCCTGGATGCTTGTCGGGGGAGGGGCAGGGCTAGCTGCGCTCGGCTGCCGAAAGCTGTGTGCGGGCAGAAATGGCTGGTTTGCGCGCAAACCTCGTGGCTGGGTGGAAGCCCCGCACTCTGGCCCGAGAGGGGCTGGCGCATGCCTGCGAGGGGATGCGAGGGGCTGAGCTCTCCGGCAGCTGTTCCTAGGGGAGAGGTGCAGTGTCTTCCTCCTCCCCATGGGCCAGTTGTCCTCAGCGGGAGTGGCAGCCGGTTTTCCCCAGGCCAGCTGTGCCGGGGGCTTTCTCTGGCAGTGACATGAGTCACCCGGTGGGCACAGCAGTGGTGTGAGCCTGCTGCCCCAGAGGAGTCGGCTGACTCGAAACCAGGAGGCCATAATTCGTTGTTTCCATGGCAACAGTAGGCTAAGTGCACTTGGGAAGTTCGGGCCAAAGGGGCCACTCACCACTCGCTTTCTAGCCAGGAGACTTTGTCAGGCTGAGCTAAGGCAAGAGAGCGTGGGGGAGAGACTGGGAGCCAGAGGTCACTGAGCTTCCTTGAAGGAAAAGAATTGGATTAGCTGAAAAGGGGGTGATAACAGTTGGTTTGGAGGCAGGAGCCAGGAGGGTAGGCACTTTTCCCAGGGTGGGTGTAGGCAAGAAGCATCTGCGGGCCCGGCCCACTCACTCTGGGTCTGTGAATGTTCTCCCCAGCGATGCCCCTGTCCTGTCTTAGGAGTTGCCTTGAAGGCAGAGCAGGAGGGGGCTGTGCATCCATCCCCTTTTCTTCTCTTCCCCTCCTCTCCAAGGGCGGGGTCCCAGTGCTGCCTGGGACATGGCACCCTGTGCCATTCATTCTTCCTTTCTTTCTCATCCACTTCTGAGAGCCCTCACCTCAGCCTTTTGCTCACCTCCTCCGAGTTCTGCAGCTAGAATGGAAGGCCATTGGGAATGTATAGCAGGGAGTTTGCAGATGGCCGGCTGGCTGTCCAGGTTGCCTAGCAGAGTGTCCGTCTGTGCCCACCTCCCTGTTGGGCTGGTCCGCACCCCAGAGGGCGTGGTGCATGGGGGCATTGCTCTGGGCAGGAGGCTGCCACTGAGCCTCTCTGGGCCTCTTTGCCCCTCCTGTAGGATGGGGAATCACAGCCGTGCCACACCCACACTACATTGTGGTTCCAAGGGCAAGCTAATGGAGGTGAAAACAGGCTGGAGACCCACAGGAGATGGCTGATGTGCGGCATCTAGGTGCAGCTGTAGCTGTGGGCCTGGGTGCGGAGGAGAGGTAATGGGAGGCTGGCGGTGGCTCACATCCCACCCCTGGTTCTCTCATCTGGTGCTAGCTCAGAGCACTGGGGTTCAGTCACATCTCCACCAGGCCTGCAGAGGTCTCTGCACTTAGGGTCTGAGCAACCTCCCCACCAGGAACAGGATGGGGGAAAGTCTGGTAATGAACCAAGAGCACTGGCTGGAACCAAGAGCCAAATAGTGTGTGGGATGTGAGGTGTAGGGGGTTCCCTGATGGGCCTTCTTGGAACCCCTTCCCAGCACAGATGGGGTCCTGCTCATGGGCTTCCTTATGGAACCACCCTTACTCTAGACTCTGGCTTATACCTGGGTCTTAGCCCATATTTCATTTTGCCCAGAACTCTAGATGTCTGCCTCCTCGACTATGCCCTGTTTTCCTCCAGGGCAAGGGCCATATTGTATTCACTGATGAACACTGCAAAGAGCTTGGGATGGGGCTCATGCTCAGTGAATGTGTGGAGGGAGGGAGCGAGGCTCTGTGGGGCCTGCAAAGAAGGTAGCCTGTTCCTGGCCTTGTTCTATTCAGAGATGTTCCAAGGAGGGAGCACACCAGTGCCTGGGGGGCCCAGGCACACACGACCCCTAAAAATCCAGACCTTCCCGGATCCCTGTGAGCGCCTAGGTGAAGTCTTCCCCTCTTTGCGGCCTCAGTTTTCCTGGACTTGTCTCAGCATGGGGGAAGGGGCCTTTCCTGAGTGTTGGTGAATTCCAGACCTCTCCCCCACTCCCATCTCATCCTGAACACCTCCAGGATACCCTCACTCTCTCTACCAAGCTTGGTCAGCTGGAGAGGGGTGGGGAGAAACCTCATTGAATTGAGTCATTCAACAAACACTGTCAGGTTTGTTCTAGTCAAAGCACTCTGCCTTGCACTGGGGAGGAGACGGGATGAACGGGCATGATCCTTTCTCAAGGAGAGTTCACAGCTCAGGGTGAGGGGGCAAATGCACAGATAAAAGGACTAGAAAGAGAAAGTCCTCAGGGTTCCAGTAACAGGGTATGTATGAACTTCAGAGGAGGAGAGACCACTTCTGTTTTGGTCAGAGCTGGACCTGGTACACGTGCATGCACACGTGTGTGTGTGTGTGTGTGTGTGTGTGCATGTGCGTGGTCAAGGGGCACTTCTGGAGGGTGCGTTCCTGTCCTGGGCTAGGAATGGTCTTGGCAGTGTGCGCGATAGACGACTCTCAGCAGCTGGTGGGAATCCAAGGCCGTTCTCTCTGGGCTATTACTTTCCTTCAGGAGTACTTACCTTCAGCAGCGGCTGTGTCCCTGAGCATGTGTCCTGTAAATCAATCCTGCTTTCAGTGTAATTTCTGAGATGCGTCTGTCTTCCCCCAGGGACAGAGGTGGATAGGGCAGCGGTTTCCTCCAGAGCTGGGGCCGGGGTTTGTCATGCCTTTCAACCCAGACCCCCTTTTGAGGACTTAATTCTCCATAAACAAATAATCACACTCATACGCTAGCCACACCATCTCCTGGCGGTAAAGGGTTGTATGCTTTCCAAAAATCTTTCTCGCACAATTCTATTTCAAGGTACGCAGGGCTAATGCGGCCATGCTATCTAAAAGCTGCTATTTAAAGGAACTCCTTTGTCGGGAGTGAAAGTTCTTTTGTCATGCAGATTAGCCCATCAGGTGTTATTCTGGGCCAGTGTTTAACGGAGAGTCAGAAGCGCCCACGTTTGTTTCCTCCCACCCTTGGGCCCCATGTTGGCCACGCCTGTGTCCCCCACTGAGGTGTTTCCGGGATTGTGAAACCCACTTAGGATGATGTGAGTTGTGATTTTGGGAGGCACCTAGGTGTATTTCTTGAACTTCAATAGTTAGGTTTATATTTTAATGTGTATTAGGAAAAATATGACTTGTGCATCTTATGCTTTTAAATATCACGTTTGGAGGCGCCCGGGTGGCTCAGTGGGTTAAGCCGCTGCCTTCGGCTCAGGTCATGATCTCAGGGTCCTGGGATCGAGTCCCGCATCGGGCTCTCTGCTCGGCAGGGAGCCTGCTTCCCTCTCTCTCTCTCTGCCTGCCTCTCTCTCCATCTACTTGTGATCTCTCTCTGTCAAATAAATAAATAAAATCTTTAAAAAATAAATAAGTAAAGAAATATCACGTTTGGAATGAGGCTGGGCTTTTAAGAAGTCAGTTGTAAAAAAACAATGTTAAGTAGACGGTAGTGTCGGAGGTGTGAGTGACAGAACTGCAAAGATGGGACTCAAACACCTGACCTTTGGAAGCCCTGCTGGGACCTGTCTAGGGCCTCAGACAGCAGGGAGCCTGGAATAGAGGGATCCACTCTCCAGGAGAGTGGGCTGTGCCCCCCTTCCAGATTCTGCTAAGGCAGTAGCTGAAGGAGAGCTCCCCAGTGCCTAGCACTAGCAAGAGGAGCAATGGCTGGATGGCCCTGCGTTGTCTTGGCTCAGAGAAGGGCCAGCTATCCTAAGGCTGGTGCTTGGCATGGGCACAGCCCCCTAGACCTGGTGGCATCTCTTTTGCGCAGTTCCTGCTGGGTGCACCCCGAAAAGTGGTGCAGCCCATGAGCCGAACTCTGCCGGGTACAGCGCCACTTGGCCCTAGGGCTCTGAACGGCAGGTGCCCCTGTCTGTTCAGTCCTTGCTGTTGTCTTGGAGGAGGTCACAGTTCCTGGACAGATCGTATTTTGGTTTGGCCTAGACCCAAACCTTTAGAGGCATTTATTTATATAGCTTCTGCACTCTCTAGAAGACCAGGCCAGAGCTGGCTAACCTGACCTTGTAGACACTGTCCCTCCCAGAGGGACTTGAATGCTTGGATTTGGGGGCCTTGAGCTGACCGACTTGCAGCCTTGCAGGTTATGGGAAATCCTGGGAGTGAACCAGCCTACAGTGGCTGCGTTTCATGAGCTCTGCTTGTGGAGGATAGCAGAGACCATGCAGCTTCCCTGTGCTGGGGGACCGACAGGAAGTATGGCACAGACTGGGGCAGGGGATTCCCTGACCTCTTCAGAGAACTGGCCTCGAGCATTCTGGGCATGTGGATACCGCCTCCAGCGGGCTCTCTGGGCACAGAGACTGGTGCTCTCACCTTTGTATTTGTATCCCAGAGCCGGAAACATGTACAGAATGAATGAATGTCCAGCCCTGGTGTTTTTTAAAACAAGAATAGCCCCACGAGGATTGAAGAAACAGTTGTGAGTTTCCAGATAATTCTAAGCCAGGAACATGGGGGTATGAGGAAAGAAAAAAAAAAGGAAGAGGTTTTTGGTGGTAACCGAGAATAGGCCTCCTGTTGATAACGTGAGCAGAACTTCATTTCACGTGCTTAAGCTCTCCCCGACCTTCACCCCATGCCAGCGTAACTTCGGAGGGAGAATAGCCCATAGTGGGACTCTTGGGGGTTGACTTTAGATTTTGGGGGAGCTCAGATTGGACTCAGAGGTGGGAGTCTCTTGAGGAGAGGGTCTTGATGAACTGGGCTGTTGCAGGGACTGTCACAGGCTCTGTGCTCATGCGAAGGTGGGGGACAGTGTGGCTGGATCTGCGGTGATTAGGTCTTCATCCGCGGTCCTAGTCCAGCCAGCCTTCCAGGGAAGCTCACAATGTCCTTCAAGTGATTTCTTTTACAAGATGTTTGCCAGCCTCTCAGATAAATCTGGCAGGGAACAGCAAGGGGGTGCGGGGGGAATCACTGGCCCCCCAACACGGAAGGCGAGTTCCCATTTGTCCGGCTTAGAAAGGAGCAGGGCTGGTGCTGTGTGCAGAGAGGTGGCCTCAAGTCTGACCAGGAGGGCCTGGGGCCAGCTGGGGCCCTGCTCTGGGCTCCAGCTCAGATCTCATTCCTTGAAGGGTGTGCTGTGTGCCTGAGCCCCCGGCCACTGGTGGTTTCCACTCCGTGCCTCAGGGGGATAATGACAACACCTTCCAGAGGGTGGGATTGTCCTGAGTTAATCCCTGGAAAGCTCTCCCAATGGCTCCTGGTACTTGTGAAGCCTTAAGTACATAACTCTTGCTCTTCCCTAAAGCTTGCTGTCCCTACTGGTTTCCTAATGCTGCCGAAACAAATTACCACCCATTTCATGGTTTAAAACACAAATTTATTCTCTTACATGCAAGCCTTAAAGGGTTAGCAGGGCTGCATTCCTTCTGGAAGCTCTAGGGGCAAGAATCCATTCCTAGGCCTTTTCCAGCTTCTAGAGGCTCCCAGTACTCCTCAGCTCATGGCCCCATCTTGGTCCTGGAAGCTGGTAGTGTAGCATCTTCCAATCTTTGCAATCACTTTCCCTCCTCCTGCTCCCCTTCTCTGGTCACATTGCTTTTTCTGACTGTGACCCTCTTTCCACCCCCTCGTAAAGGTCCTTGAGATCTCATAATCCAGTGTCATCTTTCCATCAAAAAATCCTTAATTTAATCATACCTGCAAAATCCCTTTTTCCATATAAGGGGATGTGTGTATGTAGGCTTGGGGGACTAGGGTGTGGACATCTCTAGCAGGGTATTGTTTTGCGATCACAGGGTCAGATAACATTTCAGAGACTGGAGGCAGTGGCCTGTGGCGCAGATTGGATTCCTGGGCTGCTGCTAGCCCTTCCTTGGGGCATGGTGGGAAAGCTGTGGGAACGCGGTGGGGCAGGTTGTGCAGCTGGGAAAAGCCATTCTTCTCCAGATGTCAGAAATTTCTTTCTTTTTTTTTTTTTAAGATTTTTATTTATTTGATAGACACAGATCACAAGTAGAGAGACAGGCTCGGGGGGAGGGCAGGGGAAGAATGCGGGGCTTGATCCCAGGACCCTGAGATGATGACTTGAGCTGAAGGCAGAAGCTTAACCCACTGAGCCACCCAGTTACCCTGGACGTCAGAAATTTCTGATAGCTTCATATACTCTCCCAGCCTGTGCCAAATAAGTAAGGGTATGCATCTGATGCCCAGAGAGGGTTCTATGCGTGATTCCGGGAAAGCACCTGATACTTGAAAAAGAAAATGAGAACAGGGATGGGGGTGGGGTGGTGATGTTAGTTACTCTTTTAAGCAGTGGGGCAGCCTGGAATCTGGTACTGAAGGACTGGGATGCAATCCTAGCTCTGCCACTTCCAGGCTGTGTGACCCCAGCCTCGTCCCTTCCCTCCTCCAAGTCCTATTTGCTTCCATTTGCATGATGGAAAAATCTAGTACCTGCCTCAGTGAGGTATATGAGGGCTAAAATAGCATGAGAAGAACTTACAAGGCTTAGGAAGTGTAAGGTGCCCACGTGCCAGGGGTACTGTATGGTGCGGGCCTTCAGGGCTCTGCAGAGGAATGTGATGTTGCTTCATCCCCCAACCTCCACCCCTGGAATCACTGAGCAGTACCTCAGGTGGGAGAGTCTGTGCTGCAGAGAAGAGCCAGGGTGGGAGCCCGCCTGTTAGGCAGCAGGAACCGAAGTACAGAGGCCCAAGCACTCCCAGCAGGTTGGGAAGACCCAGAGACCTGCCGGCTGCACGGGAGGTGGGCAGGGGGAGGTCAGCAGGGTCAGAAGAGGCACTAGGAGCCAACAAAGGTGTTTAAGCCAAGACTAAGCCAGACCCCATATCACGGGGCATTGTTATATATTATATTTACTTGTTTTTTGTTTATAAACCACGTAAGAGTAGGGATTATAGTTTGTTTGCTTCCTGGTGTATCTACAGAGTCCAGTGGGTGTTCAGTAAATATTTGTTGCATGAATAAATAAATGAATGAATGACCTAATTGAATCCCCAAGTAATCACTTTTTGCAGCATCGAAATTTTTGTTTCTGGTGTAGATAGTTACATTAGTGCTATGTTAGTTTCAGGTATGTGATACAGTGATTCAGCAGTTGTCTACGTTACTCAGAGCTCCTCATGAAAAGGGCCCTCTCAACCCCTTCACCCGTTTCACTCATCCTCCCACCTGCCTCCCCTCTGGCCACCACCACTTTGTTCTCTGCACTTAAGAGTCTGGTTTTTTTTGCTGTCTCTTTTGCCTTTTGTTTCCTGAACTCCACATGCGACTGAAATTGTATGGTATTTGTCTTTCTGCAACTAACTTATTTCACTTGGCTTTACACCTTCTAGGCCCATACGCGTCCTTGCAAAGGGCAAGGTTTCACAGCACTGATATGAAGTCCTTGGCAGGCATTAGGTGTAAGGTGGTGTCCTCAGAAGGTTAGCCGGGCTCTGGTGTGTGGTGTGAAGGGAGGAGAGAGAGGCAGAGGTCCATTAGAAGAATCCAGGCTGCAGAGCCAAAGTCCCTCGCTTCTCCCACAGGGAGGGACGGAACAGTGTCATTTTAAGAGACGAGCAAGATGGTCTTCCAAGGCTAAGTGGGGCATGACCGCCGTAAAGGAGAAGGAATTCTGGAGTGGGGAGGAGGTTAGTTAGGATATGTGCCTTGCACAGTGAGGCAGTCAGGAAATGCTGGGGGATACAAGGGTGAGGCTGAAGACCCCACAGAGAGCACCTTCTGTTGCGGGGTTGAGCCCTTGGGGACAGGAAGATATAGCTAGAAGGCCACAAGATGTGGCTCCCATGGCCACTTCCATTCTCTCTACCCCTCTTCTCAGTTTATGAGTACAAACTCATGTTTATGAGTAGCGACTCCCCCAGGAGCCTTTTCCAGCCCCTCTTGGGTCCTCCTATATGACCGTACCCTGCCTCACCCATGGTTCCGATTTCCTTTCTTTTTTCTTCTTTGAAGTAGGCTCCACACCCAGCCTGGAGCTCCACTCAGGGTTTGAACTCACAACCCCAAGATCAAGACCTGAGCTGAGATTAAGAGTTTACCGTTTAACTGACTGAGCCCCCCACGTCCCCCCCTCTGATTTTCCTTGTCCGTATTCCTCCACTAAACTGCCCCAGGTCCTTTATTACCATGGAATAGGTGGCTGGATGGATGGCAGATAAGGAAATGTGGGAAGAAGAATGTGGGAGAAAAAGTGAGGTGTGAGCACCAGAAATATGGATGATTGTTTTTCCTTTTTTGTTCCACATTTTCCAAATTATCATAAATGTATTTGGTTTCTATTCCCTACCAAAGTGCCTGTGAAAGAGGAGGAAAAAGGCAAGAAAAGATCGCTCAGGATGTTAGCCTCCTTTCTCATGAGCTCTTGGTTCTTGGTTTGCTTTCCTACAGGTGGAGGCAGGGAAAGGCCTGGAGATGAGGAAGCTGGTTCTCTCGGGGTTCCTGGCCAGCGAAGAGATCTACATTAACCAGCTGGAAGCCTTGCTGCTGGTGAGTCTGTGCTCCGGCTTGCCAGTCAGTGTCATGCTTGCAAACTGCTTTTGGGGTGGGAGGAGAAGGGGGACCTGGACCTCTCCTTCCCTGTGGGCAGAGTCTGTCAGCCTGGCATTGGGCAACCGGGGTCGTTGCCAAAAAGGGGCCTGTGCCTCTCGGCCCCAGGCCTCCTTGACCTGCCCTGGGAATGGTGGGAGAAACACAACCGTGTTGGAGATGAACACTCCCACGGCCTCTGACCACGCACAGGCACCACTGATCAGTGACGGTGCTCTGTCCGGTGGGGGGGGTGCCCAGGTGTGGCCCAGGTGAGGACCTAGCCTCCACCTCCACACTGTGCTCTGGGCAGTCTCTACCAGTCAATCAAGCCGAGTCCTCTTTGTGGTGCCCTGGTCGCAGTCCTTTCTCCTCCCACAGATAGTGAGCCCGTGGCTCTCCTCCGGTCCCGTGGCAGGAAGTGTGAGGTGGGCGGGTGTCTGTATCGTTTGAGAAGCACCATAGCTCTGAGCCATTAGACTAACCCCAACCCTCTGTGAAGATGCCTCAGTTTCCTCCCAAGATGGCAGCACTGTGAGACTCAGACTGGAAGAGAAGTATTAGTAATATGAGGTAAAAGTACTACACAGATGTGAGGCCTTTTTCCTTTGAAGAAAGTGTGCCTTAGATGTGGCTAGATCTTACGCAGGGGAACTGGGGAGCGTAAAGTCCTCCCCCTGGGTATTTTGCAGCCTGAGACATGGGATGATATCAGTAAAAGAGGGAATAAGAAATGTAGATGAGTAGAGACTCATTCTTTTTTTTTTTTTTTTTAAGATTTTATTTATTTATTTGAGGAGGGGGGTAGGGCACAAGCTGAGGGAGAGGGAGAAACAGACTTCCTGCCTAGCAGGGAGCCCGACAGGGGGCTCAGTCCCAGGACCCTGGGATCATGACCAGAGCTGAAGGCAGAGGATTAACGACTGAGCCACCCAGCTACCCCAGAAACTCATTCTTGTAAGAACTATAAGATACACATTTATGTACCTGTTGTGATATGAGATGTTGCCACCCAGGATGCCGGGGGCCTTGGCATTTATTACCCCAGGAATAACCATCGAAATGTGCAGATACTTTGCCATGCCTGGGTGGCTCAGTGGGTTAAGTGTCCGACTCTTAATTTCGGCTCAGGTCATGATCTCAGCGTCATGAGCTCAAGCTCCATGTCTGCTTGTCCCTTTCCCCCTGCTCCTCCCCCGACTCACATGCTCTCTTTCTACCCCCTCTCAAATACATAAATAAAAATCTTAAAAAAAAGAAATGTGCATTAAAAAAAATTAATAAAAGAAATGTGTAGATAACTTTGTGACGGCCTGGGCTTGGTCTGTGGTACCTCTCACTGAGAGTTTATTGGTAGGCATGATAGTGTTGTTCAGGAGCCGGATAGTCCAGGAGACAGACAAGGACTGTGGTCTGGGGCCAGAACTAAGGCAAGACTTGACTCTGCCATTACTCATATAGACTCATGGCACTGTTTTTCTTATCTGGATCTGAACCCATTAGTGCATCATGAAATCAATGTAGGTTGGAGCCAGCATTTTTTATAAAACGAGAAAGAAAATACCAGTGTGCGTTGTGCATAGTAAGAGTAAGTACTATTTCACTTAACTTCGGGTGTGTTGTGTGTGTATGTGTGTGTATATATACACATATATATATGTATGTACTGGGCCACATTCTTTCTCATGGGTATTGTCATTTTGGAAACCCCTGGCTTTGGTCAAGTTGTGCATAACCTCCTTGAGCCTCATCTGAACATGAGAATAATTCCGTGACCTTCTCTATCTTCTTCACGGGGTTAAGAGACTCAGGTGATCCTTTTGGGGTCCCAGGCACTCAGGGTAGCTGAAGGAAGGAGGACAAGCGGAAGACCAGTCAGATGCGTGTGACACACCTCAGGAACGGAGAATTGCCACAGCCAAGTGAGGGGGCGTCATTGTCATTACTGAAATTGAGAGGAGTTCCAACAGAGGACCTTCTGACAGACGGCCTGTCAGAATCCCTGCTTGACCGCTCTCAAGTTCGAGCCCTTCAGAATATTCATGAACCCTTGTGGCCCATCTTCTCCATCTGCAGATCCTGGATACTGCTACAAGTACTCTGTTTGTGGGGTTGTTGTGGGGAAAAAAAGAGTTTGTGTGTCAAGCTCTTAGAACAGAGACTAAAGCGTTAGCTGCTGCTGTTATTTTGTCCAGTCCTGAGAGAGATGCAGGTTGGGGCCTGTTTCTGTCAACACAGCCTTTCCCTGAAGGAAGGGGAGGCACGTCCTCAGAGGAGGCTGGGCCCTCATGGATTCCAACCTGCGTGTGCCTTCTTGTCAGTCATTGGGCCTAAGGTGAGCTTCTCTGTGTCGGGGCAAAGATAGCAACAGAATTAGGGGCCAAGACACTCCCTCCCTGCCTCACCTTTCTAACAGCTCAAGCCTCAAAGGCAAAGCCTGTGAGGTTTAGGCCTGCAGGCCACCCAGGACACATCCCTCCTCTCCCGCCAGCTTATTCATTCCAGGCCCCTGATTGGTTCTTGAACAGAGGCCCGGAGGAGAGTGGGGAGGCTGACTGGGAGACCAGGTCTATGCTGGAGGGCTCCAGGAAGAGGGGGCGGACCCTCCACAGCTACAGCCTCAGACAGTGAAACACCAAGATAAGGAATCCGGCCTCTCCACCCAAGCCCTTGAGCTGGGAGCCCTCCCCTCACAGCTTTCCCCTCAAAGCCTTTTTCCTTTAGGGGGTGATCTGACCCAGGGGCCCTGGGAAAGAAAGTCTCTCCTCTCCGTGGCCCACTCCCAGATCTCCTACTCATCACCCAGCCCCTCTGGCTCTGCTCCTCCCCTGTTTGTGTCAGACTGTTCTCAGCTTAACACTTCCTGATATGCAGATTGCTGGGTGTGTGTGGTGTGTGTACCCAAGGCTGTGTGCACACACAGACGCTGTTGGGACTCACACAGGAGCCTCTGTTCCTGACCCCTGGGTTGTCAGATGGGGCAAGGTTTGGTAATCTGGAAACCTCCGGTTCCCGGTTGGCTCAGATTACAAACGGAGTGGCCCGTGGCCCCAGGCTGGAGTGGGGGGTGGAGGAAGGGAGACAACCAGATGCATGTCATTCTGCGTCTCACCCACTGTGGGGAATGTGGAAGTGAGCTCAGGGGCTGCCTCTGGCCATTGCTACAGCGCTTCCACCACAGGGCCTCACCGGCCCTCCTCTCTCAGCCTCGCATTTGGGGTTCTCAGGTTCCTTTTCTCTAAAATAGGTTAATGATGCTTCCCTCCCTGGGTTCCGGGAGGAGGAGTAACTGAGATGATACGTTGGCAGCCTCCAGGCCTTCTGGGATAGGAGGTGGAGGAAGTGGGCTGATTTCTTGCCCCTGTTTCAAAAGGCAGGTTGCTGGGGACAGAGCTGACAGACGGCTGTGGGAAGACCCGCTCTGAGTCAGAACCCACCTGGCCCCGCTTCCTGAGAAGCACTTTGTGGAAAGTGGAGAGCCAGACCCGACTCCCGGGTCACTCAGTGATCCTCTCTTTTAAGAATCTGTTTCTCCCCTGACGAAATGGAGAGCCAGGGGCTAGCCCTGCTTTCTGCAGCAGGATTCTGGGAGGAGGGAGCAGCATGCTAGCCGCTGGGGAGAAGAACAGTGTTGGAGGCAAGTTCAGTGTTGGGTTGCTTTTGCCTTTTAGCCATCTGGACCTGAGGCCTGGTTTCAGGGCTTCACCAGATAAAAGTAACTTCCTTCAAGGGTCTCTGGCCAGCCGGGGCTCCCACACGCCCAGCACTTTCCCTGCCCCCCGCCAACCCCAGTGAAGTCAAGCCCAAGACCAAAGGGCTCCAGCCTTGTCCTGAGAACCCTCTGACGTCCTGAGCATAGGCCCTATCCATGTGACTCGCTGTTGGTGAGCACCCATTGCTTCCCTTTTTGTAGACAGAGTGGGAAGTTCAGGAGGAAGCAGAGCATTTGGGTCTTGTCTTTGCTGGGGTGGCTGATGGGTACTTCCCCAGCAGCTTCTGAGAAGTCCTGACCCTTCATCTTCCCAGGGCTGTTCCCACCCTATGTGCTTTTTTTCCCCCTCTGCGTAGGGACAGCACCCAGGCAGGAGCAAGGAGTAGAGGTTCTGGGACTCTGTGGTGATTTGTCTCTCCACTGGATCCTGGGGCGGGGGGGACAAAAAAAGGATAAACTAGGACAGCAATCTTGAGGAACAGCTCCGTGTCCTTCACAGAATGTTGGGAGCCCTGAAGCTGAGGGCGGCCGCCCACCTGGGGTTGGGGGAACAGTGTTTCCTTTCTGTGGTTCCTGGTTCTTCTGTTTCCCTGCTTACCCACGCCCCACCCCTCCACCTGCTCAGATCTTCCCAACCTTCGAGGCCCTTTTCCTGTCACCACCTCTGTGAAGCCCCCTGGGCTGTATCAGCACTACCTTGGGACCACTTGATTGGTATTTACAGTCCAAGACGGGTAATACCCTGTCTGGCTTTGTCCACTACATGGTCTGGTTTACCCACATGTTCTGCAGAGCAAGGATCTTGAGTGAGAAAAATAATCTCCTGAAAAGAGAATTGGCCCTTTGTCACTCACCTGCCTAAATCCCTTCAGGGAAAGGCAGTGCATTTCTTGCCCCTGCCTGGTCTGGCCCCTGCCCAGTCCTCCAGCTCTCCTTAGGCCCTGCTCCTCCCCCTTGCCCACTGCACACGGGCTCCCTGGCTTTCACCAGCTCCTCTCTCTCATCAAGCCCCTGCCCACCGTGGAACCGGCATTGAGGAATACTGTCCTCTGAGCCCCCAGGCTTCCATTTCAGGGTAAATGTTCCCTTCTGGGAGAAGCCGTCCCTCCCCAGCCTGCCTCAGGAGGTCCCCTTATTTCCTTCATTGTGCCCAGGTGGAAATAGTGTGTATGACGGTTTCCTTGTGTTTTGTCTGTCTCCCCTATTGAATGGGGGGCTCCACGGGGCAGGGATTGGACGTGTGTGGTGAGTCACTGAATACCTGGTCTGACCTCACATTAGGCACTTGGTACATTATTCGTGGGGCAGATGATGATAATAGTAGCCGCTAACATTATTGACTGCCTCCTGGGTACCAAGCACCTACTGGATATTTTCTATAAATTATGGCTCTTGATCTTCCCATCAGTGTTTGTGAGAAGGTCATATTACCCCAGTTTTACAAATGAGGCTGCAGAGGCCCGGATGCTAAGTGACAGAGCTGAGACTCAAACCCACACCTCCTGGCCTGCACCAGGGAAAACCCCATCCTACTGCCCTTGCAAAGCCTGGGCGTTAGGGTTAATTGGTCCCAGTGCTAAGAAGCTCGGAAGGAGGGCTCTGCTTTTCCCTTCCTTTTTCCTCGCTTCTGGACTTTTTAGAGCTGGGAGGATAGGGATGCTGGAAGTCAGAGCCTCATCTGTGTATTTGGGAAGATGGGACTTCCTCTTATGGACAGGCATTGCTGGAGCTTGGCTGCTCTGATGGTCCTCTCTCAGACCAAGCCAGTGATAACTCCGGTCTCTTTTAATGTCACTGTTCCAGCCAGTGTAGCCTCTAGTCACCCATTAATGGCTGGAATGCTTCTCTGGTTAGAAAGCTCACTAACCAGTCCTATGAGGTGATGGGGACCTGTCCCCATGACTTCTCCTGGCTGTTCCTAGGTTTCCAGAGGGACTCAGACTAAGTCAAAGGGCTCTTTCCACACAGCCTTTCCACTAGATGAAGAACATTAAGTCTGACTCAGGCTTTTGTCTTCTGCGTAAATGTGTCTGCCCCTCCCGTACTTTCTCTCGTACTGTCTCCTGGAGGGCCTCTGGAGTGCAGTCTAGGCATCTTTGCAGGCTTTGGGGCTAAGGGAAGGCCAAGCAAGGAAGAGTTCCTTATCTTTTGATATCAGGGTTTTTTTTGTTTTTCTTCAGCTGTGAATTTTAATAGCTTTTTATCCCCTGATGATAAAAATTAATATTTACTCGGGTACCTGGGTGGCTCAGTAGGTGAAACATCTGCCTTTGGCTCAGGTCATGATCTCAGGGTCCTGGGATCGAGCCCCGCATCAGGTTCTCCACTCAGCAGGGGGCCTGCTTCTCCCTCTCCCTCTGCCCCTCCTCCAGCTTGTACTCTCTCTCTCATTTGCTTGCTCTCTATGTCTCAAATAAAATCTTTTTTAAAAAATTAATATTTACTCATTGTAGGTGGTTCAGAAAATGAAGAAAATCACACTGAAGAAATTGTACCCAGGTCCTATTCTCCTACCATACCCCTGTTGGGCACGAAGGCAACAACTACAGCTCCCCACCAGTGTTAGGGAGTGTCCTGAGTTACTGTTTGTCCCTGCATCCACCCTGAAGGCCCTGGAGCATCTTGGTGTAGATAAGCTCAGTTGACATATAAGTTTCATCTCACCTGTCAATCTCAGCATGGAGAAATAGTCTGGGACTGTGACCAGGCTCAGTGAGAAAGAGCATTTGTGATTGACTCGTGATGTCTGCCATGGTCGACCAGCAGTGTCTGCCTTGGTCAACTTGCAATGCCTGCCATGGGTACAGAGGTAGGACGGTGGCGTCTGTGCTGTCTGCTCACTCTCTAAGGGATGGGAACTTGAACTGTCAGTGCAGCTGAGGTTGGTCTTGAGTCTCTTTGAGACTCTACCCCCAAATCCTAGAATCATGTTCTGATTGTTGGAAGGAAATGGCTCAGGGCTTGAGTTCCCAGTCAACCCTCCCTTCCACTGATGGAAGGTGACAAGGGAGCTTGTAACTCAGCACATGAGGCCACTGTGAAAGAAAGGTATGGATCCTGTGAAACCAGTAAGCGAACCCAGTACAGGCTGGGGGCCAGGGACCCCTTGGGAGACAAGGGTGTGGGGGAAATGTGTCCTGGCATTAACACATGGGCCAGTGGTTGGGGGGGGTCCTCTGGGCCAGGCCCTGGCTGTCAGGGTTCCCCTCCTTGTAGTAGGGCATGGCTTATTGGAGCCTATAACAGCAGCTACTCAATGCAAACCACACTTCAAGGGTTTACTGTTTGTCCCTGTATCCACCCCACCTGAAGGCCTTGGAGCATCTTGGTGGAGATAAGCTCAGTTGACAGATAAGTTTCATCTAACCTGTCAACCTCAGCATGGAGAGAGTCTGGGACTGTGACCAGGCTCAGTGAGAAAGAGCATTGTGATTGACTCACGATGTTTGCCATGGTCAACTTGCAATGTCTGCCATGGGTACAGGAGATAGGACATGGCCATGTGCCCTCCGTGGCCTTGTTGAGGCCCAACTCCAGCCACGAGAAGTATGTGTCTGTGCCCTGAAGCTTCTGCCTATCTGGTTCATCGGTTCTTACCTTCTCTCTTTCTCCCTCCTCACTCACAGCCCATGAAACCCCTGAAGGCCACAGCCACCACCTCCCAGCCTGTACTCACCATCCAACAGATCGAGACCATCTTCTACAAGATCCAGGACATCTACGAGATCCACAAGGAGTTCTATGACAACCTCTGCCCCAAGGTGCAGCAGTGGGACAGCCAGGTCACCATGGGCCACCTCTTCCAGAAGCTGGTAAGTCTCCTGTGGACGGACAGCACTTATCTGGTGCCTCAGTGGAGCTGCTAGTGTTGGGAGACGTCCAGGAATCCCCAGCCTTCTTGATCTCCTTAAAGGCCTGGGTCACTTCTGAGTCCCAGGGGAAAGCCTGGAGCTCTGCTCTGTGGGGCCCTGGGCTTAGTGTCCCGACTCCACGCCTCCCACTGTAAAGCCTGAAAGTGCTTCTAGGGATGTGAGGGGCTTCAGGGCTGGAATGAAGGCTCACCTGCTGGGCTTCAGGTTGCCTGTCCCTCAGCGGACAGAGGGGCTGACAGTGCCAGTGGGCAGGCAGGGACTGCTCCCTTGAAACACTGGGCATTTGCCTCACCACGGTGCTGCCTCTGAAATGAAGCGGTCAGATCGGTCTGTGAATGATTCCCTCCTGGGGACCCTGGAGCAAAAAGCATCAAGAACTCAGCCCACCCACCATTGCAGGGGAGAGACAAGGTAGAATTAACATGCAGACATAGTGTTGGGAAAGGCTTTCAGAGGTCTTCCAGTTCCCAAGGTTTCTGTGACACCTCCCCTAGCTCTGGCTGTGTCCCCTGGAGGACCCCGAGGTCAGACCTACAGCGCCCCCACCCCCACTCTTTTCTGACCTTTCCCTGCCCGTAACTCCGCCCACCCAGGAGGCAGCAAGGAGACTGCCAGTCTGTGGTCTTCGTTGTCTGGGTGTGAATGGAGGTGGGCAGGGAGCAGTGCCTCTCCTTTACCTCCCCTGCAGTGGTGGGACTGGTTGAATGGACAGGCCTGTACTCTCCTTACACTGGAGAAAACTCTTGCTTTTTAGAAGGATTCTTCTAGGGCCTCAAGCGCACAGTATGTTCAGAACTGGATTTACTGTCTCGAAAGTTCTTTGCTCTTCTTCTTGCCCCAGTGTCGGTGGGTGTTGCCACCATCCCATCCCCCATCCATCCATCCATGACTCCCTTGGACTAGTCCTTGGTACTCTCCTGCCCCACTCCCTTCCCCATCCCCACTTCTGGCGGATGCTCACTGCTGGGCCTGCCTTTCCCTGCCCCCTCTGGGGCCCCCTCCTCCCCTCAGGAGTGGCTCCTGCCTCCAGGCCCCCCTTCCTGCCAGCCTTCCCACCTCTGCTTAGCAGCAGCAGAGTTACCTGAACTCCTGACCTTGCTTCTCCCCAACTTAAATCCCTTCAGTGGCTCCCCCTTGCCTTTGAATAAATGCCAGGCTCTGAGGAGTGGTGTATGAGACCCTTTGCATGCTGGCCATCCCTGGCCTCTGGCTGTTGCTTCCCCTGTCCTTGTGCACTCCCTCCCCCCACTGACACTGAACTTTCTATTCTCAGTCCGTGCAGCAGACACTCTTGACCTCTCTCTCTTTTTTTTAGCTCCAGCTGCCTGAAATGTCCTTCCCCAACTGCTTCCAACTTAGAAGTGACATCCTTGGCGAAACCTTCCCCCAAACTTCCAATGTAGCCCCTTTATTTATCCCCTCAGTGAACATGGGAACCTCCTGCTCCCTAAAACCATAAGCTCTCAGAGAATAGGCTGCATTTTCTTTATCATTAGACCCCAGAACTAGCCTAGTACTCAATACATGGTGAGTGAGTAAATGAATGAGTGCACCATGACCTTGACGACTGTGACTAGGGAGAACTTGGAAGGGCATCGAGGGGGACATACATCACAGGGCCTAAGGTCTGTGTCCCAAGAGGCCAGCAGCGTTGGAGGGACAAACATAGCCTCTAGAGCCACAGCTGCCTTTGTTTTGTTTTTTTCAAGAGTTACTTATTTATTTGAGAGAAAGAGAAAGTGTGCACATATGGAAGAGGGGAGGGGCAGAGGGTGAGGGAAAGAGCCTCCCAAGTAGACTGTGCTGAGTGCGGAGCCCGATGCGGAGCTCCAAGTGGGGCTTGAACTCGCAACCCTGAGATCATGACCTGAGCCAAGAGCAAGAGTCAGGGGTTTAACTGACTGTACCATCCAGGTGCCCGCAGCCACAGCTGACTTTGAATCCCAACTCTGCTACAGATTAAGCCTATGACTTTGGGCACAACCTCTCTGACTCAGCTTCCTCATCTGTGAAAAAGAGGATAATAATAGTACTTACCTCACCGAATTGTTGTGAGGACTACGTGAGTTAATACCTGAGAAGGGCTTGGAACAGGGCCCAGAACATAGTAAATTAGTAAATACTCAATAGTCAGCCATTAGCATTACTGTTACTACTATCACCGCTGTCACCACCGCCGTCGTCCTCGCTATTGTTAGTGAGAGGCACCCCGGAAGGTGGTATTGCTGGGGAACCCCACACTCCCGGTTCCGGCAGCCCCAGAGTGCCTGCTCCAGTTCAGGGATGGCATGTACCCAGTCATCACTCCCGGCCGGGTCCCAGGAGCCTGAGCGGATTGGCTTGGGGGACAGCCTCTCCTTGGCCTCATCAGAGAACAAACGAGAGGAGGGCGGGGGTACCTAGGCCAGCACATAGTGGAAATGCTGTCCCACTTGTATCTCTGTCACTCGGACCCTTCTGTCACCAGTGTCCCCCATTCAGCTCCACAGGCGCCGGGTGGTGAATTTGCTATCCCCCTCCCCTCCCCCAGCAGCATGAAGGGCTCTCCGTGGCCCCTGGGGCTGCAGGCCTGGGAGGGCCGGGGAGGAGCTGGGCAGCCCAGGCATCTGGAGGTGGTTTATTTTCAGCTGGTCTCCATTACTGAGAGAAGGGAATTAGCATCTCTGCTATTTGTTTTATGAGATCACCCCAGTGCCAGGCTGCTGTTTCCAAGCAACCTCCACATCCCAGTTAATGGCCCTGGCAGGCCGGGCCTTAGGCTCTGCAGACGAGGGTACACCGTGAAGATGGCAGTGCCTGGGACGAGCCCTGACCCCCGTGTGCCGGTCTTCTGCCCGGGTGGCTCCAGCTCCAACTCAGCTCCTGCTACTCCCTTAGGCTGTGGGGTGGGAGGATAGCGTTCTGACCTGGGCAGCCAGCCCTCATCATTCTTGTGGGAAGGGGGGACAAGGAGAGCACATCCCCAGAAGAAGAAAAGCAATGATTTTTACTTTGGTTTAGGAAGCAACTGTCTAGCACCTCCCGCGTAGCCTGGGACACCGGTGGGCCGGTACTCCCCCTGGAAAAGGAATTAAATTCATCCCTTCCTGCACTTCCGCCAGATTTGTCGTCTTTGCCAAGTCTGGCCCATCTGAGGCTGAGACCTGCACAGCTCTGGCCTTGGTATCTTTGGAAGCACCCCCGTTCTCATTTTGCCCTCTGGCTTTCCTGGCCCCCGACCTGCCTGGCTTTCCACCTGCCCCAGATCTCGGGATCTGGAGGAACACGAGAGTTTTGCAGAAAGCAGAGTGGTCCAGGGTGGGCCTCCCGGGCAGCCTGCTTTCCCCAGCACCTCAGCATCCCCCCGAGGAAGCCCCGTGGCAGCTGAACCTCCGTTGCTACTTGACTGCAAAATATTTAAACCAGAAATTCTAGAGAATACATGTAGCAAACAAATGTGGACTCATTCCCCCAGAACTGATGGATGTTAAGCTCTGAAGATAGACTTTTTAATCAAGGAAACAAAGCATTGTAGATGAAGTCTCTCTCCCTTCCCCTCGCCCTTCTGCTCAGCACAGAAGCAGCTACTGGAATGAATTTGGTGTGTTGCCTTCTGGGCTGCAGTTTGTATTTTTATTATGTATCTGTATCTTTTTATGGCATTACATGTACTTTTTCAACATATATATTTCATGTATTTTGCAATTCGATCATTTGGGAGCTTGTTGGTGTTACTGCCCATAGATCTTGTTCCCTCATTGTAACTGCAGCGTGGATATGAACTACCGCATTTGTGAGCATCTGTTCCCAGTCTCTCTACAGGAGGGAGAGTGGAACAGTGAATCCCCTTGCTCACATCTCCTTGGGGACATACAAGGACAGGTTTCACTAGAGCAGTGCCTCCACTAGAACTATAATGCGAGCCACGTATGTAATTTTAAATTTCCTAGTAGCCCTTACTTAAAAGTAGAAACAGGGGCACCTGGGTGGCTCAGTGGGTTAAAGCCTCTGCCTTCGGGTCAGGTCATGATCCCAGGTCCAGGGATGGAGCCCCACCTCAGGCTCTCTGCTCAGCAGGGAGGCTGCTTCCCCCCCACCCCCACTCTGCCTGCCTCTCTGCCTACTTGTGATCTCTGTCTGTCAAATAAATAAATAAAATCTTAAAAAAAAAAAAAAAGTAGAAATAGGTGCAGGAAATTAATTTTAAGCATGTATTTTATTGTTAAAAAATATGTATTTAGCCAACAGATCCAAAATGTTGTCATTATATAATGTAATCATTATTTAATGAGATCATTTACATTCTCTTTTACATACTAAGTCCTTGAAATCCAATGTGTATTTCATACTTAGAGCACATCTTGGGGTGCCTGGGTGACTCAGTTGGTTAAACATCCGACTTTCGATTTCGGCTCAGGTCGTGATCTGATCAGGTTGTGAGATTGAGCCCCGTGTCCAGCTCCGAGCTGGGTGTGGAGCCTGCTGAAGATTCTGTCTTTTCTTCTCCCTCTGCCCCATCTCCCTTTCTAAAAAAATGCGCACACACACACACACACACACGCACACGCACAGAGCACATCTCAGTTTGGCCTAGCCACTTGTCAGGTGCTCACCTGCCACGAGTAGTGACTGACTCCCGAACCGGACCCCAGACTCTGGGGTTTGTATGTAGAAGTGGGTTTGCTAAGAAGTAGGCTGAGCTGTGCATATTTTTAGCTTTATCAGTTATTGACAAATTACTGTCCAAATAACAGGCCTGACGCCCCCATAAGCAGTCTGTAAAAGCTCTAATTTCCCCCTCATTCTTGCCAACCTTTGATATGATTAGACTTTAAAATTTGGGGCAGATTGTTGGGGATGACATAGTACCTCACCGTGCTTGTAACTCACATTTCTACCCTTTCCTCTCTTAAGGGGAAATGCATATATGCAAAGCACAGGAAGACTTTCCATAAATATTTGAGGAATTAAGTTAATGAGCCTCAGTTTCCCCTTTTGCAGAAAGGGATGATGGCATCCGTTCTGCCTCTCAGAGCTGAGGTTCTGTGTGATTGTAAGTAGTGGGAAGCTTCCTGTTAGGTTCAGAGCGACATGCAAATGTGTCCTGAGGCTGGTAGGATCTCTGGCTCCTTAAGAGGCTGAGGATGTGGGGACAGGGACTGAGGGAGGCCAAGGGAAATGGGGACTGCATCTCTTTTTTTAAGTAATCTCTACACCCAACCTGGGGCTCGAACCCACAATCTGAGATCAAGAGTACCATGCTCCACTGACTGAGCCAGCAAGCTGCCCTTACCCTGCTGAGACTGCACTTTTAAACGCTGTGCCTTACACTCTGCCTGGGGAGTGGGGTACTGGGCAGGCCACACTGTGCCTTCCTGGCTCCAGTTAATTCCAGGCTATGAAAGATGGGTGAGGCATTAGGGCTTCAAACCCCGGGCGTCCTTTATGATGCTAAATAAAGCCAAATGCTGTTGAATTTCTGGCGTGCCAACAAAGGCCCTGCCCTGCTCCCCCCATCCCCTGTACCCTCTTGTTAATCTTATTGGCTGAGCTGGTTTCCATGGAAACTGTCAAGTTCAAAGGGATACTATAGTATGTTCATCCGCCTTTTACCTCTGTTCCACGTGTAGCCCTTTGGAGCAAAGTTAGAGGTTCTGAGTGCCACGGGAGCTCCAGGTGCCCTGCTTACGCTGCCATCCATTCATTAATCCTCCCTCCCATCCCACTGCCCTCCTCTCTCTCCTCTTCTCCCTGCAGGCCAGCCAGCTCGGTGTGTACAAAGCATTTGTGGATAACTATAAAGTCGCTCTGGAGACAGCTGAGAAGTGCAGCCAGTCCAACAACCAGTTCCAGAAGATCTCTGAGGTGGGCAGCTTCCCGCACAGCCCCTGCCTTCCGGCCTCTGGGCCTGTTGCCCATTAGGGAAATGGTACCCCTGAGGGGAACACTTAGACTGACAGTTGCTTTCTCGCACTTGACATTTTCCCTCGTAATATAAGAATAACGATGTGTTTGATTTTGTTATTCTGTTTAGGTTATTCTGTATCAGAACAGAGGAGACGAAAAAGAAAAAAAAAAAGGCAGTATTGTCACGCTGTGGTGACCTTGAGGAAGTCCCTTCCCTTCTCCTGGCCTTATTTCCTCTTCTGTCCAGTGAGGGGTCTGGGTTCTTCACTCATCCCTGGTTTGCTCGATAAGAACCATCAGGGGCACTGTTTAAAATGCGGATCTCCAGATACCTTCCCTGGAGCTTTAATTCAGAGCGTTTGGGGTGGGACCCAGGAGTCTGTATTTTTGAAGCTTCCCCTGGTTATTTTTATGATTAGAAAGATTGGAAGAGTTCTGGACAAGCTTGTCTCTTAAGATCTTTTGCAACTGCACGACAGAGAGAGGACCAGGGCCATTTGTGAGGAGAAGCAGCCGTACACTTTGGCTGGAAGCCTGCCTCTCCCTGCTGTTGCCGGGAGCCTTCCTTCCATGCTCCTCTGCTGGGCAAAGCTGTGGCATTGGCTGCCATTGCTTCTCCAGGAAGTGGCAAGGAGGAGCTCTGATCTCCTCTGGGAGCACAGCCCAGCCTCCCTCTTGTGTTCAAAGGATCTCCATGAGACCCCCCCTGAAGCTGCTGCCCTTGCTGTCACAGCCCCAGCTCCAAGCTTGGGTCAAGAGAACCTCTGGGTCCAGGGAAGGGGAGCTCCTTCTGCAGTTTTGGAAATTCTGCCTTACAGGCCTCTGCAGACCCTTTGCTTTCCCATCTCCGCTCTGATGCTAGAAAAGTCGGGGAGATGCAGGATAGTGTTAGTGAGACTCCTGGGGTGACGAGTTCTACTCCAATTTGGAATCCGCTGAGAGGCAGCACACAAGTTGGATAGCTGGAGATGAAAATGTCAACTTGATTACTAGTAAAAGCCAGGTTGGAAAAATGTGGCCTTGGATCTATCTGTAGGCACATTGGGCTTGCCTATGAAACACATCTATCGGGGATGGAAACAGGGAGCTAAGCTCAGTTTCTTCTTCCAGCCACAGCCATGGAGTGCAGTCAGTCACCCTCTGCCTGGGAGAACAGAGCTGGGTGGGGAAGTCCCTCTGCTTGGGGTCATAAGGCAGGAGAAATGGTGCTTCCCCTCATGGCTCCCAGCCCTCCCTGGGAACAAACTGTAACCGCCCGATGTGTGTCCCAGGGTCATGTCTGGTCCAGAGAGTGGCGAACCACCTCTTAGCCTAGGCTGACTGCCTGTTCACTGGTCGGCGGAGACCCTCCCGCACTCCTCCCGAATCCCTCTCCCAGACTCCGGCCCTGGCGGCAGAGTGGGCCCCCTGGCCTGCTGCCAGGTGGCTTCTCACCCTGACTCACGAGCTGACGCTGTCGCTTCCTACTGGCACTTCCACTTAATTACTGCAATTAGGGCCCTTCTCCTCTGCAGCGGGAGCGATTTCATACCTCTGGGCTACGCTGGAGGGGGGCACGGGGACAAGTTTCCTAAAGCTGGGAATCCAGTCACCCGCCAGAGACAGCCTTGGGGAGCTGAGTAACCCCCCCTTCTCCCCACCCCAATCCCCAAGCTCAGTCCCTAGGGGTTTTCTCTGTCGAGAAACAGCTTGAGGCAGGAGTAGGAAATGTGAGGCTCCTGCTGCCTGGGTGTGTCCCCCCTTCCAGGCAGAGCAGAGGAGGCACCATCCCCTGGGTCCCTGACCTTGGCCTTCGCTCACCCTGGCTTCCCTGTTGACACCCCACCTGGAGGCCCCCCTCCACACACTCAGCCCTGCCTGCCATGGGGATTGCGTTACAGCTCTAGTGGTGGGCCCTAGTGGTCTGTCGCCAAGGGGCAGAGCTGCAACCTCTCTCTCCAACGGCTGAGAAAATAGGATCAGATAAGCAATCCCAAGTCTCTCTCCCCGGCACTTGGCTTGGGGGCCAGGAGGGGTGTGGCCTCTTCCTTGCTTGCAGTTCCCTCCCCACCCGTGGGTGGGAGGTGGCAGGTGGGGTTGGGGGCTGGATGAACCCCTCTCTATCCGGGTAGGATCTAAATGGGACTGCCCTGTGGAGCTCAGTCTCTGTTCTGGGTGCGCAGGACCCCTGGCTCCTTATCTTCAGGGCTGCCCACGCCCTAAGGGTACACCTGCCTTTTGTCCTCTCAAATCCCATGTACCCCAGGCTGATGGTGGACGGAAACCCTAACTCATGGCTGCTGCTGGGGGATCCAGCTCTTGCTGCCTCTCCAGAAGGCCCTGAGTCACCGGGGTGGGGTGTTAGGGGGTGTGTCCTAGGAGCACCTGAGCTCCACACCTCTCTGGTACCCAGAGCCCCCTCCTTCCTGCGTATATCCAGCTTCCTCCGTACTCCACACTCGCCAGGAGACCATGGGTGCGGCACAGGGAGTCTGGAGTCCGTGAGTCAGGGGGAGACCTGGGCTCTGGTCTTTGTCCTCCTGTTTGTACCCTGGCTTCCAGAGCACTGCTCCTTCCTGCTCTGGCTGCTATGAGGGAAGGGGAGGTTCAGGGGGCAGGCCACGTAGTGATTCCTCCCCTCTGTTTGGCAGGAACTCAAAGTGAAAGGTCCCAAGGACTCCAAGGACAGCCACACGTCAGTCACTATGGAAGGTACTCTGGGGAGCGGGCTGGATAATAGTTACCTTTCTTTGTCTGCTCTGTGGACTACGGTGCCCTGCTTGTGTGAGCATGTGCATGGGAATGAGAGAGAGAGAGAGAGAGAGAGTGTGTGTGTGTGTGTGTGTGTGTTGCACAAATGCGAGGAATCCAGCTTCTGTCCCTAGGCAGCCGGCCAGCTACAAACGTGCTCCTCCTTAGGATGCCAGCAGGCAGCTCGCTCCCTTCCTCCCCTCCCCCCTCCTGCCTCTCCACGCGCGCCTCCCCTCCCCTCCCCTCCCCGCCCCTCCCCCTTGCTAGAGGAGCACTCTGAAGCGGCTGCTTGATTCAGGCTGTGCAGCAGCAGCCGGCAAGGTGGCTGAGTGGCCAGGCTGCTGATGGGAGCCACCGAGCGATGGCCGCAAGCTCCTGCCGCTGGGACGGAGGCTGCCATGGAAATCCTCCTCATCATTCGCTTCTGCTGTAACTGCACCTATGGTAACCCAGGCGCCCCCCCCCTCAGGGGAGGTGGTGTAGCTTCCCACCTCAGGGGGCTGGCTGGAGTGGGTTGACATGTGGCCGGCAAGGTGGGGGTGGGGGTAGGGAGGGCGGGGAGGGTGGCAGAGAAAGGAGGTGGGTACAAGTGACCGGCTCTGTGTTTGCCCCATTCTAGTCAGCTTGCAGGCTGGAGCTGAAGTCTGGGGCAACCGGGGGCAGGGTGGCTTGGAAATGGAAGGACCAGGCTAGGAGTGTCCAGGCACCACCCCACCCCCAGGCTCCGTGGGGATTGGTGTTGGGGAAACGGCCCGGGAGGCAATGGGCAACTTCCTGATGATGCTGTTAAGGAGAGAAAGTGACAAGGCTGTGTCTGCAGGTGTGGCAGCCCTGAGGCTGGAGGGGGGTCAGTAGGGGCCAGTTGGACCATGGCATCTGGTCTGGGCAGCGTTGCCTGGGCCCAGGAGGGCACCAGCCCCCGCCTGAGAGACAAGTTGGGAGTTTCTTTGTTCCCAGAGACAGGAGAGGAGCTTGAGCCGCCAGGGTATTGTGTGTGCTCCCGAGTGCACGGGCTGCCTTCGAGATCTTCTCTGCTCAGAACCGCGGTGGCAGTGGGAGAACGTGGCCGCAGTTGGGAGAGCAGGAGGGACCTGGGCTGCTCCCCTGGGCTTGTTTGTAGCCACGGGAGGCCCCCAAGCTAAGGTGCTGGCACTTGGTGCATGCTGGTGGGAGAGGGGGGCGTGGCAGGCCACTGCTTTGTGAAGGTCACATACCCACCTGTCCATGGAAGGGTCCCTGGGGGTCCCTCAGCAAGGGGGTCCCTCAGCAAGGGGGTCCTGCGACAGGTCCAGGCTCTTGCTCAGCGGGGGCGGAAGCAGGCCTAGGGAAGGAGGGGTCTGGAAGCGGACGCTGCCCTCTGAGGCCAGAAGTGCCTTTGGCAGGAGGGGAGGGTCAACAGTTGCCTCCAGTGGCCCTCTGCCCTGCCCCCCTGCCCCGTGTTTTGGAGTGGCAAGCGGTTGATTTTAGGACCACCTTCCCTCCCACCAGCCGTTTTGTCTGCACCCTCTCAGTCACTTTGCCTTCACATCTCCGTGGTAACCTGGAGCTCCTTGGCAAAGGCTGAACGGAGGGGGGTGGCAGTTTGCTGGAGGAGAAATGATGAGGTTTCCCCGGCTCTTTCTCAGAGGCCATGGCCCTGGGGGGGCTGTTGTCTGCTCACCTGTGCAGACTGTTCCATGTCGAGGATCGCTCTTGATGGAGGAACCCCTGAGGCAGCCCCTCTCCAGCTGCCCTAGCAGGACAGCAGTTACTGGCCAGAAGCTGCCCTGTGCCGCTGCCCTGTGCCGCCACCCGTCAGCTCGAATTCTGACAAGCCAAGGTCAAGAGGATAGATGGACTTGAAATTGGCCTGTTCAAAAATCAGAGGAGAAATGCTCTTTTTGGTGGGCTGGGATTGGGTCAGGCCTCAACTCTGCCTCCTTAAAAAAGACATGGGGTTGGCCCTTGGCTTCCTCTTCCCTTCCCAAAAGGAGGTTTAGTCGTAGTGAAACAGACCTGGGACTGGAGTTCAGGTTTTCTTTGGTCCCTGAGATACTGTCTTTGAAGTCAGTTTCACAGTGGGGTAGGAGGAGAGAAGAAGCTCTTACGAACCACAATGTTTAGAATCTTCTCAGCCCCTTGATGCTGAGAAGGGATGCTGCTACTGGGGAACCCCAGGGGGGATTCTGCCGTTGGGGCTCACTCTGGCTTAATGGTTCTTTTCTGAGCACCCACTCTGCAGGTCTCTGAGCCAGGTGCTGGGGATGGGATGCAAAAGGAAGTCATGTGTGATCCAGGCCCCCACCAAGGAGGGGGCTCACCTTGGAGACAAGAGAGACCAGCTTACCTACTCCTTCCTGGTGAATCTTTCCCAGGATCCTCCCAAAGGTCGCTGAGCTTTTGCAGATGCTAATCTCCCATGCTTGAAGTTAGGAGCATGGGTAGACCTACATTCAAAACCCAGCCACCATTTGCAGCTTTGTTATTGGGAGCAAGTTACATAACTTCTCTGTGCCTTCGAGAGGCTTCCTCATCTGTAAAATGGGGCTAGTGATAATTGCTTCTCTTTTTAATCAGAGGAAATAGTGCATATAAGAAAGCACCACTGAACACAGAATAAGTACCCAGCAAGCTGCAGAGAGGCCAGCTTGCTCACGTCAGTGGTCTTTTAGGCACTGTAGGTGTTGTTTGCAAAAGCACTGGTCAGGGAGGGCTTCCTGGAGGAGGTGGGGATACAGGCGTTGCAGTTTGGTGAATGGTGTCTATCTCTGGGACAGGATTGGCATGGTGAGAAGAAGGGAGGGAAGGGGAAGCAATGGCAGGAAGCAGCCCGGCCTGCCAGAGCTGTGGAAGAGATGAAAAGGAAAGGGTGGGCTCTTTACCCTGCATTGTCAGGGGAAGGCGGTGCCCAGGGGCCGAAGGGAGCTTAGACAGAACATTGGGGTGGTTCTTCCTCCCCTTCTTCCCTCCATATCTGCCTGTGGCCCCAGGGCCCTCTCCCTACCGTCTCCTCTCCCCACCTTTCCTCCTAGCTGTTCTCTCCCAACCAGGGCACTCATTCCACATCCCCAGTCAGGTAGACTCTAGGTGACTGCAGGCATATTAATAACCCCTCTGAAACCCGACCCACCATTTGTGCAGACCTCTGAGCTTAGTCAGAAACCTCTTCCTCCTGGGACTTGAGAGAGGGACAGAGAGAGCTGACATTGCAGTATCAGCTTTCCCCAAGCTGGAACTCTGGGGCCCACCCTGGCAGGTGTCTGCTAAACTTGCACTTTCTCCTGGGTCTTTGGGGTTCTCTGGTGTGATTTCTCCCTGAAGATGAGCTAAGCCACAGGTGGGTACTTAAATAATGTCAGTACACTGTCCCCCCAGCCCTCGGCTGGTACCTGGGCTCTACCCTCACTGACCCAGGATACCCCAAGCCTGGTCCTGTTCGTTTTAGCTCCCAGAGACTGTGGGGAGGATCTCTCGCAATTTCCAAGAAGGGGCTACAGATAAGTCATGGGATGTGTGTTGGCACAAGGCAATAGTTTTCAACCATGGCTACCTATCAGTCTGCAAAGGAGCTTTTTAAAAATGCTGATTCCCAGGTTCCACCCAGCAGAGATTGGGGTTTCATCAGTGAGAAGGAGAGAGGGAGACAGGCAGCTGTTTCTTTTAAGAGCTCCCCCAGTGATTCTAAAGGGTAGCCAAGCAGAGCCACAGATAAGGCTCAAGGCATACCACTGAAACTCTATCTTCTCCACGGCCAGCAGATCGTTCCCCAAAGTGTCCGCTTAGCAATGCATGGACTATTTATGTCTAGGGCTTCAGGGGACTCTTTGGCTTGGGGACTCTTGGTTAGGCCCTGCGTATTGGCTCTGGGACTGTCACAGCCAGCATCCTGCCTCTTTCTGCCCCTGTGGCAGGAGGACAGAGGTCGTGACCCCACGGACAGAGGCATCCAGGTATGGGACTAAGGCTGAGCCACCTCTGTTTGGGAGCGGCAGGGCACAGCTGCTTGCAGAAAGCTCGGTTTGGAAGTGTGGTCAGCCAGCTGCTGCCTCCACCTGTCCCTGCTGGATCTCAGCCATCTTCACTTGCTGGCCTGGAGGGGGTAGGGAATAGACCCCCTCTCCCCCCACTGCCACTGAGTCTGCATTTTCCCAGCCCCGTCAGCGCTCCCAGAGGCCCCACCTGAATTCCTTCGGGAAATCTTCGCTCCCCCAGCTGCCACTTGCTTGAGAGCAGAGGCTTTGCGTGAAGAGCTGGCCTGCCTTCCTGGCCCTCAGCCTGTTCTGTTTTGTCGGGGAGTTTGACGGCATGGAGGGGGGTCTCCTCGTGGAGATGAGGCGGCCCGTGTGAGTCAGAACGAAGCTGGCGGTTCCCAGCTGGTGACGCCAGGCCTCAGGCCAGAGGAGTACAAGGATGATTGGGTGTGCGGGAGCCTCCTTGCTGCGTGCTGGGGTGCCGGAGCGCCGTGGGGTGAGGCTAGCTGTGGCTGTATGAGATGGGGTTGAGGGTACAGAGGAGCATCTTTGCCCTCTCTAAGTCTGGTCAGACAAGGAGAGGCCTTTGGGATGGCCCTTCGAGAAGTCATGTCTGGCAGGAGATGCGATGAGACGGGCGGGGGTGGGGTGGGACCTGGGCTGCCAGCGCCGCATGGCTGCGTGTGGGTGCCGTCCGACCCACCCTGGGGAAGAACAGAGCTGGGGCTGCCTGCACTTGGGCATCCCGGTGGTGGGGCTGTGAGGCGGGTGAAGGGATAAGGATCATCTCTGAGGAGTCAGGCTGCTCCCTGTGTCTTACCTGTTCTGTGTCCTTCTCCCTGCCTTGGCCAACAGCTCTGCTCTACAAGCCCATTGACCGTGTCACCAGGAGCACCCTGGTCCTCCATGTAAGTGTCAGCCCCTGAGTGGCCTACAGAGCGGGGTTAGGAGTTCACTAGGAGACGGAACCCGGGGGGGGTGGGGAGGCGGGCACTGGAGTCCGTGAGAGCCACCCCCTTGGGGAGCTGGGCAGAGGAGCCCTGGGCCCTGAGCTCTGACCACCCCTCCCAGGTCTCGGTAACCATGCCAGGGGGACCCCAGAGCCTCGATATAGCTTGGCTGCAAAGCTCGACGTTTGGCTCATGCTGCCGTGGGGGAAGGCGCTTCCTGCTCCCCCACCCCTCGCCTCATGGTCTCCAGGGTGCTTGGAGCAGCTGTGGGGATATGTAGAGGGGTGTCTCTCCCAGCTGCTTGGGGAGATAAGACCCCTCCCCCTGCTTCTTCCACCAGGGGGAGGAGTAATGACTTGATAGTAATAAAGGGGCACCACTGCCCTTACCCCGCCTCTCGGCCCCTCATTTTGAGTTCAGATTTCACAGGCATGACCAAATCAGAGCATGGGTCCCTTAGGGCCCTGCCTTGGAATTCCTCTGGTGAAGATTGAGTCCCCACTGTCTTCTCACTGAGCCGCAGAACGGCTGCCTCCAACTCACCACCCTGCCTCTTCCCAGGACCTGCTGAAGCACACGCCTGTGGACCATCCAGATTACCCGCTGCTCCAGGATGCCCTCCGCATCTCCCAGAACTTCCTGTCCAGCATCAATGAGGACATTGACCCCCGCCGGACTGCAGTCACCACTCCTAAGGGGGAGGTGAGCTCAGGACCCAGCCCTGCCTCTCGCCCAGGCTAAGAAGGGCACAGCAAGCCACATCACCCATCCCTGCTGTCCTGCCCTGTCTTTGGCACCTCTCCAACCTTCATGTCCCATGCCCCGCCAAGAAAAGGTCTTTAGGTCCTGGGAGCTTTATGTTAAATGTCCCATTAATCGTCATATAATTCACTGAGGCCTAGAGAGTCTCTGCATATCTGGTACAAGGTCTCTTGGCCATACTTACTGGAGCCAGATTCTCTAGCCGGGGGTTATCTGTCTGCAAGCCTCATGCACTGTCCCCCAGTCCAGGGGCTGTGGCTATGGCATTATTGAATGGAAACCCCCTACCGTGGGCAGTATGAGGCCCTCAGGGTCCCTGGAAGATAATGGCTCAGACTGAGGGAGCCGGGGAATCTGAGAGCAGGAGCTCTGAGCTGCGGCTTCTCAACCTGCATGAGCAGGTGGGGCAGGAGCTCGGCAGTGAGCCCAGCAGTAAGAAAGGCTGGAACGGGAGGTGGCTAAGGCTGCCAGGTTGCTGGAATATCCCAGGTGCAGATGTGATACAGCAGCTCCAGTTCCTTGGAGGCCCTTGTTGGTGGAAGGGCAGGGGTACCCCTGAGAGGGGAAAGCGATTTGAAGAATTGCTGGGACAGTTACTCGAGTGGGTCAGCAGCCTGGCCTTATGCAGGGCTTCCTGTCCAGGAGAGGTCATTCGGGACCTTTAGAAGTGAAGACTGGCTGGGTTTATGCTCCTTTATTACATGTATGAGGCTCCAGTGTCTCCTGGGGAGAGAAGTAATAGGGATGGGGGTGTGGAGCATGATTGATGGGGCACAGAGAGCTGTCCTGTGTGCGACTCCCAGCCCTGGTTGGCAAGCCCTGGAGTGTCATTGGTTTGTCTGACTCGAGGTTATCTGAAAGATCTCCGAAGGGTTCAGAGCACTGTCCGTTTCAGATCATGTTCACTGGAGACTTGACCGTGCTCACCTACATATTATAGCATACGTAGGTCACAGGGTCTATAATACACATGGGAAGGGTTGGCATGGATCGCAACAGCCCCTGAGAAGCCCATGGGATGTGCGGGTGTCAGTGCAGAAACTGGGCTCTTACCCATCCAGAGCCCAGGTTAGAGATGGCTGCAGGGTCCTCCAGGAGTGCTCCAGCCCCACCAAAGGTAGCCTGGGTCTCCCATGCACCTGAGGGCAGCTGTAGAATCCACTCAGAGGCAGCCAAAACAGACTGAGAAGGCCTATGGGTCAAGGTTGAACTGAAACAAGACCAAGTTCTTAGGCAGGATTGGAGGAGGGGGAGATGCCCCAGTGCTGGCGGGGGTGGGGCTGTTCATGCCCCACTGTGGAGGAGCCAGGTCATCCTGGACTAGGGTATATCCAGGTGAGAGCTGATGACTGCTGCAGGAAAGTGTAAAGCTGCCATTTAAAAAAAAAAAAAAATTTCTTTATTTATTTGGGGGGTAGAGAGAGAGGGAGAGCATGGACAGTGGGGAGAGGGAGAAGCAAGCTCCTTGTTGAGCCAGGAGTCCGATGTGGGGCTTGATCCCAGGACCCTGGGATCATGACCTGAGTCGAAGGCAGACGCCTAACAGACTGAGCCACCCAGGCACCTATAAATCTACCATTTCCTAAAAAAAATCTACCATTTATTGATCACATATTATGTGCCCGCCGTTGGGCCCTTTAACATAGACCATCTTGATGAATTCCGCGGTACAGGGCAACCATCATTATGCCCATTTCACAGATGGTAAGACTGAGACTCAGAGAGGGAACTTGCCCAGTGTTAAACCAGAAGGCCCAGGTCTGTGTGACCTTAAACACCAGGTGCCGTGTCCCCTCCCCACAGCCCCTCCCAGCAGGATGGTGCCCCCAGTGCTGGCTGGGCCCTGGGCTGACTGCCCCCTGAGCAGGTGGGGGTGGGTGTGCCATCTCCCTCAGACGCGGCAACTGGTGAAGGACGGCTTCCTGGTGGAAGTGTCGGAGAGCTCCCGGAAGCTGCGGCACGTCTTCCTCTTTACAGATGTCCTACTGTGTGCCAAGCTCAAGAAGACATCCGCAGGGTGAGTCCAGGGGGCGGGGTGGGAAGGAGCTAGACTCTGCCCCCTGAGGAGCCCTCCCAGCCCTGGGATTTATTTTCTCCTTTAAAAAAATCGATTGATTAATTAATTTCATTTTACTACATATTCTTTTTCTAAAAATAAATTGTGTTTTTAATTATAAAGATAATATAACCAAATTACAGGAGAAAAACCCATCACCCACCCGAACATAAGCATCGGTCTCCTGCTGCTATATTTCCTTCCAGTTTTTTTAAACGTTCTTGTGTTTTTTCATGTACTTGTAATCAGAGTGAATGCCCAATTTTGGTCTCTGCTTTTTCCATTTCACGTCATAAGCATTTTCCCAGTCTCTGCCTAATCTTCATAATCACCCTTTTACTTGCCTGCGTGATGTTACAAGTGGATATGCCATAATTTACTTAAGCACTCTCCTTTTATTAGACATCTCTACATTTTTGCTAACTATGATCCCGTGAATATTCATTAAGTCTGCTGTCATTACTGAGTGCTTATGCCATTCCAGGTGCCATGACAAATGCTTTGACTCTATTATTTCCAGTCTTCCCCAGAACTCTTACAAAGGAGGGAAAAGACTTAGAAAAGTTACATCCGTTGCCCAAGGTTGCATGAGTAGAGGTAGAGAAGATGGGATCTGAGCCTTAGTCAGATCTGAGAGCTGCTTTCCACCTCCGTGTCTTAGACACTGCCTCCCAGGGGGGACAAGACTTAAGCTCACCTCAGCACTAGGGGCCCAGAGTGTGGGGGCAAACCCACGTCCTGGGGGAGGTGAGGGAAGGAGAGTTTAGTATGAGCTTCAGTAAAGAGGGTGACTTCCTGGAACTAGATGAGATCATTCTAGAGCACAGGTGGCAGTCATAATGAGCAAACACACCTGTGCCTTTAGTCCTTTGCCCGTGACACACATTACTAATGAACCACGACACTACTTCCCATTGGACGTGGATGTGGCTTTATAATCTTTCACTCGCTACCCCCATGTGACCTCTATCGATCAGGGATGGCGTTAAAAATAACATGTGTATTCCATCTCCAGCCCAAAGGGCAATGACTATGAGCTAAGTATAGATAGGCCAGGGGGAGGGAAGAGCGTGGGATGGGGATTAGAAAAGCATTAGAGGTTTGGGATGTTTAAAAACATCAGTCCAATCGGGCCTGAAGATTGACAAGGCCAAGGTCCAGAGCTGCTGCCTGACCAGAGCCCCCTGTCATTTCTCCACATGGGGGTTTCTTGGTCAGACTCCTCAAGGACACGGATCATTCTTGCCAGAGACAGGTTCTTAGCAAATCCCTCTCGGGTGTTTTTCTGGTCCTAGCAGTTGAGGCTTGAAGAGCCAAGTTCCCGCTCGCTCACGTCTCTCTCCGACTTGTTTGCAGGAAGCACCAGCAATATGACTGCAAATGGTACATCCCCCTGGCCGACCTAGTGTTTCCATCCCCCGAAGAGTCTGAGGCCAGCCCCCAGGTGCATCCCTTCCCAGACCATGAGCTGGAGGACATGAAAATGAAGATCTCTGCCCTCAAGAGTGAAATCCAGAAGGAGGTGAGCAGGGCCTGGTATCTGAACTGAGAGAGTAGGGAGGGGAGGCCCTTTTCCTCCGGGCCCTTTGGACTGGGTGTGGCAGGGTGGCAGAAGGAGGGGAGGTTGTAAGGCTTGAGAGTCTGATAAGGGAGACGGGATGCTCGAGTAAGATGCCTCAAGTACCAACTCAGGGAAAGACTGTGGTGGTGGCACATTAGCACAGAGCAGATGGAAGGAGGGCCAAAAAGTCAGTGCTCAGAATTTAGTGGGGCTAGTGATGGGGAGCTTCCTACTGTATGTCAAGTACCATAGAAAAGGAAAGCAAGAGAAGGCCTTCCTGAGGAAAAGAAGGATGGGTGTAAGAGAAGGAGCTTGAAGAGCCTCTCAGAAACTGATAGATCAAGTAGGCAAATAAGTAAGGGGAGAGGGGCTTTGAATGACACAGTTAACATGTTCCTTCCTGCTTGATCTGAAAATGCACAGAAGCCTGTGCCCATACCCAACATTTATACACATCTGTCATGTATTAGAGCCACAAAGGAAATCGGAAATTTAAAAAACACGTTTTTGGTAATTTATTTTTAAAGTAAGCTCTACCAAACATGGGGCTTAAACTCACAACCCTGAGATCAAGAGTCACATGCTTTACTGACTGAGCCAGCCAGGTGGCTCTAAAAAAAATTGATAGCATGCTGGTTATATTCACAGTCCACACTGTAACGAAATCAGAAATGAACAACTAGAATATACTTAAAGTATATGCCTAGAAAATTAAAACTTGCAAGGTAAAGAGGAAATCCTAATGGAAACTGCAGACTATTTAGAACTGCATGAAAATGAGAGTACACATATCAAAACCCATAGGTATGGCCAAAGCACTCTTTAGAGGAAAATGTATAGCCTTAAATTCATATATTTGAAAACAGTCGCTAGAGGAAAGTCCCCTTTCCCTCAGGAGGCTTCCCCATGCATGTCATAAAGGGCTGGGAGAGGCTTGGTTTGTTGGCCTGTTTTCCCTTTGCCACCTGTCAGTTCAGCTTAGGCCACACCTCGCCAGAAGCCTTCCCTGCTGTGTACCCACTGTGTCTGGAAAGGTCCTGGGGTCTGCCTCTTTATTTTGCATTATTGATCCTGAATTGTAATTGCACAGGCCACCTTCTCTTTTCCCCATATGAATTTAAACTCTAGCAACAGTGCTGTTTTCTCCAGTTCTGTGTCTCTAGGATTCAGCACATAGTAGGTGCTTTGTAAACAGTTGTTGAGGAATCTGTGCTTAGATGGCTTCTAAGAAGGCTTTTGGCTTAAGGGCGCCTGGGTGGCTCAGTTGGGTTAGGCCTCTGCCTTTGGCTCAGGTCATGGTCTCAGGGTCCTGGGATCAGGCCCCATATCGGGCTCTCAGTGGGGAGCCTGTTTCTCCCTCTCTGCCTGCCTCTCTGTCTACTTGGTGATCTTTCTCTCTCTGTCAAATAATTAAATAAAATCTTAAAAAAAAAACAAAAAAAACACCCCTTTCAGTTTAGACATCCCTCTTTGAAGGAGAGGAAGACCACAGTAATGACCCCAGGGATGTCTGGGGTATGGGTTGACCAAGGACTGAGGGTCTCCTTGGGAGCACATCAGCCCAGAGAGGGGCAGAGGTGTCCTCTTCCTGACTGGCCTTGACCTCCCTCTCCTTCCCCCACTGCCTCAGTGGAGCCTGTCTCCCCACCTGGCACTGGCCCCCAGCCCCACCCCAGGGCATCTTCCCTGCCTGTTTCTCCCAGCTGGTTGCTGGTGGACTTTGTCCGCTCCCTCCCGCCCCGGGTGCACAGACATGGCCTCTTCTGCTCAGTCAGACCCACACTTCCTGAGCTCCACTAGCCGCTTGCTGCAGGGGTGTGCCAGACACCTCACGGAGTCCGTGTCTTGCCGGTGACTGACCTCAGCATGTGACATATTGTGAGGAGAGTCACCGGGGAGGCGCATTGTTGTTCTCTGAGTCACAGAAGAAGCATGATTGATTCTTTCAATAATACTTTCTTAAAACTTCTTTTTGTTCTCATCACCAACCTAACGCTGGCTTGTTATCACAAGAAATAGAATACTGAAGCCTACAGGCTGTAACAGATTATCACCCACCCCCCACTGTTAACAGTTTGAGGTGTATTCTTCTAGACTCTTCTATGCTTATACTAGTTTGTCTTTTTTTTTTTTTTAATGAGACGAGACTCTGTGTGCCATTTTTGCCACTTAAGCTTTTCCCTGAATGGTGCTGTGTAGAGCTCTCCAGATCTGTCAGAATCTTTTTAACAGCTGTAGCCTATTCTATCGCTTGGCTGCGCAATGATGTAGGAGATATTTAGATTGCTTCTGGTTCTTTCCTCTTAACAGGCAAGACTGGTAAACCTGACTGCGCTCCTATTTCTCTCTGGTACCTTCTCTGCAAAAGTGGGGCTTGTTCCAGAATAAGGCATTGTGTGGTGCAGCTGAGGTGGAGGGGTCAAGGCAGGGCGTGGTAGGTGCCTCGGCTGGACACAGAGGACAGCCCCAGCCTTGGGAGGCCCCGTGTGCCAGGCCAGCTGTTAGGGCCTTCTGCTGAATGGTGTCTGAGGTTTTGAAGTGGGGTACCCAGGATCTGATTTATAGAAGTGACTGAGTGATGACACTATTAGGCTGATGGCACTGAGAGAAGACGGGTAGGGGAATATTAGCTTGGTGAATGGGGGCAGGAACTCAGGACCAATTGGTTTGTATATGGAAGGTATGTGCATGTTTACCAGCTTAAGGGTCAGCTTGCCCTGGGAAGGTAGCTTTCTCCCTGGACAGCTGGGCTCCCCCAAGATGTCAGAGCATCATAAAATACAAAAAAAAAAAAAAAAAAAATTAAAAGACATAATGAATGCACAAGGAAATGCTTTGCTTAGAGCTGCCGAGGGAGGAGGGGCGTGTGTGAGGGAAACCATCTGTGACCTCCGGCCCCCACAGAAAGCCAACAAAGGACAGAGCCGGGCCATCGAGCGCCTGAAAAAGAAGATGTTTGAGAATGAGTTCCTGCTGCTGCTTAACTCCCCAACGATCCCGTTTCGGATCCACAATCGTAATGGAAAGGTCAGAAAGGGGTGGGGACGGGACAGAGGTGGCCCCTTTTCTTGGTCCCGGGGCTGCCTGTTCTCTAGGGCTCCTGTCCATGACTTGTGGGACTCGGACTCAGGCCCAGTTTGCAAGGATGCTGTCCCAGCTCCTACTGGACTGGGGACTGCCTCCGCCGGCTGGTGTGGAGCCAGTGCCCCCTGCTGGCCATCACCAGCACTGCCACTCCTGTGGCTGGGCTTCCGGGAAAGGAGGTTCTCTTCCCAGCTCCCACCTTCACCAAGCCTCAGGGTACATGGGCAGGAGGGAGCCAGGAATGCACTTGGCCACATGGTCACTCTACTGAATTCTCTTCTCCTCTCTTCAGAGCTACCTGTTTTTACTGTCCTCAGACTATGAGAGGTCAGAATGGAGAGAAGCCATTCAGAAGCTACAGAAGAAAGGTAAAGTTGCGTTCCCCTTCTAGGCTGCCCTGAGGGTGTCCATGGCAAGGGTGGCCTTCTGTGTTTTCACGCACTTTCATATCCGCAGTCTCCTCTGGGGCTGTCTGTAAGGGGCCAGAGTGGGTGGCACTTATTGAGGCCCAAGGAACTGAAGTGATTTGCTTAATGGCACAGAATAAATTAGCAATAGGATTGGGCCCAGAGCCCAGGCTTGTCTGTCTCTCTCTCTCTTGCTCTCGCGGTTGCACACACGCAATTGTGAGCCACCTGTGACTGTTCCTATGTCTCTATGTCCCTACAAATCTTACCCTCCCTTCTGGGGACCAACTCTGCCCCTGGAGCCAAGCTGTTTTCCTGCAGCAGCCCCCAGAGAAGAGCAGCGGGTCCTGGTGGATCTGATGATGTTGTCCTTTCTTGGCTCCTCCTGCAGATCTCCAGGCCTTTGTCCTGAGCTCCGTGGAGCTCCAGGTGCTCACGGGATCCTGTTTCAAACTTAGGACTGTACACAACATTCCCGTCACCAGCAATAAAGACGGTAAGATCGAGAACCCAAGGTTGTCTGATCAGCAGGTCCAAGCTCCCAGGGCATTGCTGGAACCTTCCATAAGGACCTAGCCAGACACGTGGTTGTAACAACCCAGTTTCCAGGCACACAGAGAGCTCAAACGGGTTGTTCTCTACTGAGTTCACATGGTCCCAACTGCTCCCCGGCCCCCTCTGGCTTGAGAGAAGGCTCTGGCACCCTTGTGCACTGGAATCGTGTTGTTATATGTTCATGAGGTAGTCAGATGATGGAAGCAAAAGACCAAAGCATGGGGCCTGGTGGTGGTGGAGGGGAAAAGGGTAGGTGGATTAGCATATGATGAATAAGGCTAGAAGTTTCCAGGGGCAGATCTTGGAATGCCAAGCAAAGGAGTTTGTTCAAGCTGAGGGACCAGTGGGAGGTTTTTTTGAGCGAGGGAGAGCCATGATCAGTGCTGGTCCAGAATGGGTAGAATCTGGCTGCCCCGTGGATGCTGGGGAGGGATTTTGAAGGCAGGCTCTCCTCCCCATATGGGGTTAATCTGCCCCCTAGGGGGCAGATGTATATTGGTTAATTTTCACTTTGAAAGCCTACACTGAGGAGAACAGCCAGCGGGGGGATAAGCAGTTTTTAGAGGGGAAGGAAAAGTGCCCCTGGTGGAATGGTATGAGATCCCTGGCCCAGCAGGGAAGATGGGGATTGGCCTTCCAGGCTGAGTGGAGGGAGAAGGGGTACCAGCTCAAATTCCAGGAAGCAGTGGGCTCTGGAAACTTCTTCCTCCGGCCACTAGGTGGTGGTGCGAGACCAGGGCTCAGATGGTATCTGCCACCCTTTTGGCCTTCCTGGGAGCCTGGGGTGAGAAGGGGGGTCTGAAGCCGGCCTCTCGCCAAACCTAACCAGGTGGTTCCTCTCTTACAGACGATGAGTCTCCTGGACTCTATGGCTTCCTCCATGTCATCGTCCACTCTGCCAAGGGGTTCAAGCAGTCAGCCAGTAAGTGCCCCTGGCCCCTAGCCCTAGGAAGAGCAGGGGCCATGGTTCATCCTTTCACAGGAAGTCCCTGTGGACCCATTGAAGGGGCCTCCCGTGGCTCATCAAGTCTGCCTTGCTCTCCCCAGGCTGGGGCCCTGACATGTGGGTGGGCATTTCCCCAGCAGTCAGGAACCAGCTCCTCTTAGCAGGAAGGTCGTTCCTGCTTTGTGTCTCCAAGGTCTGCTCTTCCTTAAGCCCTCCCTAGCTTCTGGGTGTCTGAAATCCTGGACCCTAACCCCACATCTGCCCCTGTCAAGCTGTGGGACCTCAGGCAAATCTATTAACCTCTCAGAGCCTCAGCTTCTTTCTCCTAGAGATGCCTGAGTGCCCTGCTGTGCCAGCACCCTGCCACACGCGTCCCTTTTCCTGCCTTCTTTATCACCATCGCCCACATGCTTGCAGTTCTTAGTGTTTGGCAAGATACAGTTACACTTATCTAGGTCCCCCCCCCCCATAGGAATTTTTCTTCCCATTTGCCAGATGAGAAAACTGAGTTATAGATAAAGGGACTGAACCTCACAGAGGATCAGAAACCCAGGGATCCTGACTCCTCTCCTCCCCACCTGCCCCTTCCCTCTCCCTACTCTTCGTCTCTGGAAGGAGAGGTCTGCCCTGGGCCCCCCAACCTGTCCAGCACCACGCAGATAGCCATTTGACAAGCATTTCCTGTGACGTTCATGGGGGTCCCTTACTGCTGGGTGCCTGGGTACCTTACTAGGTGCTAGAGAAAGCGCTAAGGTGGCCAGTGTGTAGGTGATGCCTTGGCCTGTTCCGGAGCCTTTTCAAGTGCATTTCTGCTCTGATGCCCTTGATGTCACTCCAAGGTCCCTAATACTCCATTTACCAAAGCCCAGACCCTTTGCTTTAGAACAGTGTTTCTCATTATGGCCAGGACCACAGAGCTCACCACTCAGGCCATGCTGCAAGGCAGCCTCCTGGGCCCTCCCCAGACACATGGAACCCCTTTCTGGGGGCACTGCCCAGGAATAGTCCCGATTGGTAAAGTTCTAGAAGGTTGTTCCACACACCTAAGTCTGTGGCCCAGCATGCCCAGATGCCTTACCCTCTCTCTTTGCTCTCTGTTGGCTGGGATGGGCCTCAGGGAGCAGGGCCATGGAGGTGGCATGGCCTCCTTTCCCAGAGCAGGTGTTCTCCCTCCAAACTGGGTCAGAGGTTAGACATGCTACAGAAATCTCTCCTGACCTCCACATCATCCTCCCCACCTCCCTCTACCAGCCTCCTGCGCCGCACATGTGTTCACTCTGACTCAGCGGGCTCAGGCCCCATGAATCTTCAGCTGTGGCTCTCTGTCCCAGTATGTTCATTACATCTGCACAGTCAGGCCTGGGGTGTAGGCACCATTGTTAGTCCTGCTTTGCACATGAAAGCACTAAGGCAGAGAGGTTCAGTGATTTGTGCAGAGCTGGGATTTGAACCCAGACAGTCAGACTCAAAGCCCTCCTTCTAGCTCACGAACTACCCCCTAACCCCTGACAGTGCTCACTCACATGAAAGTCAGTAAATGGGGACGGCACTCTCGCCCTCCATCTCTCTACCTGCTTTCTGACCTGGCAGAGGCCAGGGTGCTTAAGGCCTCTGGTGTTGTTCGCCTGTTAATCTGTGCCCACCTTGCAGCATGCCCTGATAGCCAGCTCTGTCTGGTCCCCGTCCTACCCGGCCAGAGACAACTCGGGGGCAGCTCCATCCACTCTCCCTTCTGAGGAAAGCCCTTGAATGGGGCCTTGAGGGGCATGGATGTCCACCCTCTGACCTCTGCCCCTTGATTCCCACTGCAGAGGATTGCCTCGGATAGCCCCAAGGCCCTTCCCATGCGCCATCCCACTGGGATGCAACCGTGGTCACTCCCGTGGACAGGGACGGGTGTCAGGGTCTGAGCCCCACAGGGAGGGTGTGGATTTGCAGAGTGCCTGGGGTGGCCCCCCAGTGCTGTGTCCCCGTCAGCTGGGTCTCACTGGGGGTTTCTGCCTGTGTGGGGTTGATACGGTGAGGGGAGACAGGCAGAAAAGAGAACTTGAGTTAAAGTCAAGTGCTGTGAAGAAAACAACAAACTAGGCTTTGGGGGCATTTTCGATTGTCGCCATGAGTGGGGGTTACTCCAGATTTTCAGCACCCAGAGGTCAGACGCCCTCCAGAGACTTCCGCCTCAAATAACCAGGTGCCCTGTTGAGGAACCTGGGGTTGGTGGGTGAAGGGAAGCCAGCCCAGCCAGTGAAGACTTTAGCCTGAGGCTTCAGTGGCGATGAGGCAACCGAGCAAGGACCAGGGATGGAGGGACTGCGGGCGTAAGGGCCTCAGGTGGGAGCCGCAGGGCAAGTCAGAGGGCGGAAGCCAGTGTAGCTGGAGGGCAGAGAAGTGGGAAGGAGTCAGAGCCCGTAGGGCTGGGGGAAGGGGAACACAGAGGGTGTCCTGCAGGGAGGTTGAGGGGACAGAGGCAGTTATCCACCTTGCCCTCCCGAGGTCCTGAGCCTTGGGCCTCACTCAGTGTGTCTCTGCCCATCCCTGCTGCAGACCTGTACTGTACCCTGGAGGTGGATTCCTTTGGCTATTTCGTCAGCAAAGCCAAAACCAGGGTGTTCCGGGACACGACAGAGCCCAAGTGGGATGAGGTGAGTGGAGGCGGCTGGCGTCCCCGCAGGGACCCCTGAGCTTGTCACCAAGCATGCCCACCCCACTCCCTGTGCTCCCTCGCTGTTGATGGGGGATGGTCGGGCCTGCTGGCTGGGTGACTTCCGTCTCCCTAACCTCTCTGCCCTCCACTCCCTGCTCACTTAGCGTCTGATACTGTGTTTATGGCTAGACGTGGGGTTTTCAGCTCAGGCCCAGACTCTACTATGCCAGCAATTCAGATCCTTCTGGAGCTGTAGCAAGGGAGGAAGTTTCCTGCATGCCTTCTGACATGCTCCTCTTGAGCCCTGGGCACCCCCCTCTCACCCTTGCCAAGTTGGGGCCCACACTAGCCAGGAAGCTGTGTGTGTCAGCCTTGGAGATTCAGGGTTGTCATACCGTCTTTCCCCAGGAATTTGAGATTGAGCTGGAGGGCTCCCAGTCCCTGAGGATCCTGTGCTACGAAAAGTGCTACGACAAGACCAAGGTCAACAAGGACAACAACGAGATCGTGGACAAGATCATGGGCAAAGGGCAGATCCAGGTGAGAGCCATGGCACCAAGGCAGGCCTCTAGGAGCTGCCAGGAGGTAGTATTACTGGGAAGCAGTCCTTCTCACCTGCCTTCTTGGTGAAGGTGCCTGGCCTTTTGTGACTTGGATTCAAAACTGGTTTGAGACAAGTTCCTCAAGGTGGTGGTTCTCTCCTGCTGGAGATGATGTCTTTTTTTTTTTTTTCCTCTTTCTTTCTTTCTTTCTTTTTTTTTTTTTTTTTTTTGGAGATGGTGTCCTACTTTGCCTCCAGAAGCCCATGTGTTCTGGCTTCTTCAGGCTTCCATCCCAGGTTCTGGTGCATGATATGCACACCTCTGTACAACGGACAGGAGGGGTGACAACTATCTTTGTTTTCACATCCCACCTCTGGTCTGCTGGGGGCTCTTCCCAGGAACATTGTATTAAGAAGGATTCTGAGGCTGTATCCATGAATGCTGTGTTTGGTTAGTCGTGTCTAGCATTGGAGGAGTGAAGCCTTGAGCGTGTGCCACTGGACTGGAAGGGCTTGGGATTCCCGGTGGTTTCCTGGGGGCTGGTCTCTGACTTGCTGCTACAGCTGCTAGGCCTTACTCATGCCAGGAGTTCATTGACTGCAGGTGGGGTCTCTGGATAATGGTAGAGCCAGATCAGAGTCAGGTTAAGAGTATATGTGCCTCAGCTGTTTCTTGGAGGCCCTGGTTTGCAGCCTGTGTCTCTGGAACATTCTGCCAGTGCTAAAGATGACTGCTGTTCATTTCCCTATCAAGAGGATGCAGGTCTGGGAGGCTGACATTCAGAGCCATCCACACTCCATCTGGCACCAGTTGTGGCCTCATGCTTGGGACACACGAGTGGCCTCATTGAGGATGGGTTCTGGTAACCCTGAAATCAAGGGAAACTGGCACTGGGACTGAGCCTATGAGCGTTCGGTGTTCTGAGCTTCTTTTTCTTTTCCTTTTTTTTTTTTTTTAAAGATTTTATTTCTTTGACATAGAGAGATCACAAGTAGGCAGAGCAGCACAGAGAGAGCGAGGGGGAAGCAGGCTCCCTGCTGACTGGAGAGCCTAATGCGGGGCTCAATCCCAGGACCCTGGGATCATGACCTGAGCTGAAGGCAGAGGCTTAACCCACTGAGCCACCCAGGCGCCCCTGTTCTAAGCTTCTTAATAACTGCCCAGATGTGATCTGGCCAGTGTCGGGGTCGGGGATGCGGTCAGGGGAGCTGAATGGCGCTTTTTTGGAGGAAGAGTTTGTTCTCTGATGCCCCGTGGAGGCTGCAGAGTTTGAGATCTGGCTTCTGGCTCGGTGTTCTTGGTGGTAGTGCCCTTTGGGGACCCGTGGGGTCCTCTTCTTCTCCCCGTCTGTTTCACCTGAGTGTTTGAACAGCAGAGTGGCATCATTGGGTGGGGGCCCAGCCATCTGCCTCGTGTCCCCCTGTGTTCCTGTGCATGTCCCTTCCTCCTGCCGTGGGACCAGCTCTTCAGCACCGTCGCCTGGGAAACGGTACTGCCAGGCAACTGGAAGCCAGTCCTTCGTCATTTAGATGAGAGAGAGGTCTGCAGATTCAGCCCTGGGACCCCACTTCCTGCAGGGATGAGGGGTGAGAGCCCTGTCTCTGCAACCCTGGGCTGGCCAGAGGGACGGGGCAGGGAAGGGGTTCTGCCTGCTTAGCCTCAGGAGGTATCCAGCCAAGAAATGTGTGGGTGCCCTGCTCCCTGGGCCATGGGTGGCCATGAAATGGACGAGGTCAGAAGGCTCTCCAGGGCAGCCCTCTCAGGGAGCATCACGGGCCCTGATTCCCTCCAGAACCCAGATTCCAGGGCCCCATGGCATCGTCCCCACCTGGACTTCAAGCCCCGTTGCTCCCCTCCTCCTCGTTTCTGTCAGCTGCACAAGCCCCAGGGGAAACACACCATAAATCATTACATCTTGGAGACAGGAGCAGATGGAGGCTTTGGGGGAAGGGGAGGAAGCCAGGTTATGTTTGGCAGAGCAGAAAGCAGAGTCTGGTAAGGAAAATGTTTCTGTGTTTAAGCTTCGAGGAATGTTAAATGCCTGGGAGTTGATATTAAAAGAAACACAAACCTTCCTGCTGCCAGCTGACCTGGGCCTGTGAGTGGCCAGGCCGGAGCCAGCATTCCCTAGAGGACTTCGAAGTCTCCCAGCCCTCACCTCCTCAGGGCCCAGCCCCGGTGCAGCCCTTGGCCGTCAGCCGTGGAGCCGTCTTGCTGGCCTTCCTGTGGGTCGGGGAGGGGTGGAGGTGTCCCGCGAGGTCTGCTTGCCCTGTGATGCCCCCTCGGAGCCCCTGAGGATGACCGGGCTGGGTGGGAAGCCTGCACTGAGCCATTCCCATGTGGCCAGGCCCACCAGAGCCACAGAACGGTTTGTTCCCGCAGCTTCTCCCACCTCCCTTTCTGCCACGTGTCCAAGGAAGGAAATTGGCACCAGCCTCTGGCACTTGGTTCTGCTCTCCTAAAGCAGGCCCCGAGGATGGAGCCAAGGGTGGCTTTGTGGTAGGGGCTATCCTTGCTAACATTCAGGTCGCCTAAAGGAGAGGCAGGGGGAAGAAGGCCCACCTCTGTCCCCATCTGTCCCCCTTCTCGCCCATTTCCTGAGTTCCAGGTGTTTGTTCCCAAATGAGTCTCCGTGTGGGTTTGCCTGATGTGGCAATGGGGGCAGGGAATCTGGAGCAGCAGGCTGGGGGACGGGGGCAGCATTTAGGGACGGGCAAATGGCAGCACTAATCAGCAACACGTGTGTAGCACTTGTGCTCTTGGAGGCATATGCCCAAATGTGATCTCCTCTGATCCTTGCCATGGCCCTGCCAGGAAAATGACAACCACACCATCCCCAGGAGGACACTGAGGCCTCTGCCGCCTCTGCTTACCTAGTGCAGGAAAGCCAGCCCTCTCCCCTCTATTGGGTCCCTATGCCCCAGGCCTCTGACAGGGAGTCTCTCAGCCCGGGTCCTAGAGAAAGAGCCAGGGTGATGTCCCACCCCAGCATCCCACTTCATGATGCAAGTGAGCCTGAGCCATGCTTAGTCTAGAGTCCTCTTACCTTGGTGGCGGACACTTAACGGCCCGGTGCACCTGGAGGGAAGCAGAATGAGCACAGGCACAGGGGAAAGAGCCAGTGCGGGGAGACCTAGGGTCCCTCTGCATTGTACCCAGCACCGGCTGGCTGCTCCAAGGGCCATAGGGCCTGGCTTTAAGATGACACAAGTGTATCAAGACATGCCAAGCCACTAGAAAGTGCAACAAGATGCCAGGAACGATGATCACAACACCCAAGAGCTTCTTGGGAGCCCAGGACTGGGCTGATGCTCACAGCCGCTATCTCAGGGGTCCCCTAGGGCAAGCAAAGTGATCACACATGCGTGGATGAGCAAGCGAAGAAACGAAGCAGTGAGTAACCTGTCCAAGGCCAGGCAGCCCATGGGGAGGAGGCCAGGACCGGAACCAGAACCGGAAGCAGGACTGGAAGGAAGACTGGAGCCAGGTCTGGAAGCGGGACCTAAAGCAGGACTAGAACCAGGACTGGAAGCAGGACTGGAGCCAGGGCTGGCAGTAAGACTGGAACCAGGACCAGAACCAGGACTGGAAACAGGACTGGAGCCAGGACTGGCAGTAAGACTGGAACCAGTCCTGGAAGCAGGATCTGAAGCAGAACTAGAACCAGAACCAAAAGCAGGACCAGAACCAGAACGGGAACCAGGGCTGGAAGCGGAACCACAGTCAGGACTGGAAGTAAGACTTGAACCAGAAGTAGAACCGGGGCCAGAAGCAGGACCAGAAGTAAGACTGGAACCAGGATCAGAAGCAGGCCTGAAAGCAGGACTGGAAGCAGACCCAGGCCTTGCCCTCTGCAGGTGCTCTCCCACGGACCACTGTTCCCTACAGAATTAGATGGAAAAGTGTGCGGGAGGAATTCAAAGAAGGCAAGATCATTGTGGGCTGGAGTTAGGGAGGCTCCCAGGAGGAGCTGGAGGGAGAGGAATTGGAGAACACTGGGTTTTTTCAATTCCAAATGCAGTGTTTACATTAGAAGGAAAAGGACAATTATAGTAAAGAAATGTGATCCATAATCACTAACCATCCCTACTCCCACTCCTCTGAAACAGCCATTCGATTTTGTGCCTTTTTCCTTCTTCAGGCATAGAAATTTTATATAGTTTTAATCACAGCGTGTATTTTGTATTTTTTTTTGTGTTTTCACGTAATCGTATCATAAACCTCCCTTTGTTCTAGGGCTGTATGTAGTCTTTATAATGATCTTTTTTTGTTACGTTGTCAAAAATACTTCTTATACCATATAAAAATCATTTTACATAATGGCCAGCACTTTAATTGCCATTTTAAGGCTCTGGGTTACTCTAGCAAGGTGGGCAGGCTTGGATCAGCAGAAGGGAGCAGGGTAGGCATTCAGGGGGAAGGTCCTTCATGGCTATGCAGGGAGGCGGGAGCATGCTGGGAGTGTCCCAGGAAGTTAAGGAGCCCGCCTGCCCTGAGCAGGAGGGATTGTGAGCACACAAGTAAGAGGAAGGTTGATGGAATGAATGAGAGAAGAGGATCAGGAGGGTTTCCGGTGGGAGGACTCCTAGAGGGCATTTCATCCAATTCTGTTTTGGGTGGAGAAGGAAACTGAAACCAGGAAGGGTAAGGGACATGCCACAGTGGTTGAGCAAGGGTTCTAAATTCAGGAGCCCAGGCCCAGGCTGGTGATGTTTGGTTGGCTGCCAGACAAATGAGTGAAAGAAAATGCTTCTAGATGGGGCAGGGACCGACTTGAATGTCAGTCTGTGACCCTCAGGGGTCTGCCCTTTTGTCATTACAGATTCAGTGGAGCCCTTCTTTCCTCCCCCACCACCACCCCAGCTGGATGTGTTTCTCCTCTTCCAGGCTCAGGAGTCCTCCCTTTGTTGTCCTCCCTCCTCCCCCAAGGGGCCAGTATCTCCAGATTCAGCATCTAGGCCACCCCCACTGCCTGCCTCTTCGTTGCTGCCCCGCCCCTGGCCAGCCCAGGATCCTTTCAGCCAGGAGGCCCCCCTTTGTCTGCCTCAACTCCCCGGCCCCAGGGGACTCCCATATATTTATCCCAGTCTATTTCCAACCATGCCGCTCTAGGCTCCAGATGTGCTATCCCCAACTGGGACCTACCCACTGGCTGATTAGCATATTCCCAGGGCCCAGCCCTTGTTGACTGGCTGGGTCAGAGGGGAGAGCTCTCCCTGAGGACCCCACAGCTCAGTTTTTGCCACTGACTCCAGACTAAAGAGGAGTTTGAGACCTCGAAGCCACCTGAGCCAGGGGAGCCCCTCCATGCCCCTGTTCATTGCCGCAAACCTGGGGACACCCACCACCCTCTGCTCTCTGCCGCACCCCCACACCCCAGAGTAGAAGGCAGCTTCTCTTTGGGAGTGCGCAAGACCCTGGCCTGGGAAGGGGCAGGGTCCCAAGCCAGGAAAGGTGAAGCTCCAGCTTCAGGCTGGTGCCCTGCACCCCCAGTTGCCAAGTTCAGGCCCAATGGGATGCATGGTCTCCATCCTCCTTTCTGGAGCCTGAGTCTGAAGGGGAAAAGGGGAATATCTCTGTAACAGCCTCTAACAGTCTTCACCCGGCCTCTTGGAAGCTTATTGAGGGTTCAGAGCAATTATCAATGACACTCAGAAGGAGGTCATGAAGGCCAGTCCCCTGCCTTCAGGACTAGGATACAGAGCCCAGGTTGGCAAATCTGACAATATTTAGACCTTTACTTTTTTTTTTTTTTTTTAAGATTTTATTTATTTATTTGACACAGATTGCAAGTAGGCAGAGAGAGAGGCAGAAGCAGGCTCCCTGCCAGGCAGAGAGCCTGATGTGGGGCTGGATCCCAGGACCCTGGAATCATGACCTGAGTCAAAGGCAGAGGCTTAATCCACAGAGCCACCCAGGTGCCTCAGCCCTTACTTTTTGTTCAACTGTGGTAAAATGTATATACCATAAAATTTATCATTTTAGTGATTTTTAGGTGTACCACCCAGAGGGAGTAAGAGGGAGTAAGTACATTCACATTGTTGTGCGACCATCACCACTGTCCATCTCCAGAACTTTCTTTCTCCCCCGCACCCCCCACCACCTCCAGAACTTTCTTACCATCCTAACTGACCATACCTATTAAACAGTAACTGCAGAAGCATCTGGCTAGCTCAGTCAGTAGAGCACACAACTCCGGATTTCGGGGTCATGAGTTCAAACCCTGTGTTGGGCATACAGCTTACTTAAAAAACAGAACAAAACAAAACACAACACACAAAAACAACAGTAATTCCCCAGGCAACCACCATTTGACTTTCTGTCAATGATTTTGACTCTCCCATTCCAGTGACTTCATGGAAGTGGAATCCTGCAGTGTTTGTCTTTTTGTGACTTCACCTAGCATGATGCCTTCAAGGTTCATCCACGTGGTAGAACGCGTCAGAATTTCCATGCTTAAGGCTGGTATGCATGGGGCACGTTTTGTTGATCCACTCATGCACCAACGGACATTTCGGTTGTTTTCATGTTAGACTTTCACCCTTTTAATTGAGAAAAAGAGCCTGGTCTTTGAGGATGGAGATTTCATAGCCTCCTTCTGTCCAGACCCAAGGTTCCCCATCCCCACCCAGTTGCTCACCAGTCTCCAGCTGTCGCAGGGCCCCATGAGTGGAGGACACAACTGGCCACTATTAGCTTCTTTTGGTTAAAACAGTTGCCTCCTGGCTTTCTCTCCCCCGAATCAGGCATCCCTATCTCCTGGACCTTATTTCCTCAGATCTCTTCTGCCTTCCCCTTGGTCATGGTTATATCTATCAAGCGTGAAGAGAGTCAGAAGGTCAGAAGGGGCTCAGAAGTTCACCATCTGAGTTCTTTGATATGGGGGGCTCAGTTTCTCTGTTAAATGGGGATAATTATCCCCATTCTACCTTCATCACCAGCTTACTGTGAATCTCAAAAGACAGAATGTACTAGAGCTGTGATGTACACATTCGTCTTGTCATCAGCTTATTTATGCATTCCTACTTGCTGAGCGCCCTCTAAATGTCAGGCACTGTGCTGTGGACACAGAGAATGAATAGGACCAGGGTGCCTGGGTGGCTCCTTCGTTAAGCATCTGCCTTTCGCTCAGGTCATGGTCCCAGGGTCCTGGGGTCGAGCCCCTACATAGGGCTGCCTGCTTAGTGGGAGGCCTGCTTCTCCCTCTCCCATTCCCCCTGCTTGTGTTCCCTTTCTTGGTGTCTGTCTCTCTTTAATAAATAAATAAAATCCAAAAAAAAAAAAAAAAAAAGATGAAAAGGATCTCACCATGTAGTAAAGAAGACAGAAGAGAATTTTGATCCATCAGGGTCGATGGGCCTTTAAGGCCAGACAGATCTGGGGATCATTCCACCTTCCTCCATTCATTAGTTGGGAGAACAGAGTAAGTTACTTTACTTTTGGGGCCTCAGTTTCCTCACCCATAAATGGGTCCTCTTGAAACTTGAATGTAGAAATCCATGAAGCCCTTGGCACAGGGCTGGCACAGAGTCTGTTCTCATCCAATGATGACAGCCCCTTTCCCAGCTGGCAGGTCCAGGTATGGTGCCCTCTGTCTTCTTGGAGGGACTCTAGGTTTAGCTTTTCAAGCAGCCCCCTGTCCCCCTGGTCAAAGGCCATCACCTGCAAGAGGCCCCCTATGATGGGCCTTAGGCTGGCTCAGGCCACATCTGTTTTCTTAGGCTGATGAAGTCAGATCCAGCTTTGATGAACTAACCTCAGAGTATACTGGTGGTCAAGGTTAGGGCCCTCACCTCCTGCCTTAGCCCTGGCTTGAGCAGCCCTGGGCTCTTACCCCTTGGTGTAGCTCCCCACTTGGCATGGTGTGGTCAGGCCCAGAGCACAAAGTGAGTGAGGAGCTGGGAACAAGGGGCCATTGTTGGCCCAGAGTCGTTTCTGGTTTCAATTACTCTGCAGAGCAGGAGGAAATTCAGAGTAAGCGTGGGTCAGGAGCCTGCTAGGGCAGAAGTCAAGGGCTTCCCTACCCCACATCCCTCTCTCTGGTCCTCAGGGGTTCTGTTGTCCCTGTTTGACCCTGCTTTATTGATCTGGGAGCCTGGGCTCTGGGGCACTGGTCTGGTGGACCCAAAAACGCTTTTAGTTCTTGCCCACTCTGGTTCTTCATGGCTGGTACCAGGAGGTGCTGGGTCCCTCCCTGGGTGGGACAACAGAGCGGCATTCACATGGGTCCTTACCACCTTCTCCCAATGTGTCCTTCAGGCCATACTGACCACAGCTGGGCCCCCAGTCCTGGGAATGGCCTGATTTTGACTAGGGGAGGAGTGGGGGCAGCTGGGAGAAAGCCTTGGGGCTGGCTTCTGCCTTTCATTCCTCCACCCCAGACCCGCTGTGCATGACCAGGGGAAGCGTCTGTTTCTAGAGCGTGTGATTCCTACCCCCACTGCCTGCTGTTCCCAGCGCTGGCCCACGTGGGCATCTTCCCTTTGCTGCTGTCCTCACCACCATGCCAACCCAGAGGCATGTGGGGGTGGGGGAGGGTGAGTGCCAGGACTGTGTCTCTTCCTGCCTCAGACACTACTTCCTCCCCAGAGGCCTTGAGACTGGAGCCATGGTCCCCCCCGCCCCCCCCCCCACCACCGCTGGAGTTGCTGTTTGTCCTCCACGAGATAGGTCCAGATGCCTCAGTGACATGATGGGGGGCGGGGAGCCAGAGGCAGGATCCCTTGAGAGGGCCCCCCTGCTGCCCAAATGCTTCCCCACACTTGCACAACCTCCCTCTTCCTGCCCTTGCTCTGCAGCCTGTCTCCCAGGTGTTCCCGATCTGGGGAGGCCGACCCTGCCCCGTGGATTCTGGAGACAAGAAGCATTCAGTAGGAAGCAGCTGGAGGCTCAGGTCTCCCTCGCTCTCTCGCCCCATGTGAGAATGCCTCCTGGAAGGGGAGGCTGGCTGCCCACTCCCTGGCCCCCCGCCCCCAACCACGGGTCAGGAGGGGTGGGTGTCGAGCAGAGATGCAGATCCAGAGAAGACCCTGGGGACTGACTCATTCAGGGCCTGAGAAGACCCAGCTTCTCAACAAACCAAAAGAGGGGTGTGCTTTTCCTGGCTTTGTTGGGGTGGGGGGGCTCCTAGACTCCGGCGGAAGAGCTGGATTTGATCCCAGCTCCACCACCTAATAAGCAAGGTGGCCCCAGGTGACCTCTTTCCTCCCTCCCTGACCCCTGTGAATAGTAAATGAGATTACAGAGGTGACTGTCCCCAGCCTACTGACACTCTCAGTAACCACTAAGCTCCCCGCAGGTGGAGGCTGCGGCTGTCTCCCTAGAAAGCCAAAAAACCGGTCCCTAGGGTGGTCTCACTTTTGATTGTTTTGAAACCTCGGAGAGAAAGAAAGGGCTTAGAGGAACTGCCAGGGCCATCCCTGAGCGAGGGCTGAGGCCGGTATGAATGCTGGGAAGGGCACCTCACGTGGGCTTCGCCGGCCTCCGTCACCACGGGTGCCACAGACCCCACCATGGCCCCTTGCCTCAGCCCAGCGTCTGCCGTGGCTTCGGTGGGTGGGGGGGTGAGTGTGGTGGCACTCGGTAAGGCCCTTGCTCCCAGACACAGCCCACTCGGGCCCTTACAGCCGGAGACTAAGCCATGCTGGCTTCAGGGCCAAGGTGACCCAGAAAACGCCAGCTTTTAGTGACTCGATAAGTGTTATCCCGTTGTAAGGACTCCGAAGGGAACCCACAGCAGCAAAGCCAAGGCCCCCAGTTTTCCCAAAACAGAGAGACAAGTAGAGATAAGACACGAACTTTAGATCCAGGACTCTGACCCGGAAGTTTCCTTAAAAAGCCCCTCATCTCCCCAGCCTCCACATCTCCCCACCCTGAGGGCAAGTGGAGTGCGGGGGGGGGGGGGGGGGTGCAAATGGCTGTGGTCAGGAGAGACAGCAGTTCTCATGAGAACCGTCCCCTGGAAGGAGGCTTGGGGGCTCCAGGTTCTGCCCACACCACTTGGGGATTGCTGGGAGGGAGTCAGCCAGGGGCCTCTGCTTTTTTCTGGTTTTATCTGATGGGGGGGTGCAGGGAGAGTTTAGCAGAAGATTGCATTTGGGAGGAAAGAGAACGTCCTCTTTTAAAAAAAAGAAAAAAAAAATCGTTGATGACTTTTGTCTGGTCCCAGCTCCTGTTTTGACAGGTGTGGAAACTGAGCCCAGAGGTTGAGAGTGACTGCTGAGTCTCCAGGGACCAGGCAGGGCTCTCACCCAGCTTCCCTGGCTCCCAGGAGTGTTCTCCTCTTCACTTGGAGCTCAGAGTTGGGTGGGAAAGGAGTTGGGTAATGACAGAGGAGAAGAAAGGCATGGAGGCTCAGTGGACGCTGACCTCACTTCCAAACCTTCCTGCCTGAGGCTGTTATGTCGTCAGCATGAGGCCTGTTGGGGGGGCCCGGTGGTGCTCTGCTTACACACACATACCATCCTTCCACTGTTCTGGGAGACCCTGGCTGTACACCTCTCTCTCCTGTAAGAAGGAGCAGGCAAGAGGCCAGGGGAGTCTGGGTGTTGGTCTGGCCATAACTTTTATGGGGAAAGAATGGAAGGACAGGGTCGCCTGGGTTGCTCAGTGGGTTAAAGCCTCTGCCTTCGCCTCAAGTCATGATCCCAGGGTCCTGGAATCGAGCCCCGCATCGGGCTCTCTGCTCCGTGGGGAGCCTGCTTCCCCCTCTCCCTCTGCCTGCCTCTCTGCCTGTTTGTGATCTCTGTCAAATAAATAAAATCTTTAAAAAAAAAAAAAAAAAGAATGGAAGGACATGTGGTGGGTGTGCTGTGCTGTGCCCACTCTGTCCCTGGGTGGGTTTTGTTTTAGATAAGCAAGATGTTCCCAAAGACTCAAGTGGAATTTCCAGCCGTTTCCATGACCAATACACCGTGAGAATCACTGTAGCTGGCCAAAGATGGGCCAGCAGGCTTGTCCCGCCGTGGACAAGCTCTGTGGTTATTTCGGCTTCTACAGCCTATCTAGAGCCACCAAGCGCCCTCAAGACACCCGCCCAGGGTAGCCAGGCAGAGTGGAGAATGAGGCTGTGTGAGGAGCCATGTGTGCCTTGTCCTGTGCTGCTGAGCAGCACGGGCCCTGGGATGTGGGAGTACTGTGCCAGACCTGGGGCGGGCCTTGAGGCTGGTGGTCCTGAGCTGAAAAGCCCAGACCCCCATACACAACTGGTCAGTGAGTTGGGCCCAGGCCCCACGGGAGTTTCTGGCCTGGACTGTCTAAAAGAATCCTGATGGCTCTTACCTCTTCGCTGGGGTGGGCGTTAGACTGGGACCCGTTCGAGGTCCTCCCCCACTGGCATGGGGGATGGGTAACTTCTCAGTGAAAAATGAATGAATGAGTCACAACTGAAAAATCAGTCACAACTGAAAAGACAGCATCTAGGCTCCCGCGCTGCCACTGGCTGTTTGGCGACTTTGGAGCAAAGGGTTTCTGTCCCTGAGCCTAATGCAGATCTTAAACATAGCAGATATGGGGGAAAGGATGGATGGATAAATAGAAAAACATAAACAGGTCTCACTTTCTCATCCCCTGGAGATCTCTGCCCTTCCAGTGCAGTTAGGATAAGTCTGGGTTAGGAGGAGGTGAGAACACGCATTAGGCAGGCAGGCACTATGGAGCCAGGAATCTCCTGCCTACGGGGAGTCTCCCATCCTCCTTTCTCGACGCTGCCCTTCAGTGTGCGCCTCCCCCATTCCCCCGCCAGTTTGCACAGCCTGCACAAGGGCTTCGATCTCTCTTGGCCGCCCGGGCCCTGCTGGCCACCTGCCGGTTCTCGGCCTGGACTCCCGTGCTCATCTTTGGGCAGGGACTGCCAGGAGCTTCCTTTCTGCAACCCTCCAGCCTCAGAGCCCACCTTGCCCCCCAGCTCTGCTCTTGTGGGGCCTGCCCCAGCTGCGCTCCTCTGGAGCTTAGAAGGAGCGTTCTTGGCAGACCTCCTGGGTCCTCAGCCTCAGCACAGTCCTAGGCTGCTCTCACGCTCCCAGCGCCTGCACCCAGACTCTCTGGGTAGTCTGCTGGGGCTCCCCTCCCCTCCAACCCTCGCTCCCAGGCTGTGCACTGCGGTGCCTATAGCCTTGGTCCAGCTGGCTGCGCAGAAACCCCCTTTCCTGATTTCGGGTCATTTGGCTAGAGGACGGGGAGAGGGAATCAGTGTTCCAGTCTAGGCTGGGGAGAAGACAAAAGGCATTCCAGTGGGAAAATGGAGGTCACTCCAGAAAGTGGCAGCAGCATCCCAAAGTTCTGAGAAAGAACCTTCCGAGAAAGAACTTTCCTTCTTTCCTCCTCGTGTTCACAGGCTGGAGGATTTGCCTGGAAGCTGTCCCCACCCCCAGCTGTCACCAAGGCAGCACTGGTGGCAGTCCCTGCCTCTCCCGCCCACACATCTCAGGCTGCATATATTCCCCGCTGACCTTTTTTCCTTCAGTGATGCTGCTGCTGATCACTTTAACCTGATTTTGCCTCAGACCCCTGCTGTGGCTGGGTGCCCAGACAGAAGCGGCCTGGGTATATACTCCTCTCTAAGTAGAACCCGGGACCCTGCATCTCCTCAAGGGTGGCCCTTCTCATTCCTCCTGCAGAGAGCCCAGGGGGTTGGGGGTTGGGGTGGCAGGAATGAGGGAGGACAGGACTGTCTACTAGGAATGTTTTTAATTCCAAAGACCGCAACGTCTGTGTCTGTTCACGTGGGCCTTCCCGCCCAGGCTCTGTTTATGCAGACGAGGTGGGGGGGGGGGTGCTTGCATGTCCTTGGAGGCGGGTCCTGCCAGGTGTGGCTCGATGGAAGGGACAGACAGAGGCAGGGGGTGATGCACTCCCTTCCTGGGTGGTCAGGACAGCCCGAACCTGGCCTGTCCAGCAAAGATGTGGAAGGATCCACTGTGGGCTGGGAGGGACCAGAATTCAGACCTTCGCTTTTGAGGAACTGACAGGGGTCTTGCCCAACCCCCACCCCAACGCCCCCTGCAGCCTGCTCCTAGACCATTGATTCCAGGGGGGAGTGAATCAAGCAGAGGGAAAAGAAGGCAAATCTGTGCTGTCCCAGAGAGAGCCCCCAGCCCACAGGGAGGCAGGGAAAGATGAACATCTCAAGGGAAGAGCCTTCCAACTCAGCTACCCATCTGCTGAGGCGCTTATGTCACCATGGAGACAGTTGGCCAGCTTTCACCCAGTCGGAGCTTGCTTTACCCAGACAAGTATTGAGCCTGGGCTTCCTAAGACAGACAAGCACAAGGCTTTGGGAACAGGATCTGTACTGCCCTCCTCCCACACACCCAGTGGGGGTGGGGGGCACACCTTGCAATGCACTCCCCCAATACACCCTGCGGCGTATGATCCAGATAGAAGGGGGAGAACCTTAGAAAGCCAGCACAGGGCCATTTTTGAAGTAGGCCAGCTGGTGGTGCCAAGCACACTGACATGGTCAGCAATTATAATGGCCCCTCACCAGCTAGTTACACAATCAGCCGTTGCACGTTAGCCCGAGGAATGCAGAAAAAAGCCAGGGTGGATGGCCTTTTTCCATAGCTCTCAAGGCCCGTTCCATTTCCTCCTCTTTCAGGAAGCCTTCTGTGGTTCCTCTGGCTAGAAATTTCCTCTCCTTTCTCTCAGCTGTCATAGCACTTTATCTGTGTGTTCTTACGGCTTAAGGCTGGGTTTCTTGAGAGCAAAGATGATGTTTTGTCCATCTGGGTAGGCACATGGCAGGTACGCACTTGCTATGTTCCAAGTGCATGAACGCTTCCTGTTAAGAGGTATTTAAGCCCATGTCTTGCTCTCCTCTTGGGCTGTCAGTTTTATGACAAAGCACAGACTTGGGTTTCGTGTCTGTGATTCCTCAGCCCCCACCCAGGGTCAAACACAGAATCGGACCCTCAGTCAGTGGCTCTTGAATGAAATGAATGAATTGGAGAAGGGAAGGTTGTAGGAGTGAGCCAAGCCTTCCTGGGGAAAGGAGTTTTGTGACAGCCAAGGTGGGGAGGCTGCCTGGCCCCTTATGGGACTGGAGGGTGACCGTCTTCAGAGGTAGCCCCTGGTGCTGGTGCTGGGAGAGGCAGGTGGGGAACTCCGCCTCGGAGTACTGGGCAAAGTGTTATGGGCCAAGTCTGTCTAGCTGCCGTTGGTTTGGGCAACTTCGGCCCAGGTATGAGGAGGCTCTGTGCAGCCTTGGCAGCCCAGGCCTGTCTGCACCGTGTAGAAGCAGGTGTGGAGTGTGGAGCTGGCCCAGCCACCCTGCAGGGACCCCTCCCCACTCAGAACCCAGCAGAGCTCCAGGACCCTACCTCCCCCAGCCAGGCAGGGGCAGCGTGGGACCAGAGCCTGCCATACCAGGATCTCACAGTCGTGCTGTGGGCCAGACTTCGTGGCCTGGCCCGGCATGGCCTTGGGCAGGATGTTGCACTTCTCAGTCTCCTTCATTTCCTCTAATGGAAAATGGGGCTCCTGGGACTTCCTTCATAAGGTGGCGTGAGCATTAAGTTGATCTGTGTGGAGGTTGAGCATGGTACCCGCCGCTCCGTGAGTGCTCCTTAAGGGCAGCTCTTACTATGACCCGGTCTTGTCTATCTTTGCAGTGAAGCTGCCCTTCTTTCAACAGAACACAGGGTGTCTGGGGTTAAGCCCCAAGACCTGCATTTTGGTGGGGATCCAGCAGGAGCATTCCAGGTGCCAAGGGCTGCTTCTGGGCCCTCCTGCCCTGGGGTCACCCAAGGAATGCGCGGACCCGGCACCTTTTCCTGACTCTAAAGAACCAGCCACACTTGAGCGAAGCCAGACGCATGAGCACCCTCAGCTGTGGAAGAGACCTGTCACTCCCTGGCTGTGGTGGCCTGACTTCAGGCCAGAACTTGACCTCCCCAAGCTCAAATCCTCCAAACCCAACAACAGAGACCATAAGCCAATCATCACCAAAGTTGTGAGCCTTAAATGAACTGGATATCTGAAAGCTCTCTGCATGGGACCTGGTTCATGGGTGGTCCTGTGGACATGTTGCTTTCCTTCCTTACTCTGAGCCTAGTGGTGCATCATGTGATGCCCTGGGTGCCTCTGGGGTTTGTTTGGCCTGTCTGGGGTTCAGGCCTTTCTCTTTACCCCAGACCCCAGACTCTAACCGCAAGCTTCACATCTCACTCTGGTTAGACTGTTTTTCCAACTTGAGCTTTAAGAGCAAGGTCTTTCTTCTGAGAAGTCTTCTGAGCCACACCCAGCCCAGACCCAGGGGCTGATTGCCCCTTTGCCACTGGATGTCCTCTGTCCCCAGTGGCACAGGCTGCGTTGGGCTTTTTGGGTGAGGTGCACAGGGCCATGATTAAAAGTGTCTGGGTAAGAGGCACCTCTCACTGTGTATTTGTAACCAGTGTCATTCTTGGCTTTTGGCTTATGTCCTTGGAGATAGCCCATAGTTGCCAGTTCCTTCCTGTCCCCTGAAGCCCAGGAGGCTGCCCTACTGGGGATCTGTTTTATTCTTCACGTTACCAAGAGGAGGTTTGTGAGTGTCGTTCCACACGTGTCTGGTGCTGTCACCAAACTGGCAGTTGAGGAGGGCCTTGGGGCAGAAGGTGGGAGCAGGGGGAGCAGAGCTCCGGGACAGTGCAGGCCCTTTGCCTGGGACAGGGGCGGTTGCCAGAGGGCCAACCACAGTTCCTGTCCCTGCAGACCCCTTCTGGCTTCCTCCCAGGCCTCCCTTACACAGTCCTGGCCCCCACGGAGCAGCCTGGTGGTGAAGGGGTTAACCGAGGATCTCGAAGGGGAAGGGACTGGGTTGTGTTTAGTTGCTTGTCAAACTTTATTTAGGACTTAGGCTGAGGGTCAGTGAGCCCGAAGCCCCAGCCCGCCAAGAGTTAAAAACCCGGAGGTTGGGTTTTTTGGAGGGTTAGCCTCCAGCGTCTTCTTTGAGTCACTTCCTTCGGTGGGGGCGGGTCCCCTGCGCCTTCTCGGGCGGTCCGTGGCGCACGCACTGGGGCGTCCCCGCAAGCAGAGCGGTCACCAGCAGGCGGGAGGAGCGGGCCGCCCCCGGTGCGCTCCTCTGGGAGGCAGTCTCCAGGGAGGGGAGGAGAAAGCGGAGCCTCACACCATGCGCTTCCCTGCCCGGCTCGAGTAACCACAGTACGGGCCGGCTGCGGGGGTGAGCACTTCCCGCTCCCTCGGTCTTCGCGGCGCCCGCCGAGCGCCTCGGCGGCCGGGCTGCCCGCAGCCTCTCCCGCGACCCGGTCCCCGGAGCCGGCGCTGCGGGCCAGGGGGCAGTCCGGGCGGGCCTCTGCTGCCGCCGGCATGACCGACATCCTGCCTCAGCCAGACTGCAGCCTGAAGGCGGTGTGCGAGCCTCTGGAGCGCTGTTGCCTGGATCGGCTGGAGGAGCCGGGGAGCAAGCGGCCCCCCAACACAGGCGCCCGGCTTTGGGGCCGGGTTCGCAGCAAACTGCTCCGCCAAAAGGTGCTAGCGGTGGCGGTTGGGGGGGGGACCCGAGGGCGGGATGGCTGGGTACTGCCGGGGTGCTCTGTTTCCCCCACCCTCCCTTGGAGATCCGTTCCAGCTCCTGCCTGATCATGGAGTCCTAGGATAGAGACGGGGCTATGTGTGGGTCTTCTCCAAGTGACCTTAATTTAATGATTAATGCTGTTGCCACTTCCACCCCTGACCCCTGCTGGTTTCTCTGCATCTGTCCCCAGCTCAGAAAAAGGGGTCGTCTTCTGTGGGAGAGGACTGCCATATTCTGAGTCTATACAGGCTGGAATGTGAGTGGTTAAGCAAGGGTCTCCTGGGTCTCCCCCACCCAGCCCGGACCAGGCCCCCCTTCCTGAACCCAATGGACATAGATGGCTGCCCCTTTACAGGGGGGACACTGGCAGAAGCAGCTCAGCACCACTGGCCATGGAAGACTTCTTTGTGCGGGGTCTTGGGCCTCCTGCTCCCCCAGGGTTGGGGGGAGGTCATGTGGCGGTGGGGGTGCTGCCGAGGTGGGGGGCTGCAACCTCTGAGGGGCTGCCCAGTCGGGGACCACCCAGATGACTGCTGGCCCCATGCCAGTGAGGCACCAGAGTGCCAGGGGTTTCCTGACCCAGCAGGCAGCTCTGCTCGAGCCGAGCCAGGGCAGACCGCCCGGCCCGCCTGCAGCCCCAGACCTTGGTGAGGATGAAAATTGGAGATAGAAGCGGACTGTCCTGCATCTGGGCAGCCTGCCTTGGGTCTGGCTTCGGGCCCTGGCATCGGGTGTCCGCGGAAGAACCAGACCCGGCTCCTAGAACACAGTAAACCCTTAGATAACTGCAGCCTGAACTGGCTGCCCGAGCAAGATGTCGCAGGGGGTCCGTCCCTCAGGGGAGGCTGTGGCTACTCCGTGGGGCTGATGGAGATTTGCATTTGCAAGCCATCCTGGGGCTCCGAGGAGGGGGCAGCCCTCTGGCTAAGTGCTCGGTGCCAACTAGCACCTGCCAGGAGGAAGTGAGCTTGGGCCCGTTGGCTCCTTGTCTCATTTCACCCCCTACCCGTGGGACATACTTGACCTCCCAGAGGTGACATCAGTCCTGGAAAGTGCCAGCAGGGCAGCAACTTGAGCTGTCCTGCTCTGGCCCCTGGGTCACCTTCGGCATCCCCAGGGACCAGGCTTGCCGGGCCCTGCTGGCCTCAGCTGCTACCGGAGCCCCTCTGTGCTGAGGCAGCTGTCTGTGCCCAGCAGCACGGGGCCGGCCCTTCCCTGCACCCCCTCCCCGCCCAGCCCCTGGTGAGGCCAGCAGACACCAGCCCTGGGCTCGTTGTCTATTCCCAAACCTCAAGGCCAGTGAGAAATGGACCCCGCAGTCTCCTGGCCCTCTGCCAGCCAAGCAAAGCCTTTCTAATTTACCTGATCCTTTGGGGAGAGGCCTGGCAAGGAGGGGGGGCAGTCTTTAAACCTCCAGATCCCAGACTTTCTGTTCTTTCCCTGTGCATGTATGACCGGCACCTCCAAGAATTCGCTTCAGAGCCGCGCCTCTGGTGGTCTCTCGCTTCTAGTCTGATGGTGCCCATGGGCAAAGATGGCGGGGGCCGGCCAGGTGCTGGCCTGTGGAGCCGCCCGCCATCCATGCAGCCACAGGGGTGCTCTGGCAGTGGCGTGCTCTGGCAGCTCTTGCTGTGTGACAGAGTATGTCCGCCTCACAGATACAAGGGTCTCTATGCTGGCGCGGTTATGCGTCCCGCTGTGGCCGCCTCACTGTGCTCAGGCTAGCAGGCAAGCAGACGGACTCGTGGGGCTGGGCCCGCTGCCCGCTTCCCTTCTTTCCTCAGCTGCATTAACCTATTTTTTGTCAGTGCCGAGGGCTCTCTGCCAGTCAGGGGGCTGGGACCAGGCAGGAGCTTAGGTGGTGTGGGGGAAGGGTGCTAGGGACCGCCCAGCCTGGCAGGAAGGGTCTCCCGTGAATGGGTGTCAGGACACTTGTGGGCCTCCCACTCCCGTCGCCCTAAAGGGGTGTCTGTGACTCATCGGGGGACCCCATGCTGGGGCAGAAGAAGCTGTTCAGATGGAAGAGTCCTCATATTAACCTGGGGGGTGGGGTCCCTGGCCCCAGGAGTCTGCAGTTGTGGGTCTCAGGGAGCTGTGTTTGGGTTGGTTCTTGTCCCCAAGGAGATTCTGGGGCTGACGCCTCATTCCGGCCTCTGACTTGGCAGTTGGTCTGCTGTGCAAGCATTGAGCAGAGGAGACACGTGGCACTGGGGTTTGCGGGTTCTGCCAGCGCTCTCGGCACTACACATTTCTACTTTCCTTTTCCTTCGTTTTGTATGTTTCAACTTTCTGCTTCAGATCACACTGACGGAGACTAGGCTCGGTGCCTTCTCTTCATGCCTTCCCACCTGCTTCTAGATCCTGAGGTGGCACCTGAGAGGCTGAAGGAGGAGTCCCATCCCCCACTCCCTGAAGTATCCAAAGGTTATAATGGGGTCACTTGTGGGAGCCACAGAGAGGCTGGCAGGAACCCCCACCCACCCACAACGTAAGGCAGAGGCCAAGCCAGAAGCATTTGGGGTGGGGGTGCCTGGAGGTGGGAACTCAGGCTGGATTGGCAGGGTCCAGAGGAGTGGGTGGGAGAGTGGAGGACAGTTGTAGATGACCTTGTCTCTGCTTGAGGGTTTGCCACGTGGGGCTGAGAATTCCCCGCCTCAGAAGAACTTCTGTCCAGATGCTAGAGGCCGGCAAGGTGAATGGAAGTGTTTGTTGCTGAACCACAGAGTTCAAGGATACCTGCTGCTCTGTGACAGGGTCTGCTTTCCTCTGTCTCTGGGGAGAGTCAGAGGTGTTACCTGAGGAAGGACAGGATGGGGTGCCCCCTTTGGGCCACTTGTCTGGGGAACCTTAGGGCTTAGGAGGGTCCCTTTCTTTGCTGTCTCAGTTGCGACCACAGGACAGCTCCTAGCCCCTCCCAGAGCCTGCCACTGAACTTGACCGTTCTTTGTAACAGGTAGCACCGGGTATGCAAACTGTGTACCCAGGTCCACGCAGCCATTCGCTGGCTGTTCGAGGCATTGAGGGTCCGAGGGCTCTAGGCTATCAGATGTAGATTTGTCTTGGGCTCATTAACTTTATTTCATAATCGAGCTCCAGGCATCAAGAAAGATCTTGAAACCTTACACGGTAGACCTGTGTCCTGCCCTGGCTGTTCCCAATCTGCCCTGCCCCTTTCCCCCTGTCCCACCCTTGTCAGGCTAATCTGCTGAGGGGAAGGGACCCCTGTCCCTATCTTAACCATCCATATGCCCACTCGTGTCCCTATAGCCATCCCTCAGCTCTAGGAAAGGGACGGTAGCCCCCCTCCCTTGGGCTGGAGACCCCTGCAGTCCTTCCATTTTCCCTGGACATCTGGGAGAGCCAGGACTATGACCAGGCTGGCTGGAGAGTTGGGGTGGGGCGGGGAGCAGAGCAACCTCCCAGCATTTCCCCAGCCTCGAAGCTTCTCGAAGCTTCTCACAGCACTTGCTCACTCCCTAGAGGGAGAGAACCTTACTCCTGGTGCCACATGGGTGGTCTCCTGACCACTAGTGCCCCTACTTCTCTACTAAGCTGACTCCCAGGAGGCCTGTTCAGTTCCACACAGCAGGAATCCACAACTCTGAGAGTCTGCTAGAGGTCATGGAGCCCCATGCAGACATGGAGCCACCCACATGCACAATTTGAATGCTGTTTTAGATAGGGTCACAGAGCTCAGCTTAGGGACCCCTGCTCTAAGTGCACCTGGCAGGGTACTGTTTCTTTGCACCTGGGGAGGTTGGAAAAGGCATTGGCCCTCTCTGGCATCTCTGTGGTCCACAGGTGGCTTGGCCAGGCAGCCACGCTGGGCTTGGTGCCCCAGCTTTTAGATGGCCCTGGACCAGGGGGAGCTAAGCCTGCCAACCAAGGTGGTTTCTGAAAGGCCAAAGCTGCGAGAGCCCAGTGTTACAGGAGTTTCCAGAAGCAGTGAGGCCCCAGGAGGGCAGACGTTTTGGAAAGAGCCCAGAAACTTCTGCAGGTGCTAGTTTGGGGGAGTTGCCAGACATTGACAAGGGAGCACACGTCTGGAAAGGCCCAGCTCTCTGCTGAGTGGCCTTGCCAGCTGCCCAAGCTGTCAGGAGCCAGTCACCAGGTACTATTTCAGCTTCTTTTTCCCAAGCAGATAGTGTTGGGGACAGGAAGGGTATGTGTGCTCTGCCAGTTCCCTAGCTCTTAGAGGAACACACATTCCCCCACGTCTGGAATTTGCATGCCCATTCCCCGGGAGGAACCAGAGCCAGTGCAGAATCCCAGCAAGCCTTAGATCGAGGCCTCATTGTCCTTTGTCCTTGGGGTGAGCCTAGAGAGATGGGAGGCCACCGTGAGAGCTGCCCTTGGGATTCTCCTGCAGAGAGGCCAGGAGGGCACCATAACGCCGTGGCGATGCCTCAGCCAGGAGCTAGAACCATCACTGTCTGGGACAGTGATCCCTGCCAACGCCGATGCCTCAGATGGGCCCAGCCAGAGCCGTGACAGCCATAGCTCCACACCCCATCACGTGCCTGAAGCCTTCTTCACGCTCTGGCCTCCTCCGTGGGTCACCCCACCCCTTGGGCTTATGCGGCATGGGGTGCTGGAGACTCGGCTGAGCTCGTAGCACTCAAGAGGCCTCTTTTTCCAACCCCAGGTCTGCTGTCTTTACTGGCTCTGTGACCTTGGGCAGATCTCTTCCCCTTTCTAGTTCTCTGGCATCAGGATCACGAAGGAGCTGAACAGGATGATCTCCTAGATCCAGCTCATATGATGATGTTGGCCATGGCTCAAGATTCCTGTTCCTAAGCCTTAAACTCTCAACACACTGGCGAAGTCTGGGTGGGAGAGGTCACAGGGTGGCGCCTGGGCCCAGGCCAGCCATTCCCTGGACATGGGAGAGGAGAGGTGAGCGGGAACGTGGGGCTTCTTGACCCCCGTCCCGAAGGAGCCTTGGTGGGAAGGCATTGTTCTCTCCATCCCCCACATCCCGTTTCATCCATTTGGTCCCTGAATATTGACGGGCACCTTCCCTGAATATCCTGGGCACCCCAGAGGCAGAAGGCAGAGAGCCCTTAATCTCATGGAACTTTCTGTCCGCAGGAGTCAGGCAAGCAAAAAGATCATTTCAGGCTAGACAAGTGCTGGGAAGAACATAAACTTGGGTAATGGGCTAGAGAGTAATGGGGAGGGAGAGGACTTGCTGGAAGAGGGAATTTTGAACTAAGACTTAAATGGTAAGAAGGATTCTGGGAGCGCCTGGGTGGCCCCAGTCGGTTGTACATCCACCTCTTGGTTTCGGCTTGGCTCGTGATCTCAAGGTGGTCAGATCGAGCCCTGTGTTGGGCTCCTTGCTCAGCACACGGTCTGCTTCAAAATATCTCTCTCTCTCCCAACCCCTTCTCCCTCCTTCTGCCCCTCTGCACCCCTGCTGCACCTTCTCTCCTCTCAAATAAATACATTAATTAATTTAAAAAAAAAGATTCTGGAAAGATCCAAGACAGTACATTCCAGGCAGAGGAACTGGCAAGGTGAAAACCCTGCGGCTGGTGGGGTGGGCGCGGCATCTTCAGAAGCAGACAGAGGCCACGGGACAGCGGAGAAGGGCACCCTATATGGAGCAGGCGGGGGCCAGCTGGGGCGAGACGTTCAGCTTCTAATGGAAGTGCGGCGGGCAGGACGCCACGGGGAAGCTTGACCTGGGTTTTAGTGATGCTGCCAGTTTTACTGACGCTGCTGGGTTTGGAGCCCTGGCTGAGGACCAGACTCATTCTCAGCCCATGCCGTGAGGCGCTGTTACCATCTACTCCATTTCACATGTGGAAACTGAGGCTCAGAGAGTGACCCAGAGTGACAGCCTGCAGTCTGCCCTGCCAGGATGGAGGGTCAGAGCCCCGTGGGGGCCTGGGGCTGTTCCTCAGCTTCCTGGTTGTCTAGGTGCTCCTGGAGCCCGTTGGGGTTGGGGTGGGGTGCCCCGCATGGGGAGCCTTCCTGCCCAGACTACCCAGCCGAGCACGCTGTTAGAGAAATGAGCGCTTACTTCCGGTGCTGTCTAGTGAGTGCAGGGCGAGGGCTGGAGCCCACCGGGAGGCCCCCCCAGAGCGGGCATGGGTAGTGGCCTCGCCAGCGCCGCTCATTCTCAAGAACAGGCTCTGTGCCCAGACTGCGTTCCTGGCCTGGGCAGGGAGGATGAGGTCAGCTTCAGAGGAGGACTTGCACAATGCTCATCGAAGTACTCTCAAGGCCAAAGGGAGGTGGTGGAGCCCACCGTGCTCCCCAGGCCGGCCTCCCACTCCCGACTTTGGAGGCAAGGCTGCTCTGGCCTTCCTCTGGGCTGCTTTGGGCCCAGCCAGAGTGACCCTCCCTTCTTTGCCCTGGTGCCCCCAACATGGCCCTGAGCTGAGGCTTGGCAGCTTCCTGGCCGTTTGTGTGAGGCCTGGTTCTGGGGCGAAGTTGTCCAGGCTGCGTGGAACAGAGAAGGCAGTGGGGTGCCAGCCAGTCCCAAGGAAGACAGGGTCCCGGGGCTCTGGGAGGGATGCGCCCGGCTTTGGGACTGAGGACTAAAAGTCCCAAGGACTAAAAGTGTGGCAGGCACAGGGCAGACTGGGGCTCTGGAATGCTGAGCGAGTCCTAGGGAAGGCAGGTCACAGTGGGTGCTGTGAGGCTAACCTGACTTCAATAAAAGCCTCATTCAGAGCGGCTAAACCCTTTCCATATGTGGGCCTCTGAGAACTTCAAAGTCCGGGGGAGTGGGGGTTGGAGGAGGGGAGACAGGATCCCGGTGTTTTGCCTACAGAGTCAGCATAAGCCCCTCGTGCCGCTGCCCTGGGAGAGGGCACTTGACCCTACAGGGTGAGGACTAGAGGGGCCAAGCTTGCTTAGCCTAGTCGTGGGGGAGCCAGCCTCTGGGAAAATGGCCTGTCCGTGGTCTCCCCTGGCCGGGCTGCTGAGCTGAAAGCCCAGCGTGGGCCCTGGCATCCCCCTCCCACCCCACCCTCCCTCTCTAGGAGTTTCTCTCTGAGCAGCCACGTTGACAGAATCCTCCCGTACCCTTCCCAAGAGGGAGGAGAAGCAGGCCTTGGCAGCTCCCTAGTCCCCCTGTTGCCAGCCCTCCCATGCCTCTCACGCCTGTGGTCTGTCCCAATGACAGACTGGGTTTGGTGTCTCAAGGGGACCTAGCCCAGAGTATATGGACATACTCGGGGAAGGGCAGGAAAAAGCCAGCCCAGTACCGCCACCTGGGCCACTGGCCTGGGAGCCCCGGGAAATGTACCCCCATCAGACAGGACACCTGGCTCAGGGCCTGGTCTCCCCAGCCCCACACTCAGCCTCTGGCAGGCACCCCTAAACACGGCCAGCCATCTCTGCCTTCCCTTCAGCACCCCGTTCACCTCTGAGGGCGACAGCTCTAGCACACTGGATTTCTTGCCCTCGTTGTTAAGCACTTTGTTTTTATTAACCCTAGAAACTACTCTGGCTTTGAGAGAAGTCCATGCCACCTCCCCGGTCAGGCCCAGGATGCCAGGTCCCGGATTCAGGAAGCCAGGCCCACAGGGATGGGAGGTCAGGGGTCATTGGGCTCCTTGGGGCCTCAGGCCTGCACTGGGGAAATGACAGAGTGAGGTTCTGAGGGAAGGGGCCCAGTGCCAAGAGGCTTTTGAGGGAGGGAGGGGAAGTGGAGGCCTGGGAGCCCCGGTGTTACGTCCTAAAGTAACGCACTGCGGCCTGGTTTGTGCTTCCCTGACCACTGGGACCGTAGCTGCCCATAAACGGGGCGGTGCCACCACTGGCCCCCGTGAACGGGTGTGGGCAGGGCAGTGGCAAAAATCACCAGAAGGCTTTCAGGCAATCTTTGTGGCTGCAGGAGTACAAGGCAGAGGGAAGGCTGTGGCTCTACCCTCAGAAGGACCCAGGTTTGACCAGGGACTGTGTCATCTACCCCGGGGAGCGAGAATGGGGACCCCAGACTCACCGGTGCCTCAGAAACCCCAGGCACCCGGAGGTGGCTACGAACAGCCCTCGAGCCGGGGGGAAGGAGATGCGCTGGTGACAAATGGGCTGGGAGGAAGGACGTAGGCCTAAGGACCCCTCAGGACTTTCCTGAAGGAACGAGGTGCCCCCACAGGCCTGCGAGGCCACTGGGCTTTCCTGTCCTCGACACGATGCGGGGGAAGCGCTCTGAGAGCCTGCATCTCCATCTCCTTCTGTGGCCTCAGGATTTTGTTGCGGACACTGGGCAGTTCTTTTGTGGACATCAGTCCCTGGGGTCAGCTGTGTCTCCTTGGCACACGTGCAGGGCTGAACGTGCAGCCATGACCTGACCGAGTCTAAAAGCAAAGGTAGAGAGAACATAAGTGAGCCGCTCCTGGCGGCAGGCATTGTGTGCGGACCACCTAGAACTTCCTCTAGGATGCCCTATGGCTCCTTTCTGTCTCCTGCCCATGCCCCACCTTGAGGAAGACCCAGCTGTGTGTGTCTTACCTGTGGGGTGAAGGAGGGGCCTCCTGGGGGTCTCCCCCAGCCTGGCCCTTCGCAGCCCCATCTGTCTGCCTCCCTTGCCCGATCTGGCCTGGCCTCAGTACCCACTGCCCAGGGCCGGGGTTGGCACCTATCTGCTGGGACTCAGAGGTCAGCGGTCAGGTGCTCTATCCACTGACATCCTGGGGGCTGGCCCTTCCGCCCCCGGCACTAATCTAATCAGGAAATAGCAGAGTCCACATTTCCCAGGGGTTATAAATAGCCACAGCCGCTCAGGCAGCATCATTTCTCTGGAAAATGTGCCATGTCCCTCTCCACTCCTCGCCCTCCCTTCTCTGTATTTAAGTGACGTCCTGAAAATAGCCTTGGTTTCTGGAGGCTGCCGGTCTGCTGGGAGGCAGATCTTCACAGCCTGGGCACGAGGGGCTAGGCAGGCCTCCCTCAAGCACCCACTAGGGGGTTCTGGGAGACAGCAGTTGCAGGGACTCACAGTAAAACACGGAAGTGCCACCTTCCTCAGCCCTGGCCTCAGACTGATGGGAGGGTGCCAGTCGGCTGCAGAGGGACGGCGTCTCAGCACGGCAGGAAGCGTCTCACCTCCTAGATAGTGGCATTGGGCAAGTTCCTTAGTCTCGTTAAGCCTCAGTGTTCTCATCTGTAAATGGGAGTGTGAAAAGGCTAGACCTCACAGCCTTGTTACCATGTACTTTGTTACCATGATTGAGATAGCCTGTGTGAAAGGTTTGTCTTCATGCGGACTCCTCGGAAATGCTCAGAATACATTAATTCTGGGACTCTGAGGTGGTATGGATGCCCTAGGGAGGAAGCTGAAGTTCAGGGAAGTTTAAGTGACTTGCCCAGATTCACACAGTTGAGTGGAAGAGCGGACATTTGGACCTACATAGGCCTGAGTCTCAATCCTTGCCTTTCCCCCACTTGGCTGTGCCCAGACACCACTCCAGGACCTGGGGAGGGACCCCTGGCTTAGGCCATGGTGGCTACTAGGAGGCACCAGGTCTCGGGAGGGGGATTAGGTGAAGGGGTGCCTAAGGGATGGTCCGTGCCACAGACCTGGTGAGGTTTTGGGACAGAAAAAGTTTCGGGAGAGGGACATTTCAGGGGCTTCCTTTGGGACCCTTGGGACACTTGGCCTTAAGGCTTCTGGATTAGTGAGCCTGGACCATAGCCAGGCTGGTGAGTCCCATGTGCTTCCCTTGTGTGCAGAGGAGGTGCTGGGGCAGAGTGGGGCACATGGGGTTACTGGGTCCCGTCCACACTGCTCTCCCTCCGTGTCCTCCTCAATTGCACCCTTCGTCCAGTGGAGGGGCGGGGGGAGCAACTCCTGAAGGCTGGGCCTAGGCCAAATGCAGACCCCAGGGCCCAACCCACCCTGGGCTGACCAGACCCTGCTCCTCCGTGCTGTGGGCCTGCTGGAACAGTGGTGTTCACACTGTGGTGCACGTGCTCTGGGCGGCATGAGGGTTGGCAGGGTTGGGAAGCCACAGAAGCTTCCCAGGGAGTACATGGGCAGGGAGTTTCCAGAGAATCAGTCTGCAGACTCCCAACTCCCATAGGTGCCACTGGCTGCAAGCGATGTGCCTGGGAAGGGCTTTCTGCCTTCAGATCCCTTCCTCTGCGGGGGAGACCAAGGCTCTCAGTGGAACATGGCCCAGGGTGCCAGTGCCTCCTGCTTGCCGACAGTAGGGCCTCTTGAAATGTGGGTGTGGGTGTGGAGAAGGTAGAAGACGCTGATGGCCAAGTTCCAAATCCGTTCATGAGTCAGGTGCTTTCCAGTTCTTTGCTTTCCACAAAACTGATGGACATTGTCAGCTGACAGATCATTTAAAATAAATTTTGCTGGGGGTGCCTGGGTGGCTTAGTCTGTTAAGCATCTGCGTTTGGCTTAGGTCATGATCCCAGGGTCCTAGGATTGAGCCCTGCATCGGGCTCCCTTCTCAGTGGGGAGCCAGCTTCTCCCTCTGACTGCCGCTCCCCCGATTGTGTGTGCTCTCTCTCTCTCAGCCAGATAAATAAATAAAGTCTTTTTAAGGAATAATAAAAATAAATAAATTTTGCTAATCGGTATTTATTCAATTTAAGGCAAACGAGAAGGAAAGAGTTTCGAGAATCCTGTAACATTGCTATAATAAAACAGCCCCATCTAGTTAACTTATAGGAACAAGATGTTTCTCCCTCTACAGGTTTAAAAGCAAAACCAGGGGCACCTGCCTGGCTCAGGTGATGGAGCCTGTGATTGGGGTCATGAGTTTGAGCCCCACATTGGGTGTAGAGATTTCTAAGAAAATAACCAACTTAAAAAAAAAAAAAACAGCAACACACAAGCATAGTGAGGCTGCACCCAGTTCTACCCTAGCAAAAAAAAAAATACACGAATTAAAACAAAAAAATGGGGGCGCCTGGGTGGCTCAGTGGGTTAAGCCGCTGCTTTCGGCTCGGGTCATGATCTCAGGGTCCTGGGATCGAGTCCCACATCGGGCTCTCTGCTCAGCAGGGAGCCTGCTTCCTCCTCTCTCTCTCTGCTGGCCTCTCTGCCTACTTGTGATCTCTCTCTGTCAAATAAATAAATAAAATCTTAAAAAAAAAAAATGTTCTGTCCACCTCGTGAAGAGACATAAGTCCTCCAAAGTGGTACCTTGCTACTGAATATTTATTAATACTTATTTTTAACCTGCTGGTTAGTGTTTTTATTGCGTGCTGTCAGTCGCTGTAGTAACTCAAACATGTCTTGAATATTTGGAGCCTTGTGGTCTCAGGAAGTGTTTCATTGCCATTTGTACAGATTTTTTTTTATAAGGTTTTGTTGTTTTTTTTTTTTTAATCTGTTTGGGAGGATAGGCAGATTCTTTAATTTCTTTTTTGTTGAGATTTTATTTATGTATTTGTCAGAGAGAGAGCGTGCACACAAAAGCAGGGGGAGAGGCAGGTAGAGAAAGCAGTAAACTCCCACTAAGCAAGGAGCCCGGCGCCCACCCTGCGATCATGACCTAAGCCGTAGGCAGATGCTTAACCAACACAGCCACCCAGGCGCCCCGGTACAGATATTTTTGTTGAAGCAAAATCTAATAGGGTGATGAATAAAACCCTTAAGATAGAAAAATACAAACTAGGACAAAATTCTTTGGGAGAAAAAAAAAACAATGCAGGGTGTCTGCAAGGGAAAGGAGAGCTTGTATGTTCCTCATGAATGATGGTGGGTAGCAGATCGCTGTGGTAATTGGATCCCACTGAATACATTGAAAAGAATGATGTCACAGTTTTATTTTAAGATGTAAATATTTACATTATCCTGGAAGCTATAGCCTTTGCAGCTCTTTAAACTTGCCTTGGAAATATTCAGACGTCGAGTCGCAAATGTGCTGGGCGGTACATAATTTTTCAAAATCGCTGTGTGGGTGCGCAAGGAAAAACAGTCCGAGGAGCAGAGTCCGGCCCCGTCCCCTGTGAGGGACGCCTCCTCTGCTTTCCCCATCTCACGTTGTCTTTCTTCCTTTCTCTGCAGTTGGATCCCCAGACTGTGGAGACCAAGAACTGGCACACAGATGTGATTGAGATGAACGGGGTGAGCTGGGGAGACAGGAAATGTCCGCACAGTGGGCGGGCCCCCGGCTGCTGTCCTTGGGGGTGCTGTCTTGCCCCCTGTCCCCTCAACCCAGACCCTCTCCCGTCCCCTGTGCCCGCACCCTTCCCACTCCCACCCTGTAGGTGTTGCCCTGGGTGGGAGAGGCAGCAGTGGTTGGCCGCGCTGGGGAGGGGACCCATGTTTCGGAGGCCCTCCTCAGGCGCTCATACCCTGGGGGATTTGTGCCTGCCTCACCCCCAACCAGATCAAAGTGGAATTCTCCATGAAGTTCACCAGCCGGGATATGAGCCTGAAGAGGACCCCATCAAAAAAGCAGACTGGTGTCTTTGGCGTGAAGATCAGCGTAGTGACTAAGTAGGTCCCCCTGGGGCACATGAGTGGTGGCATTAGCACCTGGGGTCCCTCCCTGGACCCCTAGCGAGTCACCCTACCCCCTGGCTCTGTAGTCAGGGATGGCCAGTTTGGAGGCCCAAAGTGGCCCGCAGACGTAGGCCTCCATCTCACACATGCTTCAGAAGTCAGCAAGCCAGCATTAAACACCAGAAGATGACCTGTGAGCATCCCGGGCCGTCAGCTTCTTGTGGTCAGTGAGATGCTCTGGTGACATAGGCACACATTGAGGTTTGGCCACGACCAGCGGGAATCCAGGAGGGGCTACCCCTCCACTCCCCACCGCCCCCTCCAGGGCCTGGGCCTCCAGGACGTCAGCCACCTCCCTCAGGGGTCTACAGCTCAGCCCCACATAGCATTTGAAGCTGAGATCTGCCTTCTAAGGAACATTCTCATCTCAGCATCTTTGCACTTGTCTCCCAAACCACCTCCTGCCTTTGTCCCTTGCCACACTGCAACAGGCCGGCCTTGGGCTGCTTGGGTAGGGTGGGGTGGCATGGCCTCTTAGTCCTCTCTGCAGCCCCAACCCTGATACCAGAAGCCTGGGTGTGCAGGGGAAGTGGGGGCTTGGGGTAGTCAGGGAGGGAGGACTTCCGCCCCCCCTCACAGCCCCTCCCCACCAGGCGGGAGCGCTCCAAGGTACCCTACATCGTGCGGCAGTGTGTGGAGGAGGTGGAGAAGCGGGGCATCGAGGAGGTCGGCATCTACCGGATATCAGGGGTGGCCACCGACATCCAGGCACTGAAGGCCGCCTTTGATGCCAGTAAGTGTGGGAGGCCCGGGCATTGGTGGGGAGAGGGCACTCTTAGGGGCCCAGCAGGCTGCTCTGGGAGCCCAGGAGCACCAGAGGCCTTTCTCCACAGAGAGGCCCCAAGTCACCTATGGTGGAAGAGCCTTGTTCTGTGAACCACAGTCCCATGTGGTGTGTGGTGGGCCCTCTCTTAGTCTGATGCTGGGACTCTGCCTGTGTGTGCTCATGTAAACACCCCCTCCCCACTCTTTATCCACTGTTGCAGATGAGGAATGGAGGAGGCTCAGAAAGGGCAAGCCACTTGCTCAGCATTGCCCAGCTTGTAGGTTTTGAGCCTTCTTTCAACTCAGATCTTTCTTATTCCAGTGTTTCTGGCTTTCTTGCTAGCTCTGTGGTACCTAAGGGACTGGAAGGAAACAGAAGGGCTTTGAACCCAGGCTGGCTGGCTCAGGCTCCCCTCTGCTGTCTCCAGAGCCCTGAACAAGGGCCCTTTGGGAGGAGCACCGCTGTCTCCCTCCGTAAATTCCTCCGTGGTGGGGGCTGCCCTCTCTGGTTTTTCTTCCCCCCCATCATGCGAGTTTGTGCTGTGATAGCCAGGAAGCCTGAATTGGGCAGGCAGGGCTGATTCCAAGGGAGCCAAGGGAGGGGCCTGCGTTCAGAAGCCTGGGGTGAGAGGTTGGGGATGTGCCAACATACGGATCCTCTGTGCAACCTGGAAACTGAGGCTTTGTTGGAGCATGATTTTTCATGTAAAAAGTGTGCAGGGCCTTCCAGAGAGAGGCTTAGCGGTGGGGAGGTTCCAGAGAGGGTGTCTGCCATGTGGTGTGAGGACTCTGGATGGAGAACGGGGCTCCCCTGCCCCAGTGGGGCTGAGTCACACACCACCTGTGGGCACCGTACCTACTTCCTGCCTTTCCTGGCAAGACCAGGGCAGAGATGGAGTGGGTGGGGGCTTCCCCAGCTGTGTGGTGTGGAATGGAGCAGGGCCCACCACCCCGCCCCTGCCTAGCTGAGGACTGCATGGAAGAGGGGGGCTTGGATGGGTGCACTCCCGATTGTCCACATCCTCTGCAGATAACAAGGACATCCTGCTGATGCTGAGTGACATGGACATCAATGCCATTGCCGGCACCCTGAAGCTCTACTTCCGGGAGCTGCCTGAACCCCTCCTCACAGACAGACTCTACCCAGCCTTCATGGAGGGCATCGGTGAGGCTTTGGGGCACCGAGGGCCCGGCTGAGCCGGGCCTTCCTGACAGCAAAGAGTGGGAGACCTGTGGCTCTCCTTGCTTGTGCATCTGCCCAGTGCTCTGGGGCAGCATGGCTGAGTGGCCCAGAGAGAGGGGTGTGACCCACTGGGGCCTGAGGCAGAGCCTGGACCCTCTCTTGCCTGCCTCTCTCCCCTCTTGTCCCCGTGGCTACCCTCTGTGCTTCCTCCCCAAATACTGACCTCCTTGCTTGGAAAGCCAAGCAGCCAGGGAAATGTGCCCTGAGGTAGGTGGCCAGGGCCAGCGTCCCGAGCCAAAGACAAGCCTGGCTGGAGTGTACCGGAGCTGGCCAGAACCCAGCCTTCCAGAGGAGCAGTCTCTCGCTCCCACTGATGCCCTGGGCAGAGATGAAGCTGAAGGCCTCGGCCAGCGGGGCGCCTGGGCACCTCCTTCCTGCCTCTCCCTTTTCTCCCTGCTGCCTCCTCCAGGGGCAGGTCAGGGCTTCAGCCACCACAGGAAGTGAGGAACCCCGTGGACGGCTGTTCATTGCCTGTTCTAGCATCAGAGGCAGTTGAAAGAGGAAACGTTCAAAGCAGTGTTCTCACTGCCTTAAACTTAACCTCCTAGACCAGGGACAGGCTATGACCAGAGCTGCGAAGGCACGTGCGGGAGGGGTAGGAGGGCACTCAATCCCCGCCAGCGTGCTTCCTGACTGAGCTTTGGATGGGGGCTTCCACAGGAACCAGCTGTTCATAGCCCACCCTTGGGAAGATACCAGGCCCTTCCTTCCCTACAGGGTCTGCTCCCCTCACCCCTGCAACCTGGGCTCTCCCTCAGGGTCCCACGGCCTCCAGACCCTGGTGGGGCACTGGCTCAGGCCTCCCCACCCAGGAGCCAAGCCTCAGCCTTTCTCCACTCCCCCCTCCACAGCCCTGTCGGACCCTGCTGCCAAGGAAAACTGCATGATGCACTTACTCCGCACCCTGCCCGACCCCAACCTCATCACCTTCCTCTTCCTGTTGGAACACTTGAAAAGGTAACAACTCAGGCTGGCGGGGGTGGTGGGCAGGGAGCCCAGGGCAGGCCCCTCCTTGCTGGGGAGGCCACTTTTGTGGGGGGAATCCACCTCCTTGGCTCTGAAGCTCTTAGGTGCTGGCTTCTGCTGGGTCACCCACCACAGGCTGAGAGTTTGCTTTTCAAACTCTTGCCTCCAAATTCTTGTTTTGAGAAATATCGGGGTCCTAATAGCAACCCACCATATCGGCAGGGCCAGAGCCAAGGACTGTCGATGGCTTTTGCAGTCCGTGGTCATTCAGTCTACTTCCCAGTTGTAAAGGGAAGGCTGTAAGCAGCAGTGTGCTTGCCGTTCTGTTTTGTTACACACAGTCATGTGTCCTGGGTTGTAACAGGAAGTGTGTTCGTCATCGGTCATGGTCAAAAGTTTGCAACCTCCACCTCATCTAACAGGGAAACTGAGCCCTGGCACAGGAGGAGTTTGATTGGGGTTGGCAACAGCTCTGTCCTCAGAAGGCACATGTCCCCAGTCCTAAGCTAAGTTCCCTCCCACCTTCTCCCCCACCCCTTCTGTCATGGGGTCCAACCAAGAGCTGCTCAAGCCGATGCCTGCAGCCAAGCTCAGAACTGAAACCAGTCCTTTCAGGGTCCTCGTCACTCGCTTTTGAGCCCCAGTACCGGTCCGGGTGTAAATGGGGAGGAAAACTTTCCTGGTGTCCCTTCAATCCACTTGCCACCCAGGAGCCCCAATTTGGGGGCCACGTGGTGGGCCCGCTCCTCCCAGAGCCAGGTTCTCACCGTCAGGCCCGGGCTCCTGGCTGTGGCTCAGCCAGGCCAGCTCTGGAGGGCCAGTGGAGACCTGGAAATGCCTGGGGCTGCTGTCTTGTTTTTCCCATCATGAGATTTTTTCCCTCTGGTTTGGCCAGAACTGAAGTCCCAACCGGTTCCCATAGTTTGGCGAGCACTGTGGGGAGGACACACAGAGGAGGAGTGGGAGGGGAAAATTCATTAGGTTTTCCACCCTGGGAACTGGGCACAGTCTGTTCCCACATCTGGGCCCCTGGCTGGTGTGCGTGTGCGTGTGTGTGTGTGTGTGTGTATAGAGGGGGGCTTGGCCAGCTCCAAGCTGCCTCCTGGCATGGCAATGTCTGCCCGTCTCCAGCACAGTCAGCATGCACGTCCGTGTAGTTGGGAGTAGGGGGGTGCTGCTCAGGGTGAGCGCTCTCAACCCCAGAAACACTTCCTAGGCCTGAGGAAGGCCCAGGGCCTCTGTGACATGTTGGGTGGTACTGGGTCCACCTGGACGCCAGCCACAGATGGCAGCCCCTCCTGTCACTCAGGGGAAATATCTACTGAGCATGTGGCCTATTACACAAGAGAAGCTGAGAAAGATCCACAGGGAGGTAACTCTGGGGTCCCGGGAAGAAGACCTTCTGGAAAAGTACGGGAGAATAGCCCCCAGGCTCCATCTGGGGTTAGGGTCCTGCGTCAGCACAGCAGGTAGAGCCTTAGGTCTAGTTAAGGACTGCTACTGGAGTGCTCGCTTCGGCAGCACATATACTAAAGGATTGCTACTGGATCTCCGGCCCCCTCCCCTGCCACCCCCCCATTAGACTCCCCCTACCCCCCACTCCAGGCCACTTGGGGCAGCTTGGCTGACCCGGGGGAGCACGGACTCTGGAGGCAGACTGCGTGGGGTCAGATCCCAGCTCTGCCACTGGCTAGCGATGTGACCTCAGGCAAACCATGTCACACCTCTATCCTTTGGTGTCTTCGTGTGTACAGTGGTGATGATAATGACCTTCCCATAAGGCTGTGATGAGCAGAAGCTCCTGCAGGGAAAGTTCTTGAGTTAGGAATGACATCATCCTCAAGGGGAAGGAGTTGGGAGTAGGTTCTTCTGACTTTGGCTATTTACCGTCAAGGGATGGCCCTGGGAGCTAGGAATCTAATAGAGGAACATCCTGGGACATAGCTGGAGACTTGGTCCTTTGGCTTAGTCCCTCCCTACCAAGAGGTCTCTACCCTCTGAGGAGAGAGAGGCTAGTATCTACCTTCTGGGAATCTTTCCAGGAGTTCTTATAGTTAAGGCCAAGCATCTGGAGCTCTGAATGGCTGCTGAGAAATGACTTCTTTTTCCCCCTCCCTTCCCCCACCCCTTCCAGGGTTGCTGAGAAGGAACCCATCAACAAAATGTCCCTTCACAACCTGGCTACTGTGTTTGGCCCCACGTTACTGAGACCCTCGGAAGTGGAGAGCAAAGCACACCTCACGTCGGCCGCAGACATCTGGTCCCATGATGTCATGGCACAGGTACCAGCGGCAGGGTCCGGGCCTGTGGCTGGTCGCGTTGTGCAGTGGGCTTCCCTACAGGGTCAGAGAGAGAACAGCTCGGAGTCTCCCAGCCCAGCCCATCCCTGCTGAGCAGCTGGGTGGATGGTCAGTAGGATGTCACCAGGGAGACAGGACTCCGGACAGTCCTGCCTCCAAGTCCAAAACAAAAGGCGTGAGCCTAGACCAGGGGCCCAAAGAACACATGTCCTGGCACCGACTGCAATCCTGGGAGTGCCACAGTCTTGGACAGCAAGCTCAGGGGCCCAGGAGACCTCTGGGAGCCTTGTCCTCCCCTGTGGAAGCTTTAAGATTGCTTCCAGGGTGAGGAAGCTTCTGTGAAATCTGTCCCTACAAGATCTGGGTCAGAGTCCAGTCTGGAGGCAGGGCCCGCCCACCCAAAGCCAACCTCTGGAGCCAGTCGATGGAGGTTGGGGAAGTGGCCCCAACCTCCACCCTCTGGTGTCCTTTACTGATGCTCACTGCCATACACACCCAGGCTGCCGGGGGTAGAGCGGGGAGGCAAAGCAGCCTGAGATGGTCTGAGAGCAGGGAGGGGGTGGCACAGAGGGGACCCCAGCCCCGGGACTGCTAGTTCTCGCCCAATCGGAGGAGGGCCAAGAGGCCAGGGAGCCCTGCTGAGTCTTCCCTGTCCCTTCACAGGTCCAGGTCCTCCTCTACTACCTGCAGCACCCCCCCATTTCCTTCGCAGAATTGAAGCGGAACACACTGTACTTCTCCACCGACGTGTAGCCCAAGGTGGGAGCCGCTGCGGGGTGGGGGGGCGGCCCAGGCCAGCTTCTCTGGCCAGGGGACCCAACACAGACTTGAAAGACTCCAATAGAAAACTCCCACACCCAGCACTCTATAGACTCCAAGGGACACAGATTTCCAAGAACTGGAATACTTGCATCTTCCGTGCCACCTTGTACAAAGCCAGCTGTCCCAGCCCCCAGCCTCACCGCTGTGCGCCCCGGGCCCTGCCCCACCGCTGTGAGCCCCGGGGCCCTGCCCTCTGTCCCTCTAGTTGTGTCTCCTGCCCATGCCGTTGGGGGATTGTTTCCTGTCTATTTGTCATGCAGAAATGGTAGTGACCGACCCAGTATGGGCATACGGACTGCCTGCTTTGTTCTTTCATTTCCTCCAGCACTTTTCTTCTCCCCCCACCCCCGCCACCAGTCCAGTCCAAGGGCTTTTATTTTGTGCTGTGTAACTCTGGCCAGCTTATCCTCTCCTGGCTCTGCTCCCAGATTGCAGTCTCCGGGCAGCGTCCCCTCGGTTTGCCTCCACCCTCCCCTTCCTCCCGGCCTGCCCACATGCATGTGCAGCCTTGGTTTTCACTCCATCACTCTGAAACTTGAGGCAGCCCTGAGCAGTGGTGGCAGCAGTGGTCAGTCCAAGGCTGTGCTTGCTGCCTCCCCTCCCGGGCCTCCCCCCACCCCCAACCCCATCCTCCGCCTGTGGAAGCACACCTGCTTGGCCTTGCTGCCTGTGCAAATGTTGGACAGGGAGACAGCCGCACACGAGTCCTCAGCTTAGCACAGAGCTAGAGAGCCGATCTCTGCAATTTCCACCTGACAATCTCCATTTCTGGGGTTTATCTGTTCGATCTCCCACCTCCTAGTGAGGCATCTTTGACTGTTTCTTCTGCTTTTCAGTTCCTTCTCCCCTGGTGTTCTATTTCCTTTCAGTGGCAAGACTTACAAGTGATCTGATATCAAGAGAGCCAGAGGGTCAGGAATCAGGGGAGGCAGGAGAGTCGGGCCACTGAGCAAACGGGACAGGTGGAACATTCCGAGGAGTGCCACGGAGCACTGGGGGCCCGGATTTGAGGGGAAGCGGCTCTCAGCAGCAAAATATTAGAGTGGCTTTGTTAGGGGAGCCAGGTCTCTTGGATGGCAGCGAATATGGCTGAAGCAGGTATCCAGAAACAGGCAGGCTCCGTCTAGGAGGCAGCCCTTCCTGGCACCTCGCCTACCCTGCGGTGCCTTTGCCTTAGACTGTACAGTCCTCCGCAACCACGCACTGCCACAGGGTGGCCCCCACGGCCATGTGTGCTCTGGGGCCAGGCAGAGACCGGCGCTGTCCCCAGTAGCCAGCCCCCATGGTGCTGCCTCCCCACCCGCAGCTTCCAGATGCGGCCTTTGGGGGAGCTCTAGGAAACTCTAGAGGTTGGGGAGTCACAGGCACCTGCCTCTCTTAGGGGCTGGGTTTTGTTAGGGATGTTCATTGTCTAAACTCTGCTCTGGAGTAGAGGACTGGCAGGTTCTAGTCCCAGTGCTAAGCCCCACTTCTCCGTACGGGAACAGAATGAGAAGGATCCTCCCAGTGCAGTTTCCTCCCCTCTGAGCAGTAGCTGTCAGCACAGGGCAGTTGGCCCCGGGGGGAACAAACACTCCCGGGAGGCGGGGGCTTGGGCACATGGCTTTCTGGCTCTCCTAGGTGGCAGAGAGCAGACTCTAGGGCCTCAGAATTGGAGAGAACAGCTCCTTTAGCTTGTGCTCAGGGCTATGTTTTAAAGAATGGTTTGCTGGTCCTGAAGCCATAGCATTGGCTCATGAGACACGGGGTCCTTTCTTGTGTTTACACCTGTGGCCCAGTCTTGGGCAGAACGGTACACATTCTGTGCACATCAGAGGACAGAAATGCCTAAGAGGAGGGAACCGATCCTGATCACGTAGCTGCCTGTGAGCGGCTTAGCAAGGAGCCCCGCGCCCTGGGACAGGTGGAGAAAGAACACCACTTGGGTCAGACATCCCAGCGTGTGATCCTCCCTGGAGTCTGTGCCCAGCACTCAGGAGTTGGTGTGTGGCATCTTGCTTCCAGAGCCATTGATGGGAGTGACCTGGAGGCCCAGCTACAGCTAGTTATAGCCCCAAATGGGTGCCTCCCACTTCCCCCAAATGAGGGGCTTGCTTCTCAGAATAAGGTAGCTACCGCAGCCCCCAAGCTTGCTTAGGGAGGAAGGCTGGAGGGGCTGAGAAATGCAAAAGGCTCAGAATATTTATAAATTCTACCCCCAGGGTGGGGAAGGGCAGGTACCAGACAAGGACTAAGCTGCACCAAGGAAGGAGCCCATCCATGGGTTCTCCCAAGAGTCAGGGACTGTGCAGCCCAGCACCCCTGGCCCCTGTGCCCAGCAGGGCAGGCTGTGCCAACAGGAGCCCAGCAGACAGGCCACGGGAGTGCCGGGATGCCTGTCCCTGCTGGCAGTAGCTGTGGGCTGCCAGTTTTTGCTGACACAGGTAGGATGGGAACCTTTATTAATATGAGTTTACTAAGTTGGTAAGGATATATATTTTTTTTGTCTATGTTCTGTTTCAACTTATGTAGATTATTATAAATTGATGTAAACCACGTGAGAGGAAAATGTTAATAAAAAAAAAAATGCAAAGCCCCAACATTTGCACACAACTCAGCCCTGTGGTGTGGACATTTGTATACTCAGTAGTCCAGGGAAGACCACCAATCTAAATATTTAACTCTTCCAGCTGCATCCACATGTGTTTCCAGGAATCTCTGCACCTAGTTAACTTCCCCTGAGCTTCCCTTCACCCCGTGGGGACTGTGGCAGTTTGGGGGGTGGTGAGCCCCCTCCTTGTGGTTCACAGTGGCCTCCGAGTCAGGCACCAGCCAGATTTCCTTTCATGAAGGACAAAGGTCCCACCAAGACCTGATCATCAGCATCCCTTCGAGAGATGGCAGAAAGTGCTCAAAGTGGAGGCTTCTTATTTTATGCAAACTCTTCCCTACATTTTTCTTGGAAGTGGGCGTCTTTGGGGCAGCCTTTTGGCCTAGCCTGACAGTTGGAGAGGCTGGATCCCCTAGGGGGCACAGCCTCCCTTCAGGAGAATAGGTGGGGTTAATATGGGTTCCCACCAGTCTAAGCCATTGGACACTATGTTTATTCTGGAGATCAGGACCAGATGTCTCTGAAAATTGGGTGTTTGGTTTATGAGCTCATACTGACTCCTTAGCCATCTAAAACAGGAAACTATTCATCTCCTTTCTTGATTGAATAGCCAGTGTGGACAATGCTTGGCTTATTGAAGTGATGGCTACGGACAGCCCCAGGGCTCATCTGCTGCAAGGCAGTCATACAGGCAGCATTCCTGGTACTCGCTGGGCATATTCGACCCTCCTTGCTAGGCTGCCTGGTGGAAGATGCCAGGCATCCAGGTACTTTGACAGCTGCCAGGCAGGAGCATCTACCCATGCTCTCAAGGTGCTTACAGGTGACTTATTTAGGGACAGTATAGGAAACACTCCTAGCTTTGTCCCCAGACCTCTGAGGATACTCCAGCTGGGCTGGGAGCAACGAAGCCTCATACCTGTGAGACGGGGCTGGATATTACTTAGAATTCACCACAGAAGGATGTAAGCCCCGAGCGAGCTTAGCTCACATTCATTGCAGAGGAGGTGGCAGGCGGCCAGAGGAAGGTGTGACCAGCTGACCTTGACATTATCAGTCACATACATACACACCTGGGACATCTGACCGTCTCAGCCATGTCTGAATTCTGGTTAAGGGGGCATAAAATAGAAGAATGCAGAAAAAGGGGGAGAACACAAAAAATGGTGAAGGAGTCAGCATACAGCAGAGAACAGGAGCCATCACCACTCGCTGCAGGCTGCTGGAATCATGCAGCCCCACAAGCCTGTCCTCTGGCCCCAGGAGAGAGCCTGAGCTCATTCCCTTCATGTCCTTACCACAGGACCAGAATGAAGAAGTGCTCACAGCAGATCCCAACCATTAAAGCCTATTTTTTTTGCGCTGAGGCACACAATTAGGCTGAGCTTCTGTTGTCAGAAAAAGGTCCCTAGTTCAAATTAAAAAAAAAAAAAAAAACACTGATATGTTAAAAAACAAACAAAAAACCCTGATACCACAGACCAAGGATAGTGGAGTACAGCCCCTCACCACTGTCTGATCTTCACCAGCCGCTGCTCAGGGACCCACCAGGAGGACCACACCAGGACTCCGCACGCCGTGTCCTTGAGCTGGGCCTGGTCCAGAGGTCAGAGCCTAAAACCAGTGTGGCCAGGACCGCAGGCATTCCCATCAGCCAGCCCACAGAAGGGTTTTTAAAAGAGGCCGGGGCCTATGCATGGAATTTCAACGTATCCCAGGACATGGCCCGGCTGGGCTGCTTGCAAGGCAGGTCCTGGCTGAAGGAACAGTGTCAGAGGAACGCTACTCTGCATATGCCGCGAATTGGAACATTCCCACACTTTGCAGGAGCTTTCTCTCTCTCCCTCCAGATGTCCAGTCTCTGGGCCACCTGGTACCACTTTTGGGACTCGTGGAATCTGAAAATAAAAATCAGCCAACCCTTTACTGATTCATTTATTTTATGGTATGAACGGCCTTTATTGTTCGTAATGGGAAGTGGAAGAGGGGGGATAGGACCACTGGCTCCTGGGGCGGCTCTAAACACTTACTCTGTCACTGTTCCCTTCCCCCGCCAAAACTAACCAACCTTTTAAACTGTAATCTAATTTTTTTAAACAAAGACAACAGACCACAAAATGACATAATGGGTCAGATGGTGTAAATTTACTCTGCCCTGCCATGTGACATGGCTGAATGCGCGGAGTTCCAAAGCAGACGAGCCTGCTGGTACGAGTTCAGTCCCCTCAGGTCCCACCGCCCCAAGCTGCCTACAGGCCAGCTATGGGCAGGACGGAACCTTTGGGGAGCTTAATTCCCACCAGTCAGCACACTGCTGATCTGCCTCAGAGAGAGGCTGGCGCAGCACATTGCCCACCCCGGGGAACAGAGTATGTGGCTCCTTGGAGGCGGAGGCAGGCGGCAGCCAGGTGGCTCCCTCATGAGACCAGCAGTCTGAGGGGAAACGTCTGCGGTCTCTGAAGCGAGTGCCCTGCAGTGGACAGAGCGCGGCCCCCATGGAGCAGCTCCGATGCTGGGCTGGCAGTGTCCTTCCCTGGAGGCAGGCTCTCTCACCGGAGGTAATAATCAATGGCAGCAGAGAAAGCAGCGAAACCGCCACACCCGAGAAGCCCGGCCTTTAAGCCCGCTGTGAAGTAAACAGAAATGACATTACCTGCGGGGACAGACACCGAGCCAGGCTGCCTTCAGAAGTCTACCTGGCCACTGCAACAGGGACGCCTGTGTGAAGCTTCTAAGTCAGTCAGCCGAGCCACGGGATGTGTAAGACTTCTAGGAACCCGTGTCCACAGTCTACACCAGTGGGTTTTATCTAGCCGTACGTTCAACTTTTCTCATTCCAAAAGATGACGATTTCCAGTTTCACGAAATAGCCCCTCACAGGCAGGAAACTGGTTAAGAGAACCAGCCCTTGCAAGCAAATGAAAGCATATGGCCTGTTAACCCTGATTTGTTTATGAAATAAATTCCTGGGAAGGTGATCAAAGCAGTCCTGGAGGGAGCTGAGCTGCTCAATGTCCCTGACAGAGCTGAGCGATGGGAAGACCAAAGGAAAAGTTACTCTATAAATCACAAGTGCCTGTCCGAAGAGAAGCAGCTTTTAATGACAGCAAATGATCCTGTCTCTCTGAGGAGAAAACAGGCTCTTTGCTTTGGGTAAATCAGGGCATGGCAGAGGGAGAGTGGCCCAGCAACTGCCACCAGGAGGAGAGTCAGGTCACTGACACCCCAAACTGCACTTTTTTTTTTTTTTTTTTAAATTTGAGAGAGAGAGGGAAAGCACAAGCAGGGAGAGAGGCAGGGGGAGAAGCAGGCTCCCCACAGAGCAGGGAGCCTGATGTGGAGTTAAATCCCAGGACCCCGGAATCACGACCTGAGCCAAAGGCAGACACACTCAACCGAATGAGCCACCCAGGTGCCCCCCTCCAAACCAACTCCTGATGGGCACACTGACAGAAGTGTAGAGAACGGTTTTCTTTGTTGTTTACTGCTGATAACTGGACACTTCCAGAATACTCCTATCAGGCTTTCAGGGGGTAGAAGTCTAAGAATCCTTAACTGCAGAAAGACATTACCACAGAACTTACACTGACAATTGTATAGTATTTAAAAAAAAAAAAAATGTCTAAACTACTTGAAATGCACGGACCTGAGAGTTCAACAGCGCCTGCCATTTGGATCAGTGGGCTCTCCGGGGCTGAACGAGACCTAGCTGTGCTTCTGTCCTAACCTACAGATCAATACACTTCTGGAATTCCTTACTGGGAGGAAGCTCTTCCTACCATTTCAATGTGAGGGCAGTTTTTTTTTCTAAAATCCAGATCTTTCTGTGGTTCTCAGCCATGGGTGATTCTGTCCCCTGGGGGAATTTGCCAGTGTCTAGAGACACTCTCAATTGTCGCAACGAAGGGATGCTATCAGCTTCTAGTGGGTAAGCAGCCAGGGATACTGCTGAACATCCCACAATGCACAGGAAAGCCCCACTATCCCTCCAGCAAAGATTTATGTGGTCCACAATGCCCACGAACGATGCCAATGATGAAAAACCCCGATCTAAATACTAGAAGTTTCCAAAATTAAGTTAATGTGGAAGTAAAAGTGATTTACTTAGAAGAGTATCAAGTGTCCACATATGCCTTGGGCTGTCCCTGGAACACTCATGTGTTTGGAAACGTCAACTACGGCACGCTGTCCAAGGCCACAAAGAAAACCATGCGAGAGTTGTTTACTAACCTCTGAAACCAATGGCTCCTCCAGTGATGCAGCCACTAATGACACTGTTCTTCCAATCTGATTTTCCCCGGTACTGTGGGCGGAGAAGTGCAGTTTAGAGCCAAAGAAACAAGCCACACAAGATGATTAAGGGAAAAAAAACACAGGGTTTCTAGCTGGCTAATTCAGTCCCTCCCCAAAGGAAACCTAATCCTTTTTGCTTTCCAAAATATAGTTCCTAAAATTTCAATGTGTTCATGGGTGCTTCCTGCAGGTGGTACCAGAGTGCTGAAACCAAGTGTGCCACTTGAGAAGTAATCCAGATCTCTTCTCTGGTTCCCCAATAAGTCTCAAGGTCAAAATCACTCACCAACTTGGAACAGACACATGAAAACACGCACAACGTCACTCAGCACCAGGAAAGCGCAAATCAAAACTAAATGAGCTGCCGCCTCACGCCTGTCAGAATGGCTAAAAACACAATAAACAACAGGTGTCGGCGAGGACATGGAGAAAGAGGAACCCCATTGCACTGCTGGTGGGAATATGAACTGGTACAATCACTCTGGAAGACAGCATGGAGGTTCCTCAGAAAGTTAAAAATAGAACTCCTGGGGCACCTGGCTAGCTCAGTTGTAGAGTGTGTGTCTCTTGAGCTCAGGGTTAGGAGTTTGACCCCCATGTTGAGTATAGCAATTACTTAAAAAAAAATCTTAAAAAAAAAAACTCTACCATACAATCCAGCAATCACACTGCTAGGTATTTACCCAAAGAAAACAAATATACCAATTCAGAGGGATACATGCATCATAATGTTTATAGCAGCATTATCTACAATAGCCAAATTATGAAAACAGCCCAACTTTCCATCTATTGACGAATGGATAAAGATGTGATAAAGATGTATACACACACAGGGATATTACTCAGGCCATAAAAAAGAATGAAATCTTGCCATCTGAGGGGCACCTGGGGTGGCTCAGTGGGTTAAACCTCTGCCTTCGGTTCAGGTCATGATCTCAGGGTCCTGGGATCGAGCCCCGCATCAGGCTCTCTGCTCCACAGGGAGCCTGCTTCCCTCTCTCTCTCTCTCTCTCTCTGCCTGAGTCTGCCTACCTGCGATCTCTCTCTGTGTATCAAATAAATAAACAAAAATCTTAAAAAAAAAAATAAATAAAAATTAAAAAAAAAAAAAAAAGAAAGAAATCTTGCCATCTGAGACATCATGGATGGAGCTAGGAGTATTATGCTAAGCGAAATAATTCAGTCACAGAAAAACAAATGCCATAGGATTTCATTCACGTGGAATTTAATTAACAAAACAAATGGGCAAAGGGAAAAAAGAGAGACTGAGAAGGGCAAACCAAGCAACAGACTCTTAACTATAGCGAACAAATTGATGGTGACCAGAAGGGAGGTGGGGGGGGGGGGGGGAAATAGGTGATGGGGATTAAGGAGGGCACTTGTGATGATCACGGGGTATTGTATGAAAATGTGGGATCACAATATTGTACACCTGAAACTAATATTACACTGTACACTAACTAGAATTTTTAAAAACGTACAAAATAAAATACTTAACCAACTTCTAGCCTACAAAGAGAAGTAAAAAATAATGCAAGCCTAAATAAAGGCAATAAAAAAAAGTTTACCTTAGGGGCTATCTAATGAAAATTCAATCTACCAAGTATCAGACATATCTGATCTGCTTTCTAATGAACATTTCTCGTTAGAAGTCATAAGATGGGGGGGGCTGGGTGGCTCAGTGGGTTAAAGCCTCTGCCTTCAGCTCAGGTCATGATCCTGGGGTCCTGGGATGGAGCCCTGCATCCGGCTGTCTGCTCAACAGGGAGCTTGCTTCTCTCTCTCCCTCTGCCTGCCTCTTCCCCTGCTTATTCTCCCTCTCTCCGTCAAGTAAATTAAAACTTAAAAAAAAAAAAAAAAAAGAATTCGTAAGATGGTACAGGCAAGGCTTTTTCAGAAGGCAGAGACACTTACAGATTCTACCAAACACTCAGTGCAAGAAAACATGGCGCCCACAATGGCAAAATTTTTGGCGTAGGACATTCCTCTCTGTCCCATGTCTTTAAGAACTTCTTTTGCTGTCGGCGTACGGTAAGGATCCTTAGGGTCAAAGCCCACATTGGTATCAATGCCGGCAGTGAACACCCCAAAGGCACCTCCCAAGACAAATCCTAAAAACAAACATAGAAATGAATATTTTTTCTTTGGCATGTTTTCTGGGGTACTGTAATGAGGTCATCATACTCGAATAGCACATTTTGGATGGCCACCAGCAAATAGGACACCCCTATCTACCCCTCCAACTCCACCTTAACACTCAGACCCTCCAGTTACCTGGTTTCCACATCACACAAGCCAGGAACTGTCTTGCTGACAGCTTCTCTATCTTCCTTTGGATTTCTTCCTTCCTTCTTTCTTTTTTTTTGAAGATTTATTTATTTGAGAGAAAGACACAGACAGCGATAGGGAGCACAAGCATAGGAGGACAGGGAGAAGCAGGCTGCCTGCTGAGCAGGGAGCCCAATGCTGGGCTCGATTCCAGAACCCTGGGATCATGACCCAAGATAAAGGCACATGCTCAACCGACTGAGCCACCCAGGTACCCCAGCCTCCTTTGATTTTCTTTTTCTTTTCCTTTTTTTTTTTTTTGGCCTCTCATTTTCTGACATTCCTAAAGATTCAATCTTTAACCTTCTGTTCTCTGTCTATACTCATACATTCAGCTAGCAACTTTGCAAATCACTCCCTTGACGATGGTGACATTGACAAGTCATTTAGTGAGTAGTACCATGCGTCAGTTACTGATGCTTTACAGGCACAGCTTCTTTTATTTTTCACTATAGTCCTATATTGTTGATACTATTAATGTCTCCATTCTGTAGCTGAAGCGGCTGAGGCTCAGGGAGGTTAAGTAACTTCCATAAGTTCACAAAGCTACCAAAAGGCAAACCACACTGATTTTGATTTGATCAGCACACTGCTGTCCCCAACTTCCTGAGCCTGCTGGACATTTCCATTTACATGTCCTCTCATCACCTCAAGGTCAATATATGTTTAATGAAATCATGGCATCTTCCCTCCAAACTTTCTTACTTATGGCTCCTTCTTTTCAGTCACTCCAGCTCCAAACTTCAAGGGCATTTCTGACAGCTGATTTGCTCCCCTCCTACAAACCTGTGTTCACAAGTATCCTAGTCTAGGACCTTTACCGCTTCCACTCGGGAGCATTACAAATACTTATTCATCATTTCAACAAATATGTAAGCGACTTAGTAGTGTCAGGCATAATGATGAACAAAGAGCCAGCCCAGGCCTCACTGAGGTTCGGTTTAGCCAATTCCCTAAACCATCTCCCTATCCATAGACTTTTCTTTCCCTCACCACACTCTATGCTGGATCATCACGTGCACCAATTACTGCCCTAATGCCTAAAGGCAAAAAGCCCAAATCCCCAACTCCACCCCCAATTTTAAAGGGCTACTACCCCCATTCTCTCAATCCTTCAAGATACAGGGGCAGTCTCACCTCCTGCAGCCTTCCCCAAACCAAAAAATCCCCTTTCCTTTCTACTATACTTCACATCTGCACTCACCGTATTTATTATTTGTTTCTTGCTGGTCTTTCATTCATATTAAGATTTCAATTCATCTGCAAATGTGGCCAACCTCTTTACAAGACCCTACATTCAAACATTTAAACCTTCAAAGGTTTAAAAAGGGGGAGCAGGGGGTGCTCCAGACTTCTTTCCCCCTATGTTCACCACCATCTGATCATACTGGCCACACTGACATGTGTTTTTCAAACCTGAAGCCGGTTCCTGTCAGACGTTTGCATCTGCTGTCCCCTGTGTCCCACTCTCCTGCCAGGCTCCTTCCCAACACTCCTGCTTCTGTATATATTAAAATTTTATCTTCATGAGAACCAGGCTCTGGTCTCTTACCTTGCCTCGCCACTGAGCACGTGATGGTTACTTGTAACAATTTAAAAGAATGCTTATTTAAAAGTGAATTAATGAATGAATGAAGTCGACCATTTTATAACCAACCTCCAAGCCCCGACCCATACAGTACCGACTTTCTGATCCAATTTCTAGAGGCGGAAATTAACCTCAGGGCCTAGAGAAGGGTTACTCGAGTTCACGCATCGAGGCAGGGGTGCAGTCGAGATCGAGGTCCACAGGCTCCTCGCCTCCCAGGAGCGTGGTCTTGGCAGAGGACCTCGCTGCCGTCCAAGCCCTCAGCCTCCCAACGCCCCCCACCCCCAGTCTTGCCTTACCTCCCACGCAGGCCAGCGCTGCCTTGAAGGCACAGCTTTCCATCGCCTTCTCGATCATTTTCTGTTCCTCACTCTTGGTCGGGCTCGGGATCCCGCCCAGGCTACTGGGCTCCAGGACCCGGGGCTGACGCTTGTCGCCCACTAGGTATTGCAGAAGAAGGCTGTACTGCAGCGGGGCTTCGGCGGAACCCGGCGCCTCAGGCGCGGAGCCCCCCGCGCTGGGCGCAGTTGCCGCCATGACTGCAGCTGCCGCAGAAACCCTCGCGTTCTTCTTCCCGCAGCAGATTCCGCAAGCCTCACGTTAGGGCCCTGCGCGCCTAGCCACTGTGCCGCAACGGCAGATTCGCCACAACGAGCAAGTCCAAGAAACTGCGGCAGCAAAGTCCGCTCAGGCATCCGGCGAAAGAGGTCTCACGTTCCCTCAAAGCCTCTTGTGAATACTGAATCAGGCTTGGGTAGCATCAAGATGTAGAGTCGCCAGAAAGCGCCGTCTTCTCCGGGGATGCGGCGCGGTGAGTACAGGGATTGGCCGGCCAGCCCTTTCCCAGGAGGCTTTGCGCGGGCACTGCCCTTGCTGCCTCCTCTCGGGCGCCCAAAGGCGGGAGGCGGCGGGGAACGGGAGCGCGTCCGCGGGGCTGCAGCGCTCCGGGGCTGCGGCAGGGGGCGCACGCGCCTCCCCGCGGCCCTTCCAGCTTAAGCATTCCTTACAGAGGTTAGTGGTGGACGGTGCTTTGTAAGTAAACGTGAAAGCATGGTTAGATGTACGCGGTATATGTTTTGTTTGACAATTACACCTTTGAGGAGAGACAAGGGGCCCAACAAATGAGTGAGCAAACGAGCGAAGCTAGCCAAGTGTAGGAAAAGGCAGGGACGGTGTAGGAGGTGGAGCCGTATGGCCGGATGGAGAGCCAAGGGCTGGGGCTGGTACTCCAGACTCTTTGCAGTCAGAGGGACTGGTGATGTGGGACTAGCATTGCCCTGGAAAGCCACGTTTATGTTATGTGAAATGCAAGTGTTCACCAGCTTACAGGCTCAGAACCTAAAGGTAAACTGTAAGACAGTACTCTGTATGAACCCAGAGAGACATCTGCATAGTTTTTAAAGGAGATCCCAAGCTTTTGCATTGCTCCAGACTAGCAATGTATTTGGGTGTTTTAGCTAAAAAAACAACGTAAATGGAAACAGGTGGTGAGCCTAGCCAGTACCGAATTTTCTGTGCCTGCCAGCACTGTTCCCACCGAGCCCTGAATGAGCTGGTGCCAAGGTCCTCGGGACTTCTCAGTTGCTGAATCTAATTCAGACCTCATTTTACTAGACTTCTCCACTGCGTTTGACACTGTTGACTCCTTCCTCCTTGTCTAAAGTTTCTTCATATTTTTGGTGGAGTGTCTCCTACTCTTGCCACAGTTAGGTACCCTGTCTCCTTTGCAGGCACCTCTGCCTGGCCTTTTCTTGTTGGTCCTCTCAGGGCTTCATCCTTTACTCTCTTCTCATGCAGCTCATTCTACCTGAGCAACTCATCCTCGTGGCTTCTGCTCCATCTCCAAGGCAGTAACGATCTGAAATCTCTCTCTCCAGCTCAGACCTTTCTCATAAACACAAGAACCAGACATTTCCCATAAGCACCTCTAACTCAACACGCCCTCCCACCCACCCTTCCTTTCCTTTCAGACGAATGAGGGACCCAGGGCTCTGATTTATGCCGAGGTCTTAAGAGCCCCAGTTGGATCTGAGAGAAAGTAGGACCTGCCCCCACCCACGACAAGTCCCAGGTAGGGTGGCCTTGGAAAGCAAGGATTGGTCTGACTAATTAACACATGGAACTATTTAGAGGCAATAATCAATCCTCAAAGGAAGGTTCTGCGTTAGAGTTCAGATGAGATCCAGGTCAGCACAAGAAGAAATTCCACATGGCCAAGGTCCATGAAGGAGGGAGTCTTTTATGGAACATCCTTGAATCCTTGGCCTGGATCGTAGATGGAGAGAGAACAGTTACAGACACTGGTCTGGTATACTCTCGCCACCCACCAGTTCCCTCCCTAAGTGGAATGGGTTTCACCTGATGGAAAACTTGAACCTCTTCAAGCATGTTCTGAAAGTGAGAAGTGGTTTCCCGTGTCTGTTTCCCTGGACTGAACTTTGCCCAGTAGTCTAGGGACTCTCTCCAGCCCTGGAGTCCAACAGACTGATGTTACAGTTTGGTTTCCCACCCCAGGTTGTCTGTCCTGGCCCCAAGGCTACAGGGGGAGCATCACAGTGGGTCACGGAGAACAAGGGACAGTTAAAGATAATTAATTAGTATTAGATTAGGGGCACCTGAGTGGCTCAGGTGGCTAAGCCTCTGCCTTTGGCTCAGGTCATGATTCCAGGTCCTGGGATCGAGCCCCATGTCGGGTTCTCTGCTCAGCAGGGAGCCTGTTTCTCCCTCTCCCTCTGCTTGTGCTCTCTCTGTCTCTGTGTCTGTATCTCTCTCAAATAAATAATAATTAAAAAATGAATTAGATTCATGGGGAAGGTTGTAGGAAGTACAACACTCTGAAGGGAGGACTCATCACTTGAAGGACATCAGAGGGTAGGTGCTGAATGGGAGGGGCTCTGATAGTATCAAATTATAGGTGTTTTTGCAAAGTTCACACATTTTTCTCCCAATCCTAAGTGATTTTGTTGGCTTGTTGCTTGATGATACTTTATATAGTAATAGTTTTCAGTGTCTCAAATAAAGTTGTGATTGAAAATCATTTATATTGGAAACGGTTTCTATCGAATCACTTGGATTTTCAAAAGGGAGTTAAGTCACCCCACTTCTTGGAAGCAGTGGTCAAGTCGTGTCTGATGAGGAACCTCCGTCTGTCCACCCCTCTAAAAGAAGCAGGATGAGTTCTCTACTGTTTGGACTTTTTTTTTTTTTAAAGATTTTATTTATTTATTTATTTGACAGAAATCACAAGTAGGTGGAGAGGCAGGCAGAGAGAGAGAGAGGGAAGCAGGCTCCCTGCTGAGCAGAGAGCCTGATGAGGGACTCAATCCCAGGACCCTGAGATCATGACCTGAGCCGAAGGCAGCGGCTTAACCCACTGAGCCACCCAGGCGCCCCTACTATTTGGACTTTTGAAGCAAAAGGAACAAAGTAAACCTTTCTAGAGGAGGGCTGAAAAAGCAATGTAGTTAATTTGATTGTTAATAAACAATCACTGCTTTATTACTGAGAGCAGAAAATTGAGACTTCTGAAAAACTTCCTTTACTGATCCTTATCTGTTGAATTTCTGAAAGTTAGAAATAAGCAAAAAAAGGAGTCAACTAATTAACTTCTGGCCTAGCAGATAGGAAAGAGCCTCCTCTGAGGCTTTTTCTAAGGATTTTCAGGATTTTTTTCAGGATTTTCTAAGCCACAGAGTAAATATTACCTTCATCATAAGCGACAGAAACCAAAGCTCCCACCAAAAGAGAGGGATTTATTAGAAGTATAATGGGGCGGGGGTGCCTGGCTGGCTCAATAAGAAGAGCATATGACTCTTGATCTTGGTGTTACAAGTTTGAGCCCCACATTGGGGGTAGAGATTACTTTATTATTATTTTTTAAAGATTTTATTTATTTATTTGACAGAGATCATAACCAGGCAGTGAAGCAGGCAGAGAGAGGAGGAGAGATTATTTTAAAACTTTTTTTTTAGGGGCACCTGGGTGGCTCAGTGGGTTAAAGCCTCTGCCTTCGACTCAGGTCATGATCCCAGGGTCCTGGGATCAAGCCCCGCATCGGGCTCTCTGCTCAGCAGGGAGCCTGCTTCCTCCCCCCTCTCTCTCTGCCTGCCTCTCTGCCTACTTGTGATCTCTCTCTCTCTCTGTCAAATAAATAAAAAATCTTAAAAAAAATTTTTTTAAAGGACAAATTGTTTTAAAAAAATAAAATAAAGGCTATCTGGGTGGCTCAGTTGGTTGAGCATCTGCCTTTGGCTCAGGTCATGATCCAGGGTCTGGGGATCGAGCCCTGCATTGGGTTCCCTAATCAGTGGGGAGCCTGCTTCTTCTGCCTCTGTCTGCTGCTCCCCCTGCTTATACTCTCTCTGTGTCAAATAAATAAAATCAAAAAGGAAGGAAAGAGGGACGCCTGGGTGGCTCAGTTGGTTAAGCAGCTGCCTTCGGCTCAGGTCATGATCCCAGCGTTCTGGGATCGAGTCCCGCATCGGGCTCCTTGCTCGGCAGGGAGCCTGCTTCTCGACCTCTGCCTCTAGCCTACCACTCTGTCTGCCTGTGCTTGCGCTCTGTATCTCTCTCTCTAACAAATAAATAAAATCTTTAAAAAAAAAAAAAAAAAGGAAGGAAAGAAAGAAAGAGAAAGAAATGAAGAGAAGAGAAGGAAGGAGGGGGAAAATGCTATGGAATGGTATACGGCTGGCATTTCTTCTCAGCTTTGCGATCAGTGACATCACATTGGTGGCTTGAAGTTGGCCATGATGGGAATGTTCACATCACAGAGATGAGTACATGCTGTAAATCAGAGGAGGAAGCAGGCTCCCCGCTGAGCAGAGAGCCCAACACGGGGCTTGATCCCAGGACCCTGAGATCATGACCTGAGCCAAAGGCAGAGGCTTAACCCACTGAGCCACCCAGGCGCCCCAAATCAGAGCCTTTTTGTTCTTATTACTGTTCATACCTGCCAGTGTAGCACTCACGACAAGCAAGCTTTCAAAACTGAGAACACCTTCCCCTTTCTGATGAAACCAGTAATTGGGAGATCATAGGGCAGAAAAGTAAGACATGAACTGCTGGAACTATGCAGGGAAGTCCCAGGAAATGGTGAATGTTCCTGACTGATAATTAGAGAGGGGTTCTGGGGCGCCCAGCTGGCTCAGTTTGTAGAGGATATGACTCTTGATCTCAGGGTTGTGAGTTTGAGCCCCATGTTGAGTGTAGAGATTACTAATAATAATAAAAAAGAGGATGGGTGTTTCTTATTTCCATGAATGTAACACCATGTTTGGTATCATTTGGGATCCCTTGTGTGGACAGAACGTGGCTTAGGAGCTCTTCTGGGTCTTTTATTTTTATTGTTTTTAAAGATTTTATTTATTTAAGGACACGGGGGTGACTCAGCCAGTTAAGCGTCTGTCTTTGGCTCGGGTCCTGGTATTGAGTCCCACATCAGGCTCCTTGCTCCTGGAGGGCAAGTAGAGTCCTGATTATTTGTTAGAACTGCTTCACCGCTCATCGCCTGTCACTCAGGAGCACTGTGGTCTGCAAACAACACCGGCAGGAAGGCTTCTGATCAGACAGCAGAGTAAGGGCCAAACATTGAATGAATTGCTCAGACATGGGAACCTCCTATGGACAAGAAGAGTTGGTTGGATTAGAAGCAGGTCCAGGGCTCAGAATGCTGAGGCCAGCCTGGGTTTTAGAGACAAGCTTCTATCCCTACCCAGAAGAGACTTTGGCCCCACGTGGGCTCTCTGAGGTATCAGGAGGCAGGAAAGGCTCTTGCCTGTGAACTGGGAGCAGAAGCCCCGTAGAAAACCTCAGAAAGCACAGAAGAGTCTGTACCTACGGGGAGTTAGGGGGAAAAAAAAAAGGTCAGATTTCCAATCAGGCTCCCTGAGGCCAGGGGAGCAGATCTGAGAGGTAGACCATAGAGCTTGCCTAAGGGTGTGTGGTTTTTTTTGTGAACCCACAGGTAGAAGCTTCTAGGGGGCTACCGGGATTGGGTGGATCTAAGTGAGAACTTCTTTTCCTCCACAAAACTGCTCTTTCTGAGTTTCCCATCTAGGTGAACGTGCTTCTCTGAGCTCAATTTTCTTCAACTCCTTGCTTCCTGCATTCCCGTAAGTACCATGTAGATAGCTTTCAAATCTATCCCTTCATTTTATAATTCATTGCCACTGCCATGGTCTGGGCTCTAGTCAGTTTTCGCTTAATAGAATTTTAATTGTTGTTCATATCTACTGCCTTGCCCTTCGCCAAACCATCCAGAGCGATCTTTCAGCCCAGAAACGTGATTAGTTCCCTGCTCAGAATTCTTTGCCGTGCCAGGAGAGATTCTCCTGTCGCCTTTATAGCTTGTGCCCAAAAAGGCACATAAGACTTCAGGCCACGTTCAATTCTCATTTGAACATTTCCACTCCCAATTGTTTGCTTTCCGTAACTCTTTTGGATCTAGAAGGGATGGCTCAGAATCATTCTTAATCATTGGTGATCTGTAGTGTTGGAGAGATGAGCTCAGACTCTTTGACTATGTGTCATTTCCTTGATTTGTGCCTTGTTCTCCAGTCAAGGACCATTATTAGAAAATACTTACTATTACTATTTCTTAATTCTTTTTTAAAAGGATTTTATTGGGACGCCTGGGTGGCTCAGTGGGTTAAGCCGCTGCCTTCGGCTCAGGTCATGATCTCAGGGTCCTGGGATCAAGCCCCACATCGGGCTCTCTGCCCAGTGGGGAGCCTGCTTCCCTCTCTCTCTCTCTGCCTGCCTCTGTCTACTGTGATCTCTCTCTGTCAAATAAATAAATAAAATCTTTTAAAAAAATAAATAAAAAAATAAAAGGATTTTATTTATTTATTTGAAAGAAAGAGAGAACGTGAGAGCATATTCACATATGAGCGGGGAGGGGCTGAGGGAAAAGCGGACTCTCCACTGAGCACAGAGCCCAGAACCCTGAGGTCATGACCTGACCTGAGCTGAAGGTAGGCACTTAACTGACCAAGCCATCCAGGAGCTCTATCTCTTAATTCCCTTTTGCCTTTTACCTAAGATAGCCATTGAGAGCAAAGGTAGCCTGTACTGTTTCCAGTGACAAATCCTGAGACTGTAGCCTGATTTCAGTGGGTGGTCTTAATGCCCCGGAACAGATTTCCCTAACAACATCATTGTTTGGGGGTTTTACTTCCTTGCCATCCAGATTTGCTCACTATCTTTTGGGCTGTTGCTTTGGCTTTGCTTACAACAAGTGATCGGAGACTTGGCAAACAGTCCTGGCTGTCTGGATTGTTGGGACCCACTTCAGACTCGGTTAATGAATCAGCTACTTTGCCTGGGTCTGCAGTCGGGTCATGGCGATGCCAAGTTGGGATCCTGGTTTGATCCAAGACTCGTTGGAGGCAATGGAAATACGCATACTGTTTTTCTCGCACCTTACACTTCCAACTCAGCGAAGTGTTAGGAAGATTCAGGAACTGGAGACTCCTCTTGCTTTGCTGAGGGATGACATGAACAATACAAAGAATAGTAATGGTGATTCCCCAAAGTTACTTGTGAAGTGGTACCAACAAGATAAGCACCATAATTCTGGTTGTAACCAGTGGGGATGGTGCCCTACTTTCCCGTCTCTCATGGTGACTTTCGTCACATCCCGGCTCAACTCTCTGTCCAGGAATTTCCCTTATCAGTGGATCTGCCAAAAAGACCAACTTTTAAAAAAAAGGAACAGATAATGGGGTGCCTGGGTGGCTCAGTTGGTTAAGTGACCGACTCTTGGTTCCTGCTCAGTTTGCGATCTCATGGGCTGTGGGATCAGACCTCGTGGGAACCCTATGGGATGTCCCCAAGAGGAGCCCCACATCGGGCTCAGAGCTGAGCAGGGAGTCTGCTTGAGATTCGATCCTTCTGCCCCTCCCACCCCGCTAGTGCCCATGCTCATGGGCACACGCGCGCTCTCTCTCAAATAAATAAATAAATCTTTTTTTTTTTAAGATTTTATCTATTTACTTGAGAGAGAGAGAGCATGAGAGGGGAGAGGGTCAGAGGGAGAAGCAGACTTCCCGCTGAGTAGGGAGCCTGATGCAGAGCTCAATCCCAGGACTCCAGGATCATGACCTGAGCCAAAGGCAGCCACTTAACCAACTGAGTCACCCAGGCAGCCCATAAATTAAAAAAATTTTTTAAGGAACAGATAAAACACATGTAGAATCTGTAATAACATTAACCTACAGGTAAAATCTTTTATAGGAAACTCTCATTTAAATGGAATATATTTTGGGGGTACCTGGGTGGCTCAAAGGGTTAAGCCTCTGCCTTCGGCTCAGGTCATGGTCTCAGGGTCCTAGGATGGAGCCCCGCATCAGGCTCTCTGCTCAGCAGGGAGCCTGCTTCCCCCTCTCCCTCTTCCTGCCTCAGACTACTTGTGATCTCTCTCTGTCAAATAAATAAATAATCTTTAAAAAAAAACATTTGTTGAATCAGTTATTTTTTTAACTAAGTGGACTTGGAAGACTTATAATCAGAATGTTCATTTTGTACTAACAGTTTTTTTTTTTAATAATGGCATTTCAATTTTTTTGTATGAGACCTTTTTTCTCTTTTGTTCAGAGATGCTCTGATGTACTTTTAATATTTTTTCTTCTCCACTTAGTGTATCTTATCTTTTGAAAAAGTTCTTATTTGAAAATTCAAAAGGTATTTTTTTTTGATTAAAACATCCCTTCCATATTTTTCTCATATATATTTTGAGCCCCTCAATTTCCTTCCCCAAGCAACCTGTTACTACTTCTTAATGTCTTTCCAGATATAGTTCATCCGTATGTAAACATCTTTGTGTGTGCATATATGTATTTTTCTCCACTTAAAAATTTATAAGTGGGGGGGGGCGCCTGGGTGGCTCAGTGGGTTAAAGCCTCTGCCTTTGGCTCGGGTCATGATCCTGGGGTCCTGGGATCGAGCCCTGCATTGGGCTCTCTGCACAGCAGGGAGCCTGCTTCCTCCTCTCTCTCTCTGCCTGCCTCTCTGCCTACTTGTGATCTCTGTCTGTCAAATAAATAAATAAAATCTTTAAAAAAAAAAAATTTACAAGCGGTGACCTGGGTGGCTCAGTCAGTTAAGCAGCTGTCTTTGGCTCAGGTCATCATCGCAGGGTCTGGGGATTGAGCCCCGCATCGGACTTCTCCCTCTCCCTCTGTCTGCTGCTCTGCCTACTTGTGCTCTCTATCTCTTTGTCAAATAAATAAATAAATAAATAATCTTTTAAAAAATTTACAAGTGATAGCTTAGTATGTCCTACCTATTCTGTCCCTGACTTTCTCTCATGCTACATCTTAGAGGCATTCCATATTAGTGTATGTAATGGTTAATTTTATGGGTCCATTTGACTGGGCCACGATGTGCCCAGCTGTTCGGAGGCAATGAATCCCTCATTTGGGTGTGTTACTCGGACTCATTTACTGAGTGAGCCCCAAAATTGCTAACTTTAAGTGGTGCCCAGATCGAAAGAAGGCTCTACAACAGGTCCAGGCTGTCTAGGGCACTGCTCTGCCACTTGAGTCATATAGGCCAATGGAGCTTAAAAGTCAGTGGCAGACAGGGATGTTGTGGGGAACCCCTGGCAGACCCCTGTATGTGAGGCCTTTAAGATTATTAAGCAAAACTCTGCTATTCTCTGTGCATAATGTGTTTTGTTTTTTTTTTTTAAGATTCCTTTTTTGGGGTGCCTGGGTGGCTCAGTCGTTAAGCATCTGCCTTCAGCTTTGGTCATGATCCCTGGGTCCTGGGATTGAGCCACACATCGGGCCCCCTGCTTGGTGGGGAGTCTGCTTCCCACTCTCCCACTCCCTCTGCTTATATTCCCTCTCTCGCTGTGTCTCCCTCTGTCAAATAAACAAGTAAAATCTTAAAAAAAAAAAAAAAAGATTCCTTTCTTTTTTAAAAAAAAAAAGATTTTATTTATTTGACAGAGAGAGAGAGAGATCACAAGTAGGCAGAAAGGCAGGTGGGGGGTAGCAGGCTCCCCACCGAGCAGAGAGCCCAATTTGGGGCTTGAACCCAGGACCCCAGGACTCTGAGTTCATGACCTGAGCCGATGGCAGAGGCTTAACCCACTGAGCCACCCAGATGCCCTATCCTTTCTTTATTTTTGTAGAAAGAGAGAGAGAGAGAGTGGGTTAAGGGACAAGGGGAGAGAATCTTCAAGCAGACTCCCTACTGAGTGGGGAGCCCAACGTGGGGCTCAATTCCACACCACAACTGATGAGATCATGACCTGAGCTGAAACTGAGTCGGACACCCAACCAGCAGAGCCACCCCAGCGCCCTAAATAATGGTATTTCAGAAACAGTACTCACTCCACTTGAGAAACAATGTTTGGCCTTCTCCTGAGTCTTAATAGAGGCCAAATGCATGACCGTGGGCCACCAAGTTTCCATGCTACCATCATGAAGTGGGTATGATCTAACCCAACAAGCCGTAAATGTGCAGGAACACTCCATCGTCAAATGGAAGGGGTATCTAACGACTGTGCCCAAGCAGGTCCTAAAGGCACAAGTCATATACATGAACAAGTGGCTCAAATGTCCATGCTCCCAGCTTCTGCTATCATGCCTTCTAAACAGTGGGCGGGACTCTGAGCAGTGAACCTGGTTATTCATTCTGCTTAGAAGGAGTAAGGCCCGATATGAGATTATATACTCATTCATGGCGTGTGGCTAATGGTTTGCCTGAATGGTCAGGGACTTGGAAGGAGTGCAATTAGAAAATTGGTCACAAGAAACTTTTGGGGAAAAGTATGTGGCAAAAATACAGGAAGATATTTACGTCTTCTGTGAATGCTCACCAAAGGGTGACCTCAACCGAGGAAGGTTTTACTCATCTGGTAGGTATGATGACCCATTCTGTGCCTATTAATTGGCCTCTTTGCACAGTTACGCCTGGCATCGCCCATTGGGTTCATGGACAAAGTGGCCCTGGGGGGCAAGGATGGAGGTCATGCATGTGCTCAGCAACATGAACTTCTGCTCATCAAAGCTAACTTGGTTGTAGTCACTGCCAAGCACCAGATCTCCCAGCAACGGAGACCAGCACCAGGTGTCTAGTGTGGCACCGGGGCAATCAACAAGATACCTGGTGGCTGGTTGGTTACTTTGGATTGTTTCCATCAAGGAAAGAAGATGTGTTGTTCTTACTAGAATAGATACTTACTTTGGATGTGGCTTTGCCTTCCCTGCACACAGTTTTTGGCTTCAGCCAAAACTCCTATCCGTGGACTTATGGGATGCCTTATGCCTCATGATGGTATGCCATACGGCACTGCTTTTGATCCTGGAACTCAAAAAGATACATGGCAGTGGACCCATGCTCACGGAATTCACTGGTTTTACCGTGTTTTTCACCATCTTCCCCAACACTGAAGGTGAAATTTATAGCGCTTGTTAACTGGCAATACCTTGTAGGGTGGGGAAAAGATCCTCTAGAAGGCTGTGTATGCTCCAAACTAGTGTCCACTGAATTCATGGGTCCAGGAATCAAGGGAAAGGCAGGGGAGGGGGCACCACTAATTATTACCCCTAGTTTCCCACTAGCAAAAATTTTGCTTGTTGTCGCACAACTTTCTGCTCTCCTGGCCTGGGGGTCATCCTTCCAAAGGGAGGGATGCTTACACAAGGAAACACAACAACGATTCCATTGTCCCGGAAGTTAAGACTGCTATCCAGCCCCTTGGGGCTCTTCATGCCTCGGAACCAGCAGGCAAAGAAGGGTGCTACCAAGCTGGCTGGTGATGAATCCTGACTCTCAAGGAGAAAGTGGACTCCTGCTCCACCATGGAGGCAAGGAAGACTACGTTTGGGATAAAGGAGATCCCTAAGGGCATACCTGGTGATTGCGGTCAGTGCAAAACTACAACAACCTAACTCAGGTGAGACTACTAATGGCCCAGACCCTTCGGGAGTGAAGGTTGGAGTCACTCCACCAGCTAAAGAAACGAGACCAGCTGAGGTGCTTGCTGAAGACAAAGGAAATATGAGAAGGATAGTAGCAAAAGGTAGTAATAATACTAGCTGTGATCTCATGAGTATTTCCTTCTTTTATCGTTATGAGTATGTGTGTATACACATATGTTTGGCACACGTCTTTGTTTCTTCCCTCTCTTATTCACTTATAATGTAATATAAGATGTATTTAAGGATTGTTAATTTAACAGTATTGTATTCAAGTGACAGCAGAGGGAGAAGAGTAAATATCACTGAAGGATTTCATCTCCTCTCATGGGGAAAGGGTTAGTACATTTTTGGTTCTACACAGGATATCTGTATCACATTAGGTGGAATCGCGATCTTGTTATTATTATTGTCTTTATTTGGAGAGTAAGCATGGTTTAAGGAGATATGGGCATCAAGTTGACAAAAGGGGTGGACATGTGATGTTTAATTTTATGTATCAGTTTGACTGGGACGCGGGGTGCCTAGATATTTGGTTAAACATTATGGTGGGTGTGTCTGTGAGGGCGTTTCTTGATGAGATTAACCTGTGAATCTCCCATGTGGGTCTCATTTAATTGGAGGAAGGCCTGAACAGAACAAAAAAGTGAGGTGAGGGAGATTTTGTTCTTCAAGCTGAGACTTAGGTGTTCTCCTAAGACCTCCTGGACTCAGAACTCACACCTTCAGCTCTCCTGGTTCTCAGGCCTTTGGAATCAGACTGGAACTCTACTATCTGCTCTCCTAGGTCCAGCTTGCTGACTGCAGATTTTGGGACTTCTCAGCCTCCCTAATCATATGAGCCAACTCCTTATAATAAATCACTATAGATACTGGTTCTGTTTCTTTGAAGAACATAGACCAATACAGTGTACATTGAATTTTCATTCTTTTCAATGACTAGGTTGATTATGATTTTATCATTTCTGTCTTTTCACAGTTTGGCTCTTTCCAATTTTCCAGTCTTTTTCTGATTTCACCAGCATATCAGTAAGTATCTGTATATACACATATCTTTACGCACATATGCTACTATATATGAAAACCAAGAAATGGGATTTAAAAATCTTAAAGGTGGCATCTATATGTGTATGCGTATAGCCAGGGACACCTGGGTGGCTCAGTCAGTTAAGCATCAGCCTTCAGCTCAGGTCATGATTTTAGGGTCCTGGAATCGAATCCCGAAACAGGCTCCCTGCTTGGTGGGAAGCCTGCTTCTTCTTCTCCCTCTGTCTGCCTCTCCCACTGCTTGTGCAAGCTCTTTCTGTCGCTCTCTGATAAATAAATAAAATCTTAAAAAAAAACAAAACCCAAAAGGAATAGCCAGTCAACTCCTATAACTAGCTAAATACCAGTAGGGACATTGTCTATAAGTGGGTCTTTTGAAGTGCATACGCAGAGAAAGTGCTTTTCACAAGCCAAAGGATGTTGGCTATTCTTTACAGGAAGCCTAATGAGTCTCCTTGGACTTCTTGTAAAAAACACCCACTAGAATTATGATTTTGGAATCATTTCCACCGCAAATCCACTCTTTCCACACCCCTTTAAAAGGCAGCTGCGCTATTTGGCTTCTAACCAAGGCCTGCTGCACCAACAATTCTCTACGTTTTATTTATATTTCATGTGCAGTATGTTCAAACTCTCACTTTCCCAGGTGCCAGATGCTGGTTTGGACATACTCCAGTGGAAAGTGCTTTCCTGTAAAATAATAAAAGTAAAATACTGAACAAACTGCCTCTTTATATCAGACTTGCACCTAGTGTACCACAGTTAAGTATTCTAATCGTGACTTCACTGTTTTCCCAAATTTGCAATCCCTCCAGCTCCCACTTCACCTAGCTCCACACCATACACTTTGTCCTTTGGCTTCCACAGGGTGTAAATGCTTCTAGTCCTTTTATACCTCATCAGTGTTCAGTGTTTAAAATGTCAGAACATAGGATCTATCTGTCTCACATGATTTCAGTGGTGCCTAATGTAACCCACCAAGGGGTATTTCAAATATGATATAGATGAGAAAACGAGGATTTTAACTTACTTTCAGGACTTCCCCCTGCCTTTTTTTAAAAAATAAGTAATCTCTATGTCCAATGTGGGGCTTGAACTCACGACCCTGAGATCAAAAGTTGCAGGGTCTACCAACTAAGCCTGCCAGGTGCCTCTACTTTCAGGATTTTAAAAGATATCTAGTAAGTTAATGTCTGTTATGTTCATAGCTTAATATATTTTCACTAAAAAGTGATGCTTTCTGGGGCGCCTGGCCTTCGGCTCAGGTCATGATCCTGCAGTCCTGGGATTGAGTCCCCCATCGGGCTTCCTACTCAGCCGGGAGTCTGCTTCTCCCTCTCCCTGTGTGTGCACTCACTCTCTCTCAAATGAATAAACAAATCTTTAAAAAAAAAAGTGATGCTTTCTGTGTGTTTTATAGAGATTGCCTATCTTCTCTGGGTTTCCATCTCCGCCTGTTTCACCAGTTTGTGTGATAACATTTCATGGCACTGAAAACCAGTACAACTCCCTGTTCAATCCTAAACAAACTAAGAACCTCAGGCATGAAGATTTATGTTTGTGCCCAGATCTCGGAATAACATTGAAGTTTAATTGAACTCTTGTAAAGCGTGCCACGATTTGTATCTGTATTTGTGTGTGTGTGGAAAGCCGCTATAAAATAACAGAAATACCATGCCTGCCAGTATCTCTAAACATATTGGGCTCTGGCAGAGCTCGTTTTTTTTTCACTCTTTCCATTAGATGGCGGTAGGTGCCCAAGAAATAACTTCCAAGGCATGCTGGAGGGCAGTGAGAGGAGCGTTTTTTTCCTTTCACTAGGTTGTTGGTAGCTGAGCACACACACTAAAGGTCCTCTTTCGCGGGTTGGCAGGGTATGCATTTTATTTTTTCGTGTGTGTGTGAGGCGGGAAGGCTTTCCACAGGCCACCTGTTTAAGCTAAGCACAGGGTAGCATCTTGCCAGCTGGCAAAAAAAAAAAAAAAAATTCCTAGAATTTTTCTTAACTATCATCAGACTTGATAAAAGCTATGGAACCCATTCAGGAGTGCAATCAGCATTGATTGAAAGACGCTGTGGCATCTGTTGCCTACACTTGTGGAGATGGAACAGAGCCACTCGCTGGAGGGGAATGGCTGCTGCGACCTGTGGACTGAACCCCCACATGGAGACCTGTGACCCACGTGCAAGTATCGTGGACTCTCTCACGTATCCCTAGCTCCAGATCAGAAGCTACCTGAAAAATATAAGAGTGGGCGTCCTCCGCTTCTCCTATAGTAGACAAAAACATACACGAAACATACAGTAGAGAAAGTAGTGCAAGTGAGACCCAGACTGATGAAGTAATTGTGTACGAAGATGCTAAGTCCTGTAAGCATTTCAAGAGGCCAGAGGAGTACGAAATGGTCAATGAGGCTTTGGGGAGAGAGAGAAGAGCACAAGCGAGCGAGCACTCGGGTGGGGGGTACTGTGGGAATGTTTGGGGGAGGTCCGGAGAGAATCAAGAGTTCGAAGGTTGGAGGCCAAGTCCAGCTCCCTGAGGACTACAGCTTCAGAGAGGCCGGCTCCGCGGACCCCTCTTCTCTCTGCACTTAGCTGGGAGAAAGCCCTCAGAGTGGGGCGTTTCCGGCCAGTTTTCTCGCCCGGGCGCTTTCCCCGGCGGTTCCGCAGCGTGGTGGAAGCCCCTTCCCCGCTGGCCAGCTGCAGCAGATCTGGGCCCAGCGCGTGGCCCGAGACTGCCACGGAGGGGGCGTGGCAAGGGCAGCCCGGAGGGGGCGGGGCGTGGGCGGGCCCGGGCGGGCGGGGCTCTCTCCTGCCCCGCGCCAGCCGCCGCCGCCACCGCCGCTGCCGCCACTGCCACCGCCGCCTCCGCCCGCCTCGCGGACCCAGCGAGCGGGGTCGCCGCCGCCTGCCCGCCCGCGTGCCCCGGGGCTGCGGTGGGCCAGGATGTCGGGCTTCCTAGAGGAGCTGCTCGGCGAGAAGCTGGTGACGGGCGGCGGCGAGGAGGTGGACGTGCATTCGCTGGGCGCCCGCGGCATCTCGCTGCTCGGGCTCTACTTCGGCTGCAGCCTGAGCGCCCCCTGCGCGCAGCTCAGCGGCAGCCTGGCCGCCTTCTACGGCCGCCTGCGGGGGGACGCGGCGGCCGGGCCGGGGGCCGGGGCCGGAGCCGGGCCGGGGCCGGGGGCCGGGGCGGCCGCGGAGCCCGAGCCGCGGCGCCGCCTGGAGATAGTCTTCGTGTCCTCGGACCAGGACCAGCGACAGTGGCAGGACTTCGTGCGGGACATGCCGTGGCTGGCGCTGCCCTACAAGGAGAAGCACAGAAAGGTGAGCGGCGCGGGCCTCGTCGGCGCCCCCAGCCTGGGAGAGCAGCCCGCGAGTTGGGGGAGCAGGGTCCTCGCCGGCCTCGCCCGCGCCCCTCGCAGCCCCTCACGCTCCTGCGTGGGCTCCTGCACGCGCTTCCCTTCGTGTCCCTCAGTGTCCCCTTCCTCTGTGTATGCCCGCCCCGGTCGGAGGACCCCGCCGTCCTGGGGCTCCCGCGGCAACTCCTCCGTGCGGGTGTCAGACCGCTCCGGTGGGGTAAGTTTGACACCCTCCGGCCCTGGATCCCGGCTTGCGTCCCGAGGAGTGGCGAGCCAGGTCCCCACGCGCTGGGAGCCTCGTAGAAGGGGCGGCCGCGCTGGGGGTCCCGACCCCGTGACCCCGCGCTCCCGGCTGGAGGCGCGGGGAAGGGCTGCTTCCTTCCCTTAGCCGCCAGACTCTCGGCGGATACCTGTAGTGGGTGGGGGAGGCGCTCGCCCCCTACCCATAATGCCCAAACCAGGAAGTTTCCTCTCCCCAGAAGAAATCCGCTTCTCAGGGGACCCCGCCCCTCCCCCACCCTGTGACCCGGGACTCCGAGGCCAGGCCGCCCTGCGTCCCGGGGGGCAGCCGCTGACCGTGGCTTTGGGAGAGAGGGGCGCTCACTCCTCTCCCCTTCTCTTCCCTCCGCACCCGCGGGCTCGACTGGTGGCCACCGGGGAGCTTTTCATTGTCTGCCTGTCCCGCGGACCCTCCCCAGATGCCTCCCAGGCACGGGAACAGACCCGTCCGTGCGGCCCCCCCCTAGTTGCTGGGTCCGGGTTGTCTCGGCACACTTCGAATTAAACGCTGAACAGAGGTGCAGATTAAGTGGAGAAACGAGGATTGGGGGAAATTTACACTTCGCTGTCAACTTTTCATTCCTGCTGAAATTAGGTTGGGTTTTCGAGTGTGTCAGTTGGGATGAAGGTGTCTGTTTTAAGAAAACGAATTCGTGAAATTTCGTCATGAATCGAAACAGGACAAGTTTTGGAGAGCTCTTGCCTAATTGGTGAGCCTGACGCAACGTGTGAATCTAGCCCCTTCCCTTTCAGAGGAGAATCTTAAGTTTATGGAGTGGACAGGAGAAGGGCCGTTCGGGAGCTTTTAGGTGCCTCTAGGGAGGATGGTAACGGCCTGCCGTGTGTTCCTTTTATGTGTACAGAGTCTTGTTGAGAAGCATGATTTAGATTTAGTAAGAGCGAAAGGCTTATACTGTGACCCCAAATGTCTCCAGTAAATCATCGATCCCCAGGCAGTGTAAGGTACAGACTTGGGATTTAAAGTAGGAAATACAGTTTAACAAATACAGTTTGTAAATTTAACATTGGAAAAACATGGGCTCACTAACCACACAGAGGCAAAACTTGGCATTTTAACCACTTTTTAGATGATTTTGCTCCTATTTGATTTATGTACTTGATAGTGCATGAATGTGAATGGCCAGTCCTTTATTTGCTTAAGATGTATGGGAATTCTTTGTTTTCCTTGGTGGCTGTTTTGATGATCTGTTGAGGGAGGAATAATGTTCAGAAAGTGATTTACCAAAAAATATTTTCATTGTTACCGCGAATTTCTGTAGTATACCAGTGTGTATAAAATGTCCTTATTGGGCAATACAAATGATTTCTAGTTTTTGCAAACACATAATGATGGTAAATGTTACAGACCTAAGGCCTATTGTGTTTTTCACAGTGGATGAAGGAAATTTGCTGGATGGTTAAAAACATGAAGCAAATTAAGATGTTTTGCAAATGTTTTAAGCTTTTTCTTGGAAAAGGAGACTATTTCATATGATCTGTGCCATGCCTGGTTCTCTCTGCCCTGGCTAGTCCTTTTGCACACACACAAAAAGTGGGTCTCTGTCCCTAGTCTGGACCTGCTCATTCCACTGGGGTGAAAGTCTGGACCACACAGGGCAGACCCTCATTTGAAAATACAGTTCAGAATGCTGAGCATGGCCAAACCGTGGTGCCGAGCATGTCAAAAATTCATTTTTTCTCAGTTTTTGTGTCTCGCATCCACTGGTTCACTTTGTTCTTCTAAAGAAGTCCAGTTTTTAAGGCTGTAGTTTCTGCTTCTGGATGTTCGCAATTGGGCAGCTCGAGATCTGATCCCAGATATATTCGTTGTGATATACCAGGTAAAAAGACTTCAGCTGTGTTTCTTATGGAAAACATACTTTTAGAAACTACAAAAGCAAGGTACTCACTTTGACAGGAAGTATTTTCTCCCTTGAAATCAAAGAGAATAAACAATTCCCTTCTTTTTAAAAAAATTTCGAGTTTTTATCTCTCCTGTCTGAAATCGAGATGCTTAGAAGTAAGTCTGTGAGCTTGTGATGGCAACTTCATAATAAGAACAGTGAAGAAGGCCAGCGCATCCCCAGTTCAGGGTGCTGAGTGGGTAAACACTTACGTTCTTGCTGGTGGACCCTGACCATGTTGTCTCACCAACTCTAAAAATAGTTTCAAAGGATAGAATTTGTTTTACACAGAAGGGCAACTAGAGTTCCAGATTACTAATTTTTAAAAGTTCTCATTAACATTTGTTCTTTACAACCTTTCATATACTGCTTCCCATTGGGATGACAAAGGGTATGGTTCTAATTAGTTATTGGCTGGCATTACTCTAAAGAAAATTGAAAAATTATGGTAGGGAAAGAAAATGCTGTGTGGTACTTTTTTCTTTTTTTATTAATTTCCCCTTTATGTAGTAAGAAAGTCTGGGGATGACCATATACGTTATGCTTGCGTTTTGCCTGGCTTTGCTCACCTTGATTGGAGCTGTGAGAAAACAGCATTTAAGAAAAGGACTCTAGCATTTAAGAAAAAAAAAAAAATCCCTGGGAAAGGTTGTCCTGTTTCTACTTGCTTTTGTGGTAGGTGCAAAAGTAATTGAAAGCTTCATTTTTTTTTTTAGCTTCCAAGCACACACACATAAATAGCTGTATAGAAATTGTAATTAGATGATAATAGAACTTTGAGTGCCTTTTATAAGAGCAGTTTTGTCAGGAAACATATAATCTTGAAGTTAAGGTAGTTAGACTTGTTTTAATAAGTAGGTTTGCTTCTTGTTTTGTTGGTAGACATTTTTCAGATTTCTGTAGAGAGAGAATGGGATGAGTAGTTGGAAAGTTCAGGGATTTGCTCTATTCCTTCAGAGGAGGAGAAGTTGCTTAGTTATCAGACTAGGAGAGTCGATCCACAGGATCTATTTCAGCGTCATAGAGGGGAACAAGGGTTTTGGTTTTAAAGTCACTGGACTCCGTTCTGCCTGGGCGGGATGTCTGATGGACTACATTTAGTCAGTGTGGGTGTATTGACACGAAATGGTACGGGACCACAGGTACTTGGATCACACAGGTTTGCTGGGGTCTGGCTTGGCCTCAACTTCCTGCCAGACAGAAAGGAAAAGATAAAGTTGGAGGCAGGAGACCAGCACCCAGGAGGTATCCCTGGTCTACCTGCTCCAGTCAGCGGAAGTGGAATCTTCTTGCTTCCCTGTGTAGGTGGCTTGTCCTGGGTGGTTGTATTGGGACAGACTCAAGTCAGAGGCTTGAACTAGAATTCACCAAAATTCCTTTGGCTCTTTGGAAAGGGGCAAGCTTGGTATCAACCCAAGGAGTCTTAGAGCTCCATCGCTTCCAGCTCATTTTCCCTCAAATGCAGGAGAATGACCTCTGTGATCGGGACAGACCACTTGGAAGGCGCTGAAAGATGGCAGAAAAGCACAGCTTTGGAAATCGGGGTTTTCTGCCTTCTGCAAAAGGAGCCTAGACCAGGCAGCATGGGCTCCCTCCGTTTGTTTTGTTTCCAGGACTTGGATCTGTCTAATAAAAGACCATGGTTCACTTAAAGTAATAGCAATTTTCCTTGAGAGGCTTTTTCCTTGTTCCATCATTTGTCATGTATTTTTTTAAACCTTTAATTTTTCTTCTCTGCATCACGAAGACGTCTGAGCTCAGATCCTGGCTGTGTCATTTGTTAACTGTGGGACCTTGTGCAAATTGCCCTGCTTGTCTGTGCCACAGGTCTCCTACCGGGAAAGTGGAGATGGTAATAGCACCTGGGTGTAGTATGTGCTCAGTAAGTGCTAGCTGTTGTTCTTAAATTGTTGTGAAATTGAGGAATTCTTTCAGAGCTTGAGCCTCTGGAATGTATCACATTACAGAAATGCAAAACCGTTTGGATTTTTCTAACAAATGACTTTTACCAGCATCCAGGAGGATATGGTGAAGGAACTCAGTGGAAAGGACCGAGGAGAAAGACCTAGAAGAATGAAACAACGAAAGCAAATGAATATTTAAAAAATAACGCTCCTTAGGGGCACCGGGGTGGCTCAGTCAGTTAAGAATCTGTCTTCTGCTCAAGTCATGTTCCCAGGGTCCTGGGATCGAGCCCCACATTGGGCTCCTTGCTCAGTGGGAGCCTGCTTCTCCCTCTCCCTCTGCCTGCTGCTCCCCTTGCTTATGCGTGTTCTCTCTGTCTCAAATAAATAATAAATCAATACATCCTTAAAAATAAATAAAAATAAAAAATACCACTCCTGAAAGAACTGAGAGTTCTGAGATTTACTGAGCCCCATACTCAACACTTGCCGGTGAAACTTGAGACATCAGATCAGTGAAGCCCAGACATGATAAAGGGTAACAACTTTAAGATGATGAGACACCCTTCTTGAAGGAGATTAATTATGTACTTGGTGATCGTTTTGTGGTTTGCCAGAGCTGTTAGGCGTGTCTGCCGTGGATCCTGCCTGCTTCAGTCTGGGCAGCCTGAGGGTTGCCAGATTGCCACTCTTGCTGCCTGGGAAGGGGATGGTGCCCGCCCTGTGGAGAGGTGAAGACCTCACCCCCTAACGCGGCCACCTCCCTTCCTAGCTCTGGAATGTTGTCGGATGGGTTTGCTCAGATGTGTAGTGTAGCGTGCTGGGTTACTGTTCAGTCCTCAAGCTAGCAATTCAGGCCTGACTGGCTAGCTGTCCACAGCCCCTGCTGATTGATACAGGGTTGTGAACCGGAGCACAAGAGGAAAGCTGCGGGTTTTGAGGTTAGGGTCATTGATTTCATTTACGCTTTCTACCCACAACCCCTCTTTTATCATTGTTCCCTTTGGTCTGAGGCCTTGTTTTAATATCTGCACAAATTTGAGAAGGAGGGGTTTGTGTTATACACAGCGGGGGTGGGAGATGAGCAAGTCCCTCAGCATATAGTCTCTGGGGAGGGTCTTCTTCTTCTTTTTTTTTTTTTTTTAATAGTACTTGGGACTCCAGGGCTCCAGCTGGTCCCAAATGAATAGACTGGGCTCCTTGAGGCTTGATTTCCTTTAAGGGGGGAGAACATAGGCTTGGCATAGGATGTTTTCCTTTTTCATGCACTGAATTCCCAGCAGTGCTCAGTGCTAACCGCCAGGGTGCTTAGTTTTCTGTATTTCATTAACTTGCTCTTCTGCTCATTCAAAGGCACTCCAAGAAAATGGCTACAAACTCAGAATCTTTTTGCTGGTCCTGACTCTCATGAGGTCCTTGCATGCTATTGCTTTATACCTGGCCATTTTTCTAAAAGGAAAGAAGAGTCCTGGAATCTCAGGAGCCATCCTTGCTTCTCCTGCACCCCTCACATCCACATGGCACCGAGTCCTGGTGTGGATCTGATCTCTTTAGTACCTCTCAGCTTGGACCTCTTCTCACCATCCCTACCATCACTGCTCGACTTCAGGTTTCATCTGGACCACTGTGCACCAGCAGCTTCTCCTAGGGCTCCTTGCTTCCAATCTTTTTTTTTTTTTTTTTTTTTAAGATTTTTCTTTATTTATTCAACAGACAGAGATCACAAGTAGGCAGAGTGGCAGGCAGAGAGAGGGGGAAGCAGGCTTCTTGCTGTGCAGAGAGCCCAATGTGGGGCTCCATCCCAGGAACCTGAGATCATGACCTGAGCCGAAGGCAGAGGCTTTAACCCACTGAGCCACCCAGGTGCCCCCCCGCCTTTTTTAAGATTTTATTTACTTATTAGAGAGAGGGATGGCACAAGAGGAGGGGAAGAGAGGAGGCGCAGACTCTACACTGAGCATGGAGCCCGACAGGGGGCTCAATCCCACAACCCCGAGATTATGCCCCAAGATGATGCCCCAAGATGAAACCAAGAGTCGGACACCTAACTCACTGAGCCACCCAGGTGCCCCTCCTTGCTTCCAGTCTTGACCCCTGAAATGATTCTCAGACCAGCTTCTCAAGCTGTCTGTTGTCAATGGTCAGTTTTATTTTGTTTTGTTAATTTCCAGTCAGTCACACCAATGCACGTGGCCTTTACTAAACATGACTCCGTCTTTTCTTTCTGTCTGGGTTGAACCACCTGCAACCACCCCATAAGTTGACCTCACGCAAGCTGGTCTCTGTCCTATTCAACAAGAGGAACCCATCAGTCACAAACCCAATATTGTTACAATGTTGAGCTGCCATAAACGTTTCTGAGTACTCATTCTCAGTGTTTGTACTCACCTTGTGTGGACCATTAACAAACAGCTTATAGGCAAGCAGTGGCCTGCAGACCCACCTTGAACAGCACTGCTCTAGACTGTTTCCAGAATGGTCAGATCCAAAATCGTAACTTTGATTATGTCATTCTCCTGCTTAAGAATTCTTTAGTAGTTCTTCATAGCTTTAGGGGTCAAGTCCAAATTCTAGAGCATGGTCCTTGATTGTTCTGTCTCCTCCCTCACCTGCATGGTGTTCTCTTTCCGCCTGACTGACTGAGTTGGGAACTTTTTTTTTTTTTTTAAGATTTTATTTATTTATTTGACAGACAGAGACCACAAGTAGGCAGAGAGGCAGGCAGAGAGAGAGAGGAGGAAGCAGGCTCCCCGCAGAGCAGAGAGCCCTATGCGGGGCTCGATTCCAGGACCCCTGGGATCATGACCTGAGCCGAAGGCAGAGGCTTTAACCCACTGAGCCACCCAGGCTTCCCTGAGTTGGGAACTTTTAAACTCAGTCCTGGGGGCGCCTGGGTGGCTCAGTGGGTTAAGCCGCTGCCTTCTGCTCAGGTCATGATCTCAGGGTCCTGGGATCGAGTCCCGCATGGGGTTCTCTGCTCAGCAGGGAACCTGTTTCCTCCTCTCTCTCTCTCTGCCTGCCTCTCTACCTACTTGTGGTCTCTGTCTGTCAAATAAATAAATAAAATCTTTAAAAAACAAAAAAACTCAGTCCTGGTCTCCCTGTTTCCCTAAGAGGCTTTCCTGTCTCTTTTCCCTCTATGTGAGATGATTCTGTGGGCTTCCGTAGCTCTTGTGCACAAATAGTCTAGCACTTAGGTTGTTTTTTATTTGTTTCATTTATTTTTATCTTTAAGATTTTATTTATTTGAAAGAGAGAGAGAAAGAGAGCATGAACAGGGGTGGGGGAAAGGGCAGAGAGAGAGGGAGAAGGAGGCTCCTGCTGATCATGACCATGACAGGAGCCTAAGTCAGTCACTTAACTGATTGAGCCACCCAGGCACCTCAGGTTTTTGTTTTTGTTTTTGTTTTCATTTAGACCATAAGCTCCTTGAGGACAGAAACCAACCAGAGGGAAGGGATGCTAATCAGTTCTTAGGTGCAGAGACTGTGGGTAAGGTGATCACAGAAAGTAGTCATGTGACTTTTCTACTGGGAACGGGAAAACTTGGTAGTTTCCATACCGTGTTAAGTTGAAATGTGCACTTTCACTATTACAGAGCTTGATTTTAACATTTAATATTAGAGTTGGGCCTTAATTGAATTGTATAATTGTATATATCTGCAGTATGTGGGTGTTTTTGTTTGTTTTTGTTTCTTAATGGGTGCTTCAGAGAACACTTACACAAGCAAATAGACGTGTAACTCGATTGCCCTGTAATTCTGTGCTCAAAAATAGGAAAAGACTCTACTCTCCGCTTTTGAAATGTCAAAAATCCTAGGCCGTTAAAATAGTCTTCTATCTGCAGACTTACCATTCCAAGCTTTTGTATTTCATAGATAGTTTGTGTTTCTCAAGAATTTTTCTTCCAAGGAGCTCAGAAATGCACGCCTATTACATCTTCCAGCAGCTAGTAATCAGTAGATACCAAACACTTTAACTTTTCAAAGTATGTTCGAGTTGGAGAACTGAAGCAAAGAGAACCGATTATTAGATTAGGGTCACAGTGTCAGATGAAAGGGCTCAGCTGAACTCCCTTAAATGCAACTCAGTCCTTTCTGTTCGTGAAATTGTATCTTACAAAACGTTCACATCAAACGTTCTCCATGGAAGAGGAGGGAGCTGGAAGTTCTCTTTTCAACAAATGGCTTCTGGTGTGAATTCACTCTACATCTGCATAGAAGACCCTGAAATAAGATAGAAGTAGTTTTAACCACTGAAAGCATTTGCCTGGAAGATGGGAAAGCCAGAGCTTCTTTTCTGTTGCTTCCTTTCCATGGTGGTGGTGGTGGTGATGGTGGTTTCTAAGGGCCTTTTAATGATTTGGCTTTTTTTAGATCAGCCAGTGAGTGAAGTGCCCCCAACTCCCTTTATCCTATGCAAAGCCTGCGGGCTGCTACAGTGCTTTTGTTCAGAGACAAAATTGAACTTCAGGTATCCTGCAGAGATCCTAGGACTAAATCAGTCCTCCCTTTTATGAGGTTTTCAGAAACTGCTGTTCTAACTTCCAGTAAAATCTCAAACATGTGCTTTCTGCTTTATGACAAGTAAGAAGTATAGTAATTGAAAATTGCTTGAGTGCTGTTATTCTCAAGTGAAACCCTGTAATGGAAACTTTTGTTCTGTGGCATCCATGATTAAAAGCAAACATAAATTTTCTGCCGCTTGCTGGTCCTAACTCTTGGACCAGATATACGGTGCATTGAACTACACTTAAGAAAATCCTTTTTAAAAAACCATGTATGCTTAAATTCAGCATTCTTTCTATCACCCACTCCCCATCTTATTATTTCAATGCAGACACCAATTACAGGTAAGTTCAAGTAATATTTCGCCAGTTAAGAATGCTTTTATCTCAGATCATTGTTGCATAGTCATAAAACAGGGTGTGGTGAGTTTCACTCTTCTAGGGATAGGATTTCTCTTTTTGTTTTCCTATGAGAATTTTATCCAGATGAATCCGTCGTGTTGCTTTTTATTTGTCTTTTTTGGTCAGCGTGCCAGGGATAGAAATCTGAATGGATGTAGTCTGTTTAAAATCAGAAGATGTTGCCTTTTTTTCCCTTTAAATGTGATCAGGTCAAGACAGTTTTCTTTTGATCGTGGTGGCTCACAGCACAGCTGCCTCATCTGTTAGTCATTTTTCAGGGTTTGATGTGAAATATACAGATTGGGCGGAACAACCTGCGATGGGGAAAAACCACAGCTCTGGATGGCAGTGAGTGTAGGTGAGAGAGGACAGCTTTTTCTCCACTTTGGACCCCTGCTTAGCTGCAGCTTAAGAAGGCGTTTGTCCCCACGGATCTTCACAAATTCTCCATTATTAGAAGTGAATGCTCAGAATCTTGCACAGGGGGTAAGAGTGTGGGCTCTGGGCCTGAGTTTCCCGGGTTTGAATCACACCTCTGTCACTCTCTAGCAACATGATTTTGGTGCAAGCTACCAGGCTTGTGTGTCTCTAGGTCCTGGTCCTTAAAATGGAGATGATAATGTCCACTTTATAGGGTTGCTGTTAAGGGTTAAATGAGTTAATGTTCGAAAAGTATTCAGAACAGTGCCGAGTGCCTAGTAAGTGCCTTTTAAATGTTTTCCCCAGGCGCTTGGATATTCCAGCCCCTATGTTATGCCTGTTCAGAGTACAGGAGAGAACAGATCTCAACTTCTATTTTTTTTGTATCACTCCTACCCTCAGCATTCTCTTACACTGGGCACCTAGACTCAGCATCTAGTGGCCGGTCATGTGATCTTGTTTCCCTGCAGTTTCTTACTAGGACAGCGATAATTACTGGCCAGTTGTTGATTTGATGACACCTCTGTGTCTTTGAATATAGGTAGAATTCTAGACCATCTCTTTGACTGCTTGTTCAGTTGTCCTGAATGGATTCCAATTTAACTTTTGAGCTGGGAGGGAGTAGCGGAGTCTGGTCTGTGTATATTTCTCCTGCCATTTATTTTTTGACTATTATGGAAAACTTCAAACATCACACTGGTAGGGAAAATAGCACAGTGAGTCCCTTTGTACCCAGCACCCAGATAGAAGGATCACCAACTCATATACACCCTCTCTCCCTCCCCCTCATTAGACTGCTTTGATGCAGCTTCCAGGCATCAGATCATTTCCTTCATAAACATTTCACTGGGGTGCCTGGGTGGCTCAGTGGGTTAAGCCTCTGCTTTTGACTCAGGTCATGATCTCAGGGTCCTGGGATTGAGCCCCCGCATTGGGCTCTCTGCTCAGCAGGGAGCCTGCTTCCCCCTCTCTTTCTGCCTGCCTCTCTGACTTCTTGTGATCTCTATCTGTCAAATAAATAAAATCTTAAAAAAAAAATTTCACTAGGGAACTCTTTTTAAAAAATACCACATTATCCTATCAAACCTAAAAAAAAATCTGGTAATTCCTTAATATCGGCAAATACCAGTCAGTATTCAAATTTCTCTGAAAGTCTCATAATTTTTTTTTTTTTTACAGTTATTTGTTTGAATCCAGATAAGGTCTACACATTGCATTTGGTAGCTGTGTCTCTAAAGTTTCTCCTTCCACTTAAACTTTCTCTGGGTCTGCTACATTCCCAACCCCTTACCTGTATTTCCCCCTTAATCTCTAAAGGCCTATAGAATGTTGACTCTTTGGTTAAAAAGTATCCTAGGCTGTTCTTTCTGATATGTCCTGGTGTTGGCCACCTTGTAGGTCCTCCAGATGGGCTGCCCTTCTCCATCTGTCTGCTGGGGCCCTGACCTCTAGCAGGCTACTCTCCTACTGACACTGAGCAGAGGGTCACCTCTGCTCTGGGTTTGTGTCCTGTCCTCTCAGAACTCCAGCAGAAGGAGACCAGCTTGGTCACCAGGACCAGTCCCCATAGTCAGGGTATGTAATATACTGATTGACCAAACCTAAGTCATATCCTCACCTGTAGAGCCAGAGGGTGGGGTCACAGACCAATTGGGCTGAGCATCAGGAAAGGGATGGTTGTGGGGAGGGAGGGGACACTTACCAAGGAAAATGAGAATGTGTTACCCGAGGGAGGGGATAAGAATGAACTGCAGGTGCCCAGTTGAGTCATCTGTGCTAACCCCATGGCGGGGTGCCCGCCAAGTGGTCAGCCTCTGCTGGAGCATTCTAGTGACCACAAAGTACCATCTCCTTGGAAGGCCATTCTGACATCAGCCATCCTCTCCTCGGGGATGGCCAGCAATCAAGGAACTGTAGATAGCTCTTCTGCCTCTGAGATGAAAGATTCCCTTGGTCCTTTGGCCATTTCTCCTATGATTTGGGTTCCAAATTCCTTCCCATCCTGGCTGGCCATTTGTGTCTGAACCCTCTCCAAGATTGTCTGGGACCTCTCTTAAAGGGTAGTCCCCAAACCTGAACACAGATACCACGGTGGTCTGTCCTGGGCACAAAGGGTCAGGCATTGTTAGCTTCTTTGTTGAGGTATTATCTAAACTTAACGCCGTCATAGTTTGAGATTGCATTAGCTTTTCTGACAATCACATTACACCGTGTTGACTCCCTGACCTTTTTGTCAACCAAAACTCCAAGGTCTTTTTCATCATTTTAGTACCTAAACAAACGAGAACACAGTCCCAAATCTTGTATCTGTTATCTTCAAGAATAAGCTTGCTTAGGGTCACCTGCGTGGCTCAGTCAGTTAAGCATCTGTCTTTGGTCCCTGTCATAATCCCAGGGTCCTGAAATCAAGCCCCACATTGGGCTCCCTGCTCAGCCGGGCGTCTGCTTCTCCTTCTGCCCCTCCTCCCTGCTTGTGTTCTCTCTCTCTCTCTCTCTCTCAGATGAATTAGTAAATTTTTTTAAAAAAATATTTATTTATTTAACAGAGAGAGACAGAGAGGCAGGCAGAGAGAGGGGGAAGCAGGCTTCCCTCTGAGCAGGGAGCCTGATGCAGGGCTTGATCCCCGGACCCTGAGACCATGATGGATCCGAAGGCAGAGGCCCAACCCACTGAGCCACTCAGGTGCCCCAAATTAGTACATTTTTAAAAAAGAATAAGTTTACGTAGATTTTATAATTTTCTGCCATCTGTCAAAATCTTTTCACATGTGTGTCTGGTCATCCATGATAATCATAATCCTTTCTGAGTTCTGAACTACGTGATTCCTTCCAGACTGTCACTGTATCTGGGGATGGAGGCCCAGGTCACACCATGGAAGACTCCTCCAGCCTAATCTTGGTTTATTAGTCAGTTGTCGAAATGACTTAAAATCCAGCCAGTTCTAAATTTGCCCAATGATATATATTATTCAGCCCGCATTTCTCCATCCAGTTCACATTGACCGTCAGAGACCTGAACAGATCGCTTGCTATAACTTAGGCATTTGCTGATTCCCTTTCAAGGAAGGATAGTCCGAAGTGACTTCTGTATAGTGTAACCCATGCTTGCTTCTAAGTTGATTACTTCTTTTCCAAAGTGTGTGTTTAGTAACTCTAATGAGCTGTAGCATCTGTTGAAGGGTTGGTGTCAACTCCACCGATCTGTAGTTTGCAGAATCTCCCCTTTTTGCCCATTTTGAAAATCTTTGCTCCTTCCATCTGTTAGCTGCTGGTGAAGAAACCATGGCTGGGGCTAGGTGATCTTGGGGGCATGTTTTCTCCCTCTTGGATATAATTCATACATTGCAGGAGGAGAGTTTCGGGGTCGGCTGGGCCCCTGTGTAGTGTTGGTGCATTTGTTTCCTCCAGAGGACGTTGTAGGAAGAGCCAGACCAGAGTAGGACGGCCAGAGACCCCGTCCGTGTGTAGCTGGGAGCACCCCGCTTTGTTCTGGATGTCCAGATCCTGCTCTTTCTGAAGGCTGTGGCTGCCTTGTCCCTATCCCAACACTTCCCTCTCCCTACTGGCTCATTAGGGCACTAATAGAGCCTGAGGGAGTCTTTTCCTTAATGCCATTTCTCCCCATCGGGCTCAGGCAGGATGAGAATCTGGCTGGCTAATTAAGTGTGGCATTTTGTTTCAAAATTAGCAAGAGACAGGAAACTAGCTACAAAGCAATCGAGTGTCCTTGTGCAGATAGATTTTTCGTAATATTTGACTTTGTAGGATGAATTACTCTGTTTACTTTCAAAATTTTACCCTATTTGAAAATGGGCTTGTTTTCTCACCCAGGTGTATTTTCTTATTCAAGGTGAAGCGTAAACCCATTCTACGCTTAACAGTTTGGCACCTAAGAATTCTGACATTTCATATGTTAGGTTTGAGGATGAATTGGAATTAAATGCCTTAAAGCACTTTTCCTGGGGGAAAACACTTTCCCAAACGTTGCTGGCTTCAGCCCTCGAATGCATTGTTCCTACTTTTACAAACGTGCTTAAGAGTAAAATACTACTTAATACCACTTGAACGTATTCACTTTCATTTGGAGTCATGGAGAGTATTAATTTGCAGCGACTGTGGTGGGACACTCTGGTTTTGAGGCTCTTTTCGAAGCACAGCTTTCCTGTGCTTCTTCCGAGGTCGCCAGAGCCTAGTTTTTGGCTCATACAGCCACGGAGAAAGTAGTTACCAGGAGAGTCCAGATTCCTGGAACAAACATGGTGTGTGTCTTCATGAGGAGCCAGGATTTGTCGGTGTTCATCCATAGAACAAATGAATGATGTTCACGTTAAAAAGCCATTTATCATTTCTTTACTCTGCATGCACGTAAACACAGTTTTCTACTTATTATTTTTTTCCCATTTGCAAGAGAAAGCCAGCATTTCATTTTTTAGTTATAAAAATAATCCTCCTTCTAGAGATAATCACTAACAGTGTCTTACATATTCTTCCAGAAAAAGAATAGATAGGGACACCTGGATGGCTCAGGCGGTTAAGCATCGGCCTTTGGCTCGGGTCGTGATCCCGGGGTCCTGGGATTGAGTCCTGCATGGGTCTTCCTGCTCAGCGGGAAGCCTGCTTCTCTCTTCTTCTACTGCCACCCCTGCTTGTGCTCGTTTAATAAATAAAATCTTAAATAAAAAAGAATAAACACATCCTGCATATACGAATGTCTCTGCTTACATATTTTCTACACAGGTAGATTTAACATTGGAAATTTTTGTTTTGTGAAAGGACCATGTCTTCACATGTTAAATAAAATTCCAGATAAAATGAAAGACATGCAGGGATAAGGAGATCTCCCTCCCACTGCTGACTGTAGCTTGCCTCCCCTAGAGTGGCTACCGTGACCAGCGTCTTGCATATTTCCTGAGAGGTACTTTGTACATATACAAGCATGTACGTATGTGTGTGTCTCTGAGACACACTTTAAAAAAAAAAAAAGCCAAACCTTTTAGCAGGGAACCTGGTGTGGAGCTCAGTCCTGGAGCCCCGGAACCGGGATCACGAGCCACCCAGGTGTCCCTAAGCTAAGTCTTTTAAACAGATCTTGGCTGTCCATGACAGGTGCTACTTTTTCTTTCCGGTGGGTAAAGACTAGAAATGTCATCGCATGGCCTTGTGATAACTTCATATCGTGCCTGCCTTGGTATTTGAACCCAACACAGAGACAAGGAACAGAATCCTCCCAGACACCACTATCCCTAGAAGGGAAATGGCTTAGCCTGACATGTTCCCTGAGCACGGAGGGCCTAGGAGAACTTTGAAAGCAGCTTTCCCTGTCCTTGCAGAGGGGCCCCTTCTAGAACTGACATAAAGCACCGAGAAGGCCGTGTCTATTGGAATTTCCAGTGCTGAGCCCTGCCATTTGGCTAAATTAAGAGGTTCATTCTCTGAGCTGTCATTCTTCCCTTCCAAGAGTATTTGGGTCTGTACAGGGACAAAAGACTTCCCCATGCCAGCCCCTTGTATTATGCTGTGTCTTTTGTGATGACTGGTATTAGGCAAACCGTATTTAATATCAGTTTTTATTTACTGAGTGTGCTGCTGCACATTGAGAAAATCCATCACCCCCAGAATCCAAAGTTATGAAATAGTAAGGGATTATGTCTGTTATTTTCATTATGGAAGGATCTTCATTTTATTAGGCCGAACTGTTTTAGATTGTAAGCTCCTAAGAGATGTTCAAGATGTGATTTCTTCCACTTAGTGGGGAAAAAAACCTCCTTTACGACATCTTCGGGATGCATCTGTTGTTTGAGAAAAATGTAAAAATATTACATCAAAAGTCATATCAAATATCACACACAGCTTTTCCCCTTCCTTTGAACATTCCTTACTCATTTTTGTAAGTGGCAGCCGAGAAAACTTGTAACTACTTCAGTTGTAAGTTTGTGGATTCAGGTTGCTTACAGAAAATCAGAAGTTTGCTGTGGGAATTAAATAGGTTTATTATATAGATAAATAGATAAGACAACTTATGAAAGGCAAACTTTGCAAAGACCTAGTGAACTGGGATTTGATTTAAGAAGAGAAAGAGAATGAGTGTAAGGTTGTTTTTTTTTTTTTTTTTTTAAAGATTTTGTTTATTTATTTGACAGACAGAGATCACAAGTGGGCAGAGAGTCAGGCGGAGGGGGGGGGAAGCAGGCTCCCTGCCGAGCAGAGAGCCTGATGCGGGGCTTGATCCCAGGACCCTAAGATCACGACTTGAGCTGAAGGCAGAGGCTCAATGCACTCAGCCACCCAGGTGTCCCTGAGTGTCAGTTTAGAAGGGAGAATATTTTCAGAACAGTTGGTCATAAATGAGAATTGATTGTTAGTCCTGTAGGACAGAACAAAACTAGAATGATTCTTGCCTCACCTTATCTTCACGAAGGTATCTTTTCAAGCTGCCTAATAATAGTAAGACATTGGCAACACGAAATGTTCACTATGGAATGGTTAAGTAAATTACAGTCTCAGAATCATGTTGAACAGCTATTAAAAATGGAGTGAATGACCTTTGCTGGAACACAGAACTGTACTTCAGATATTGTATTCACAAAAGATCCTAAATTATACAGATACCCTGATTATAGTACAACACTGTTTAAACAGATGTATAAGAAGAAAGGTTGGACCAAATACCCCACATTGCTTAACGTTATGTTAGGGTAGTGGTGTCTGTGGTGGTGCGTCCCTGATTTACAAATGCTCTCAATGTAATCACTTTCGTAATGAAAACTTACCTGAACAAAATAATGGTGCTCTTGCCTGAAAGAGTGTGTATCTGGTTTGTGAATGCTTTGTCTTAGCATAGGGCTTTTTTTTTGGTTTGTTTGTTTTGTTTTTACCCCTTTTTGATCTAGTTGGCAGTTAAGTGGCACTTTTTCAGAAAAGAGTAAGTAACCTTGCTCCATCGTGTCTTACTGAGCAAAGTAAAACGGAGGGGGAAAAAAAGAGTTAGCGACAACCTCCTTCAAGAAAGCTTTCTGGAAAGAATAACTTGAAAGTGACCTTTTCAAATGAGGGGGAGGGTGGTTCAGTGGATTAAGAAAGAAAGATATTCTGGATATAAATAACCATGTGGGAATGAAGGGGGAAAGTTGAGAAGGAGCAAGTTCATTTGATCCAGCCCTGGAGAGAATTAAGTACCAAGTACCAGGTGGGGGGAGAGAGAGAGAGAGAGAGAGAGAGAGACCGAGACCTGCCTGTTTGGAAACTGATGCGTGACCACAGGCTCCTAAGCTCAGGGCGAACATTGTTACCTTTTATAAGGAAAACAAAAGTTCCTTTGGCAGGTGGTCAGGAGAATACATTTCTGTTGCTTCTGATTTGGAGGGGCGATTTCATGTATGAAGACTTTGGAAAGCTGACCGCTTACACAGTGATCGGGGCCTGTCTCAGGGTTTGGGCTTGGAAGGAGAAAAGGTCTGGATTCCGGACGTGCCAGGTAGTAGGAAACTGATGCCTTCGTACCAAAGAGGTCAAAGTCAAGAAGCTCATTGCGGGCCAGGTTGCAGAAGTGTCTTTTCTTTTCTTTCTTTCTTTTTTTTTTTTTTAAAGATTTTTATTTATTTATTTGACAGAGAGAGATCACAAGTAGGCAGAGAGGCAGGCAGAGAGAGAGAGAGAGGAGGAAGCAGGCTCCCTGCCGAGCAGAGAGCCCGATGCAGGACCCTGAGATCATGACCTGAGCTGAAGGCAGCTGATTAACCCACTGAGCCACCCAGGCGTCCCAGAAGTGCCTTTTCTAATGTGCTTTGTTTGATCCAATAGAAGAAACCTGGGGTTAATGGCTTCTGTTTGTGAAATAAAGGAAAAGAAATCTCTCTGGGAATTTTCCACTGCTGTGCAGTGTTGGGGAGGGGGGAGCAATGACAGGGACTAAGAGGCTCCCAAGCTGGGTTTCTCATCAATATGCACTCATATTACAAAAATCAAGCCTGTGCTTTTCATTGCTTTGTATTGACACTGGCCAGCTTCGGTCAGTCACGTGCTTTTTGAGTATCTCATTTGCCACAGGCAGTGTCAGGATGCAGTGAAATTAGTGGACAAAGTCCCTGGTCTCAAAGGCATTTTAAATTTTAATTGTCCTAGGGAGATAAGGCATGAGAGATGTGTGCATGTATGTACACACATACACACACATTTATATATGAACTTAGAGTCTCTGTTGGACGATGATTGGTGAGTTGATTGTAATAGGGTTGGGATTGCCAGCAGAAGCTCCGAGAACTGAGTTGGACGGCTCTGACCCAGTCAGACAGCAGCTGGAGAGGCTGACCCCTCTCGTGGGTGACCTGGCTCAGACCTCGCTCTCCTGTTTTCTAGCTTTGAGATTGGACAATGTACTCTGATCTTCCCAAGTCGGTTCCCCACCTGTAACATGGGAATGGTAGTAGTACTACCTTGTAGGGCCGCTGTGGAAGTTTGAAGATGATGAAGAGTTGAAGAAGCCCTCAGCATGGCAGTGGCCTATGACAGCTGGTCGGGTGGTGGTGACTGCCAAGTGTCCGGTCCGGCCAGACCAGAATGTTGCCGATGGCAGGGACTATGCGCCCTTCATCTTTATGGTCTTCATCCTTAATACATTTGGTATAACTTATTAATGAATGTTAGGCAGAAATATTTATTGAAAGAAAGAATGAGGTGGTCGGGACCAAGAATCGAAGAGTTGGTGGGAGTTGGGTAGAAAGAGGACTAGAATTCCAAGCAATAAGGCGAGTCTCAAAGTTAAGAGAGACGTACATTCTTCTGTATATTTGTGCTTGAATCATAGTTAAACAGATACTCTTATTATATAGCATTGGGCAGTGGGGTCTTTGAATGTTAAACCGAGAAAGATATTGGGGATTATGTAGCTGCTGCCTTCCTTTACAGCTAAGAAAGCTGAGGCCCGGAGCGAATGCTGCCACGCTGTGGACCAGCCTCTAGGTTCCAGGTCTCCTATTGCTGGGTCCATGATATTCCTTGATATCCTTCCTGGTGGCACTTTAATTATTTTTTTAAAGATTTTATTTATTTATTTGACAGACAGAGATCACAAGTAGACAGAGAGGCAGGCGGGCAGAGAGAGGGGTGAAGCAGGCTCCCCGCCGAGCAGAGAGCCCCATACGGGGCTCAAACCCAGGACCCTGAGATCATGACCTGAGCCGAAGGCAGATGCTCAACCCACTGAGCCACCCAGGCGCCTCGCTGGTGGCACTTTAAATAAAAATGGCCAGCAGCCTCGGTAGGATATTGCCAAATTTCGCTGGTAGCACAGAGAGATAAGCATCCTGGAAAGAGGGAAATGTCACAGTCCTGTTTTTCCCAAGTGATTTTGTGGATCTTGGCCTGTAGACAGCAGGACTGCGATTTTTCCCTGTCCCAGGAGCCTGTGCCTGCAAGCCAAGGCCCTTTCCTGAGGAAGGGCCGGGGTCAGGCCCGGGGCGCCGGGGAGACCTCCTTCCGTGGAAAGCCTCAAGTGGCTGGAGCTCATCGCTGAAAAAACAAACACGTTACTTTGCCGAACAACCACACTGAGCACTTATGAAGGGGATTATGACCAAGGCTGCAATATGGGCGATGTAAAGAAAGGCATTTAAAAGGAGCCAGGTGTTTCAGTTGGTGAGTCCAGGCTGATGGGGCTCCGAAGTGTGAAAGAGAAATTCCATTCGGATGACTCCACGGCCTTGGCATTTTTTCCTGCTGGGCCAGCGGGGAAGGGAGAGGAGGCGTGTTATCTCAGGGCCTGTCCAGGCAGTTAGCGCCCTTCCCGTGTTGAGGGATCACCGGGACCTGAACCCTGGGTACCTTGCTGCGGGGCCTGGGGTCGCGGGAACTTGCCCTCTGTTTCCAGGAGATCATTCTGACCTGGGCAAGGAAGAGGGAAGCCGGAGTGGAGAGCAGCAAGTCGGCACAGAGCCGCCCTCCTTGGACACACACTTGGCTGCGGCCTTGAGTCCGGAAAGGGGGCTGCTGGGCCAGACCAGTGATTGTCCTAGAGGGAGACTTTAGATGTCCCGAACTTCAGGTGGGAAGCATTCCTCAAGGCAGTTCTTATTAATGCATCATCTTGGTGCGCTTGAACATACTTTCCGAAACCCTGTGCCGTCTTCTTGAAGCCGTGCTCTGCTGTTTTGCCCTTCAGAGAGCGGATGCGGCATGGAGCCGTGGTGACCGTGGGCACGCGCGGTTCCCTCCCTCCCCGGGGACCACGCACAGAACTTGTTTCAATCTTCTTTCTGCCTTACGACACTGCATGCGACACAGCCTGTGGACTCAGTGATACTGAACTTAGGGCCACAGCGGTAGAGCCCATGTCTGAATGCAGCTTATCTCCCTCCTTAGGACATGGCACAGTCTTGTTGCACACAGGGACACTGGACAGCATTTCAGCACGGTGTCTAGGAGCCATTTTAAACAGTGAGGTCACCAAAAAAATGCACAGAAGTGTGAAAAACATGGCACTAAACAGACCACACAAGGGACAGTTGTTTACAGGACAGGCTGGAACAAGAAGGCAGCGTGCTGCTGCCTCGTTGGACCTCCTCTGGGACATGTGTGGCAGGCGGGTAACTCGGATTTTTCACCAGCGCATGTCTATGAATGACTGCAAAGGCATCACTAGATCAATTTGAGGGTCACAAATAAATCTGAGCAAGGAGGCAAATTTGCAAAGATGGAATTCATGAATAACGATGGACCGAATAAACATGCAGAGCAACGTTTATACCGTAATTGTGCTGGGTTTTAGGGCCCATGCCTTCGGCAAGTTCCTTTATTCCCACTACCTCTTTTAATTGTGGGGTTATAAAAAAATGGGAAAAATATACATTTGCAGAAGGGAGCATGCTCAGAATTGTCCATATTCCACCAGCCACGGGTCATGATTTCTTACATTTTGATGCCTATGTTTCTGGAGTTTTTTCTATGCACATGTGTACCTGTCATCTGTACCCTCACATGTTTTACAGATATCCATGCATGACTATGTTTAAGGACACCTGGGTGGCTCAGTCATCTAGCGTCTGCCTTCGGCTCAGGTCATGATCCCGGGGTCCTGGAATTGCATTGGCTCCCTGCTCAGCAGGAAGCCTGCTTCTCCCTCTCCCACACCCCCTGCTTGTGTTCCTTCTCTCACTGTCTCTCTCTCTCTCTGTGTCAAATAAACAAATAAAGTCTTTAAAATTAAAGAAATATGCTTAAAACAAAATTAGGGGGTACCTGGCTGGCTCAGTCATTGAAGCGTGCAACTCTTGGTCTTGAGGCTGTGAGTTTGAGCCCCATATTGGGTGTAGAGTTTACTTAAAAAAAAAAAAAAATTAGTATTCTACCATACTCACTGTTACACAAGCTGCAGTTTGCAGTTTCCTCATTGCCGGAGCCCAGCATGAGAGGTAGGAGTGAATGGTGAGGGATGAGGCTAAATAGGCAAGCAGGGGGCAGAAGGCGAAGGGACATTAGGGTGCAGGACTGTGTCCTGATGGGAGCCACTGTTGCATTCTGAGAAGGGCCCTTCCATAATCAGATTAGATAACCATCGTAGCCATGTAGACAATGGACTTGAGGGCAAGAGACCAGAGCCACACGGTGCAACAGCTTCTAGCCATGTGTGACCTTGAGTACCTTGAAATGTGGCTGGTCCTGAGATGTACCGTATTAAATATATACCAGATGTCAGTGAGGTGGTACCAAGAAAAAATGGAAGCTGTCTCATTAATCCTTTTTTTTTTTTTTAATCACTTGCGTGTTGGAATGATAATCTTTTGGCTATATTGGGTTAAGTAAGCTCTATCATGAAAACTAATTTCTACCAGATTTTTTCTACTTTTTAGTGGCTACTAAAATTTTTTTAAATTGCGTGTAGATTGTCCCGATAAATCCTGTCGTAAGTTGAAAATACCGTGTAAGTTGAAAATGCATTTTGTACCTTAACCTCCCAATGTTGTAGCCGAGCCTCACCTACCTTAAACATGCTCCAAACGCTTGCAGTTGGGCAAAATCATCGGACACCAGGCTTGTTTTATAATAAAGTGTTGACTATCTCTTGCAATTGATCCAATACTCTCCTGAAAGTAAAAACCAGTGGTTGTATAAGCGCAGAGTTGTTGTGAGTGTACTGGTTCGTTCACGCTGGTGGTGGTGTGACTGGCTGGGAGCTGTGGCTCAGGGCCTCTGTCCTGCCTCACGAGAGGGGAGGCACCGCACATTGCCAGCCCAGGAAAAGATTCAAATTCAGTTTGAAGTACGATTTCTTTTCTTTTTTTTTTTTTTTTAATTTATTTGACAGACAAAGATCACAAGTAGGCAGAGAGGCAGGCAGAGAGAGAGGAAGGAAAGCAGGCTCCTCTGTGGAGCAGGGAGCCCGATGCGGGGCTCGATCCCAGGGCCCTGGGATCATGACCTGAGCCGAAAGCAGAGGCTTTAACCCACTGAGCCACCCAGGTGCCCCTGAAGTACGATTTCTACTGAAAACCTATCACTTGCGCATCATTGTAAAGTCAAAAAAATCAAACCACTGTCAAGTGAGGAACTGTCCATATATCTAGTGGACAGCATTGGATGGAGAGGGAAAGATGGTGAGGAAACTACACAGGGCAGTGGGGATGGGAGGCAAGGGAGGGAGGGGGGTCTGAGAAGCCTTTAGAGATACAGCCTGTGGCTGTGTCCTTGGCTTTGGAAGCTGCTGTGGACCAGAACAGACAGACCTGGGAGACATGGCAGGATCTGTTCCAGACTACTGCCCTAAAAGCGAGTCAAATGAATTTTTTCATTTCCCAATGCATATAAAAATTACGTTTGTACTATACTGTAGTCTGGTAAGTATGTGATAGCATGTCTAAAAATGTACATACCTTAATTAAAAATACTTTATTGCTAAAAAATGTGGACCCTGTGTGAGCTTTCGGTGAGTTACCATCTTTTCGCTGGTGGAAGGTCTTGCCTCTGTGGTAACAGCTGATCAGGGTGGTGGCTGTGGCCATTTCTTAAAATGTTTGCTGCATCAATTGACCCTTCCTTGCACGAGCAAGCTCTCTGTAGCCTGTGATGCTGCTTGATGGTATTTGATCCACACTAGAGCTCCTTTCAAAATTGGAGTCCATCCTCTCAACACGGCCACTGCTTTATCAACCACCCTTATACAATAATCTAAATCTTTTGTCGTTGGAGCCCCTGGGTGGCTCAGTGGGTTAAGCGACTGCCTTCGGCTCAGGTCCTGATCCTGGAGTCCTGGGATCAAGTCCCACATTGGTCTCCCGGCTCGATGGGGAGCCTGCTTCTCCCTCTGACTCTTCCCCTTCTCATGTTCTCTCTCTCTCACACACAAACACTCTCTCTCAAATAAATAAAATAAAATCTTTAAAAAAAACCATTTGTTGTCATTTCGACAGTCTTCACAGAGTCTTCACCAGGAGTATATTTCGTCTCAAGAAACCACTTTCTTTGTTCAACCACGAGAAACAACTCTTCATCCATTAACATTTTACCATCATGGGGCCCCTGGGTGGCTCAGTGGGTTAAGCCTCTGCCTTTGGCTCAGGTCATGGTCTCAGGGTCCTGGGATCGAGACCCGCATTGGTCTCTCTGCTCAGAGGGGAGTCTGCTTCCCTCTTCTCTCTGCCTGCCTCTCTGCCTACTTGTGATCTCTCTCTCTGTCAAATAAATAAAATCTTAAGAAAAAATTTTTACCATTATGAGATTGCAGCAATTCAAATATAGTAATATTGGAAAAGTTTGAAATATTGTGAGAATTGCCAGAACGTGACCCAGAGACACAGAGCTAGCAGATGCTTTTGGGAAAATGGCTCTGATAGACTTGTTCAGCACAGGCTTGCCACAGACCGTCATTATTAAAAAAACAAAAAACAAAAACGCACCATCTGCAAAGCATGGTCAAGCAAAGTGCAGTAAAATGACGTATGCTCATATTTTTGTCCTCCCAGATGGATGTGTGCAAGGTAGCCCTTAGTGTGATGGCGTTTGGAGGTGGGGCCTTTACGAGGTGATTAGGTTTCCATGAGGTCACAGGATGGGGCCCTCATCGAGGAATCCGTGCCCTTATGAGGAGATGAGAGCTTGCTCTCCCCACACCCTCGTGTGAGGCAGTGGTCTGTGGACGAGGAAGAGAGCTCTCACCAGACAGAGAAACTGCCAGCACTTTGATTTTGGACTTCCCAGCCTCCAGAAGTGTGAGAAATCAACGTCTGCTCTTAAAGTTCCCTAGTTTCTTGGTGTTTTGTTAATGGCAGCCTGAGCTAAGACAGGGTGAGACAGAAAGGAGTTAGGGGCTTCGAGGTGTGTCACCAGCTGAGACCTGGGAAATGGGAGGCTGTCGGTTTGCAGGGGGAGGCTAAGGAGAGTACAAGCAGGTAGAGATGCTCCTTTGCAGAGTGGTGGGTCTGGGCCTCAGAAAGGCCCGTTAGTCACCAGCAGATAGAGCCAGGAGAGTGGCTGCGATTTCTAGAGAGTGAGAGGAAAGAGAAGGTGTACGGTTCTTATCCTCATTGCACAGACAAGGATACTGAGGCACAGAGCCCTGCAATTACTTACCCAGAGTCTTATAGCCAACGACACCTGCAGGGTGCTCCCCTGCCCCTGTGTGACCTGAACATTTTTTTTTTTTTTTTTTTGCAACTTCCACACTTTCCCTGGCAAGAAGTGGGGCACTGTCCTTTGAGCCTTAGGAGTCTCTTAGACCACACACAAAAATCTTCCCTTCCTTTAGTGCTTGGCCTTGTGAGAGCAATGGTGATGGATGGCAAATCGTGGGGAATTCTGCATTCCACTGTGCTGAGGTCAGTGCACGCGGGAGCCAAGTAGCCCTGGGTTTCCGGGCTCAGCCTTTGCTCCTGGGCCGGCTTGGTTCCTTTCGTCTGAGCTTTCGGAGTGGATGAGCCTCCACTTCCTGGGTGCCTTCTGCTTGTTGATGGGGCTGGGCCCGTTGTTCTGCTGCTCCCCATCCTTCCTGCCCTATGGCCATTCCACTAAAGAATCTGCAGGACCCCAGGCCATGGGCAGGGTGGCAGGGCCTGCGTAGCCCATCCCTCTGGACCAGGACTGGCTTCACCGTGAGGAATGCTGCCCCCGCCCCCCAGCCCTGCCCAGACTCATGCCTGAGGTTTTTCTGCTTTCGTTCACTTCCATACATGGAAGTGGGGTTGCCAGCCTCCGTAGGAGAGTGCCTGTAAGCAGGAGGTTTGTTTCCCCACAACTGACAGACACCCTCTGGCTCACATTTTTAAAATGCATTTATTGGAAAAGACTCCAGATTTAACCACCCATGTCTGCAGAAAGGGAACTTGGCCATCTCCACGGAGAGAACAGGCAGCAGAATCTGCAGTCTGGTTTCTGAGGGCTGGGACTACAACATTTAATCTCCAACTTTGCAGTCGTTAGAAAGTTCTAATCTCATGAGTGATGAGCCAGTAAATCTTAAAATAAGGAGAAAAGCTTTTCTGGGGGGAAGAGATTTCTTTTATAAACACTCGCGCACGCACGCGTATGTGTGTGTGCATGAACATAGATTAGCATAGTACATTTTTGTCCCTGATTTAAGAGTATCTGAGGAGGACAAACGAATATGTGGTTGTGCTCTGCTAGAAGGAAGCACCAAACCCAACCCAACCCTGGGTCACCAGTCCTAATACCTGTAGACCTTGCAATTGCCCGGCAGCCCACTGATATGTATTTTCAAAGAGCTTAATTGGCTCTGCTGAGGAGATGCTTTTTTTTTTTTTTTAGATTTTATTTATTTATTTGACAGAGATCACAAGTGGGCAGAGAAGCAGGCAGAGAGTGAGGAGGAAGCAGGCTCCCTGCTGAGCAGAGAGCCCAATGCCGGGGCTCGATCCTAGGACCCTGGAATCATGACCTGAGCCGAAGGCAGAGGCTTTAACCCACTCAGCCACCCAGGCACCCCAAGGAAATGCTTTTTAATAATGCACAGTGCTAGGGTTCTACCCATTTTCCTTTGTGTTGGCTTCATAAACAGTCAGTGATTGGAGCATGTTAAGAGTTCGACTTCTAGAAAGGGATCATTGACAACAGCGGATGCTAAAGTCATTTTGAGAAATCATGAGTGTGTGTGTGTCTGTGTGTAATTTATTTATTTTAGAGCGAACACAATGGGGGGAGGGGCAGAGGGAGAGAATCTTCAAGCAGACTCCCAACTGATCTTGGAGCCCCAGGGCTTGATCCCATGACCCTGTGAGATCACGACCTGAGCCCAAAACCAAGAGGCAGACGCTTAACTGACTGTGCCACCCAGATTCCCTATGAAAGTATATTTCTTATGGAGTCCTTTTTGTTGGTTTGGTGTGTGATGTGCTGGTCCTCTTCTGCCAAAATTACCATATTGTCTTGTTCTTTTCTCTGCTACCATCTTGATTGTGTACAGTTCTTTGGATGTATTTTGCTGGATTTTCTTTGTAATCTGCCTCACATCTCTGAAATTTGTTATGTGTGGAATCTGAATTATTTGAAAACTGTAATTCAAGACTGTACAATTCTGGAAGCATGTAGCAAGCTCTGGTTTTGTTTTGGGGGGCTGGAGGAGGGGCGAGAAGATCTATACCGGCCTGACCGTTTGCTCAGCCCACCCTCCTGCCTCCCCCAACACTCAGTACCCTTCCTGCCTTAGATTAGATCTTAAAAATAAAATCACACCGTCTACTCCTTTCTTATCATGATTGATTTTGAGCTGAAAATAACAAGCCTTGAGCTTCTTGATCTCTGTCCTTGCTCCCTTCCCCCACCGGATCCCTGTCTTTAATTGTATAAAAAGATTTTGAAATTCTTCCTTGATTCTTTCCTGCCTCCAGGGAAAGGGGTGAATTGGCACCAGCTTTATTGCTAGAGCCCGTGATGTTGATCTGAATTCCTTCTCTTGCTCTTTTGCTAGTTAAAAGATTCCCTGCTGTGACAGATGGATGTGTATTCAGAGGGCATTGAATTTGTAAGGTGGATGGAACTGCCTTCTGAGTTAAAGGGCTTCTTTTAAGCAACCCTGCTTTTCCTTCCTTTTATAAAAAAATTATTTCTCAAGCATCACGCTGTCATCAGCCTACTAATTGTTTTGCCTCCAAGCAGGACCAATTCTTGGGGCAAATTGCTTCTGGCTGTTGAGCTGTTTGATTTCAGCATTATCCCCTCCTTGGCTCCTTCTGGCCAAATGGCTGTTATCCCAAGGTGTCCTGCAAGCCGAGGCCTCTGGATGGGTCCTATCTGCCTACACCAGCCCCAGCCCCAGCCCCAGCCCTGGCTGCTGCTCCCCGGCTCCCAGGGGGCTGGAGGGCCTTTGCTTTGCTGCGTTTTCCGGATTGAGGGAGTGGGTAGTGCTGGAAAGGAGGCCAGCAGGGAAAAGACTTAGTCTCTGTTCTTCCTGTTCTAAAGTGTGGGTCCATACGGGAATACACTTCCCAACCTCGGAGAGCAGTAGGGAGAGGCAGGGCATGGTGGCGGGATCTAGTTCTGTTAGCTTTGTGTGAAGAGCTTATTCCAACTGAAACAACAAGGGGTAAGTTTTCAACCCTGGCTGATATTCAGAGTCAATGGGGAGCTTTTAAAAATGCATATTCCCCGGGGCGCCTGGATGGTTCAGTGGGTTAAAGCCTCTGCCTTTGGCTCAGGTCATGATTCCAGGGTCCTGGGATCCAGCCCCTCATCGGGCTCTCTGCTCAGCGGGGAGCCTGCTCCCCTTCTCTTCCCTACTCTTCCCCCACTCTTCCCCCTCTCTGCCTGTCTGTCTGCCTACTTGTGATCTCTGTCTGTCAAATAAATAAAATCTTTTAAAAATGCATATTCCCTGTGCTTGTCACTGTTGCATACTAGCAGATACCACATAGGACATGCACCTATAAAATGAGTTGAATGCATGGAAACCCCATTCTTCCTGCCTGCAATGTCTGAGAAGGTGAGTGGTCTGTCATTCATACACGTAGAATCCAGAGTAGCTGGGAGGTGTAGCCTTCCTTCCCACGTGAGATCCAGTAGTCAGCAGCTCCGGTCCGTCTCACTCAGGCCCTGATGGTTACTGGTGTTAATATGCTTGAAGGTCACCACTAAACTCAGGCATCTAGTGCTTTGTGGTCTAGAATGATCCCCATAAAAGAAGGGGATGCTGGGGCGCCTGGGTGGCTCAGTGGGTTAAGGCCTGTCTGCCTTTGGCTGAGGTCCTGATCTCAGGGTCCTGGGATCGGGCTTTCTGCTCAGCAGGGAGCCTGCTTCCCTCTCTCTCTCTCTCTCTGCCTGGTGCTCTGCCTACTTATGATTTCTGTCTGTCAAATAAACAAATTAAAAAATCTTAAAAAAAAAAAGGGATGCTGAGAATAAAGAATCATAATAAGGGGAAGGATTATAGCTTCCATTTATTGGGTGTGCATTCTGTCAGACCCTAACTGCTTTGTATGTATTTATTTATACTGTCACACCAATGCAGGAGGCCAGGTCTGAGGACCCCAAGGGGGGTCCCACAGGACCAGCAAAAGAGGCCCTTAGGTTCCTACAGGATGGAAATCAAGCTTGAGCTGAGAGGAAGTAAGATCAGAGTTTATTGAAGATCTAGGGAAAGTAAATACGGAGCATCTGAGAAGCTCAGAGAGGAAAAGGATCATGAGTCTTGGCTTTGCTTTGGGTCTGGAGTTTTTACCGAGGACAGTGGTCTGGCGTCCATGTCCTCTCAGGCATCTAGGAATTGGTTGAACAAAGATGAATGCTCAGGGGTCCCTCATAAGTCATTTATGCCCTAGAGCCAGGGGTCTTGCTTCAAGGTGTTTGGAGTCCATGCTCTTGAAAAATGTTCATGGGACTTCACTGGACACTCCTCAGATGTTCTCTATTATGCTGGAAGACTCCAAATAAACATCAATTCCCTGGCCTTTACAAGGTAGACATTTGTTAAGGCAGATGGAAGGTTGGGGTGCCGGTCCTAGCAAGAGTAGAAGCTAGAAAAGAAGCAAAGGAGAGAAAAGCTTTTCCTTTCATGGGGTCCCTTTGGCTTCCCTGTCTCAATATGATCTCTGATGGAGGCACTATTGCACTGGGTAGTTTTGCCAGTCACCCTGATCCGTGGTTGAGCCGGTGTTTGAACTTGGCCCTCTGCTTCCAGAACCGGCTGTGCTGAACAACCTAGTGGCTGACCCAAGCTGTCACATGGAGGTTTCTTCCCAGCACAGAGCACCTTCGTGGGTGGGATATACTTCCTTGCGCTGCCTCCTTTAATTTTCATAAGAACCTGTGAGGTAGGCACTATTACCCCATTTCACAGAGGAGGAAACTGAGGTCCAGAGAGATGAAAAGGTGTGCCCACAGAGCCAGGAAGTGGCAGAATCACCTGGTTGATCACTTTTTTTTTTTTTTTAAGATTTTATTTATTTATTTGACAGAGATCACAGGCAGAGAGGCAGGTAGAGAGAGGGGTGTGGGGGAAAGTAGGCTCTCTGCTGAGCAGAGAGCCCTATGTGGGGCTTGATCCCAGGATCCTGAGATCATGACCTGAGCTGAAGGCAGAGGCTTTAACCCACTGAACCACCCAAGTGCCCCGGTCGATCACAGTTTTAAGGCACATTTGGGAAGCAAATACGGCCTGTCTTTGGCAGGAATTTCTCAGCTGGTGTGTTCCTGGAGATAGGGTGGGCTAGGGTCTTGACCACACTAAACAGTCTTGGAAAAGAGAGAATTCAGGAGAGCGGCTGAAACTTTCAGTTCTCAGAAGACAGCCTTCTGAATTCTCAAGCACATACAATCCATCAGCCCCTTGTCTTCTTTTAGTGAACCCAGTTCCCCCAACAGCGCGCGCGCACACACACACACACACACACACACATACACACACACAGTCTAACCCTACCCCAGGAAGGAATGTCTATGGCAGCAAAGAAAGAGCCCTTTGAGCAGCCAACAGGGAGAAAACAGCCAAGGTCCCAGGACTCCAGGGACATTTCCAGGCTGTGGTTTGCTGCCCTAACCAAGGGGAGCTCCGGATTGGCTGTTTATCTCTGAAAGGTTAGCATTTCTGTGAAAGGGCAGAATTGACAAGATTCTAGAGAAAAAAGGTTAAAACAAAAACAAAAAAAAGTCCCCGGAGACCTAAGTGGTTGGAGCAAATGGGAGAGACCCGCCGCCAACAACCGAGGGTGGGCAGAGCTATGTGCACTGTGGCCCTGTGGCCTGCTTTGAGACACTGGTGCTGGACCTCTTGATTTGTTACACTGGGGGCCTTCTGCAAAGAAACATGCTCCTTGCCCCTTTTTCTAGAATCATACATCCTTTCTCATGTATCTCTATTTTGTAACTTTTGGTAGAGATTTAGGAGTAAAAAGTAATTTGGTTTTGCTTCGGCTTCATCCCGTGCGGAGATGATGGGAAGTCTGGGCTGAACTGGTGAGGGCATCCTTTGTCTCAAAGGAGTAGCCGGGAGGTCAGATCTTTCAGAATGTTTACAAAATGTGGCATCTTCCGATTTCTAAGGGTCATCAGCTAATTAACATTTAAACTGTGTGTGTCAGGAGCTACCTCTAATGGCCTGGTTTGGTGCTCGGGTGGCCTCTTGGTGATTTTGGCCTTAAGGGCTGCCAGTGATGCAACAGCTCCTATCTCTGTGCTCTTTTCACTCTGCAGTCTATAGGGCAGCTGGAGGTAGGGGACTTTGCACAGGGAGTCCCTAGGAACATTTGGGAGTTTGCAGCACATGGTTTCCAGGGAGTTTATGTTCTTCTTATGGAGGAAAAGCCCTACCTGGGTCAGAGAAGCCATGAAAAACAGAGATGGCATTCAACCACGTGGAACCGTGGGGAATGAGTCGGAAGGCGAGCCTGGGACCTCCTGGAGTGGGCTAAGAAGCTAGGACTTGCCGTGGCCTGGAAGGGGAGGGGGGAAGAAACATTTCAGGTAGAGTCCCCAGTGTGAGCTCAAAAGCGGTCATAATGCATACTGTCCTCAGAGCCCTGGGCTGTATTCGGAGCGCTGCCAGCAGTGTCCTTCCCTGCCACAGGGCTGCGAGGTGAGGGTACTCACAGAGGGAAGACCAGCCTGCCAGGGACCGGGCCGATGCTTTGCAGACTCTTCTCTACCTTACCCTTGAAACAACGCTGGGAGGTGGGTGGTGGTAATCCACTTTTTTCAAGGGAGGAAACTGAGGCTCAATCCACACAGATTAGCAAGTGACCGTGATGGGATTCAAGCTCCTATCCAAAACCCAGCCTCCTTCTGTCACAAAGCGGTCTGGTCCACACAGCTGTAAAAGTCAGACCAGGGACTCGAACTCTGGTCCCGAGAGGGCCCCACGCTGGAGGTGCTCTCTGGAAGTAGAGGAGTGCAAGTCTGCATTAAGGGTGGGGCTAGAGAAGCAGGCTAGTAAGTTTACCCTGGGTGTGTGATGATTTAAGCAGCCATTAAAGGGTTTTGAGCAAAGGCATGAGATGCTGATTGTGGTATTTCAGGAAAATTATTCTAGTATGATTTTGCTGGGGAACTAGAGCGGGGAAGAGCGGCCTGGGAGGCTAATGAGAAGGCGCGGGCCAGGGTGGTGACAGAGGGCACGGCTTGTCACAGAGACTTGTCACGGGACTGCAGGCTTGAGAAAATGGTTTTTTAGCCCCTTTTGCCGCTTTCCACGAGTACTTTAAAAGAGAAAGGCTTTCTGTTACAAATCACTGGTATGTTGTTGATTACTGAAGCAACCATTCCTAGAGTTTTCTGGTGAGCCCTTTGGGCAGCTGACTCCATTTTAGAAAAAGCCATTTCCATTTTGCACCCAATTTTCTCTTCTCCATGTGTTTCACAGTTGGTAGGTGGTTTGTTATTGTTGGTTTTAAAATTTTTCCCAGTGCGGCCCTTGCCTGAACGAGAACACTGACCCTGTTGGCCACAATTTTAAAAATGTTGACCTCTGCCCAAGCATTTCTGGATTTTTTTATTCCGTTTCTGAGATTGAGGACTATGAACTCCGTGGGAATCCCCACACAGAGCTTGGTGTTTTTGAGGTGAGAATGAGGAAAGGGACTTCCTTCCTTTCCTACCTCTCTCCCCACCTTCATTCACCCCGCTGGGTGACCCTGCTGCTTGCAGAGGGACTTTTCCAGCACTGGATAATTTGTCAGAGATGAAAGAAAAAGGATCTGGCCCTTTATCTTACTGACTGACTGATGGCAAGCTCTGTGGCCAGTATGGTCGGGCTTGTACTCACGACCCACAAGATCAAGAGCCTCGTGGCCTATCATCTAGGTGCCCTGGATCTGGTCACTTTTAGTTATTTGAAACAAATACAACAAAAATTCACCATTACTTTTGGCCCTTTGCCATCTGTTCAACTGAAAGAGCCCTCCTGTTGCTCGGAGAGGAGCGACTGGCTAAAGCAGAGCGAACATGTGAGAGGAGCTACGGTGTAGACCTGAACACAAAGCAAGGCCTTTGCAGCTGACAGGAAAATGGTTCTTTTTGGAGGCGGTCCTCATATAGGGAAGGTCTGTGTAAACTTGAAGCTCCAAAGTCAGAAGTATATATGGAGTTTGGGGCTGATACAGACAAGATTGGAACACAAGTTATCTAGATGCCAAGCTCACCTTACAGAAGTTTGAGCACAGTTGTATAGCAGGTTATATATATATATTTTTTTAAGTGGGAGAGTTATTGAGTGAAATGACTTTTTTTTTTTTTTAAGATTGTATTTAGTTATTTGAGAGAGCATGTGCATGTTAGCACGGGAGGGTTGGGGAGGAAGGGGAGAGGGAGAAGGAGACTCCTGGCTGAGCAGGGAGCCCCCACTCCCGGCTCGATCCAAGACCCTGGGATCATGACCCAAGCTGAAGGCAGACACTTAACCCACTGAGCCACCCAGGAGCCCCACAAGAATTTTTTTTTTTTTAATTTTTTTTCTTGTGGTAGAATATACATAATAATTTACCATTTTAGCTATTTTCCAGTGTACACTGCAGTAACACTAGGCACCTTCACGTTACTGTGCGACTGTCAACCACCATCCATCTCTAGAACTTTCTCGTCTTCCCTACCTGAAACTCTTGACCTGTTAAGCAATAGCTCTTCATTCCCTCTCGTTGGCATCAACCATTCTACATTCCTGTTTCTATAAATTTGACTCCCCTAGGAACCTCACAGAAGTGGAGCCATGCAGTACTGGTCTCGTGTCTGGCATCTTTCACCTCGCGTAATGTCTTCAACGTCCATCCGTGTCGCAGCACGCGTCAGATTTTCCTTCAATTTGTCAGGCTAACGCTGCGTCTCGTGTGTACCACATTTGGCTGATCTGTTCATCTGTCCGTAGACATGGAGATAGATTTCAAGCTGTCTTCCAACTTTGTGGTTTTATGAATCTCTGACTTCCCTCTCGTAACACTGTTTGTTTTCTGTCCATAAACTAGGACTGCCAATTACGGATTTTTTCACGTGGCCGGGGGGATTATTTTAAAATATGTTAGTAGTGTTCTCTTGAAGAAAGATCTATGATTGGGTGACAAGGTGTTACTTAATTTTCAGTGCCTGAAGGCTGGAAGAAGTATGTAGCTCTGGAGAGCGGACCCACCTGGGGGTGAATTCTTAGGACCTTGCCAGCAAATACCTATTGCTTTTCCACTGTGATCTCAGATACCTCTGTCTAGTAGATCTCCTTGGAGCCTCTGTGCCCCTCCTGTGACTTTTCTCTGGGGGCCCCTGAGCTGGGATCCTTTGCGTGGAGCTGGGAGTCCGTGGTCCACAGGGTCGCTTCTCGTAGGACATGCGCCTCAGTTGAGAGATTTAACATTCACAAACATTTTAGTCGCGAGAGAATTATGATGCCTGAGAAGGAGCTAACCCTAATATTTACCTTTAGAAAATGACAGGTTATTTAAAAGTAGTGAAATATGTTGGCATAGGGAAGGGAGGGTAGAGTCTCAAGCCTGCCTGTCCTGTAGAAAATCCGAGGAGGCAAACACAGGCTACGAATTTATGGCTGTGCAGCGGACTCCTATTTTTAAGGGTTCTGGAAAGCCTGCTGGGTTGTTGTAAAATAAGGCAAATGGTAAGGTGCCAATCCTGAGTAGTGAGGAGGCTTGTTTGGGCGATAGCTTCGTGAGGGGAGCTGCGTTTGACCTTAGTGGAATTGATTTTTGGCAGCTCTGCTGTTGAATTTAAAGTTGCTCAAGGCTCTTTTTTCTTCATTTTACCAAAACATCTATCGGGATATTTTTCTCTTTGAAAAGTAATATGGGATCATGGTAGAACATTGGAAAATACAAAAAGCATATGGGGGGGAAATCACCTATTGGCCCCTTTTCCTGTGTCTTCATATTTCCATGTAAGAATATACTTTTTTCCCTTTTTATTAAATATTTTATTTATTTATTTGACAGAGAGAGATCACAAGTATGCAGAGAGAGGGGGAAGCAGGCTTCCCGCTGAGCAGAGAGCCCGATGTGGGGCTCGATCCCAGGACCCTGAGATCATGACCTGAGCCGAAGGCAGAGCCTTAACCCACTGGGCCACCCAGGCGCCCCAAGAATGTACTTTTCTTTTTTTTTTTTTTTTTTTAAGATTTTATTAATTTATTTGACAGACAGTGATAGACAGAGAGGCAGGCAGAAGGTGGGGGCGGAACAGGCTCCCCGCCAAGCAGAGAGCCCGATGTGGGCCTCAATCCCAGGACCCCGGGATCATGACCTGAGCCGAAGGCAGAGGCTTCACACCCACTGAGCCACCCAGGCGCCCAAGAATATACTTTTCTAACAGATGATCTCTAATAGCTTCATGGTATACCACTATATAAATATGCCGTGCTTTATTTAACAATTCCTTACTATGGGAAACTTAGGCCAGTTCCAAATGTTGCTATAATAATCAGTGTGGATATAAACTGGGTTTTATGTACATCTTCATGCATGTCTTTGGTTATTTGCGAAGAATAAATCCCTAAGAACTCCTGGGTCAAAGATTCCTTTGTATCTTTAGGTATTTTTCCGCTTTCATTTGTTCTATCCTCAGTGTGCCTGCCTCCTTCTTTCCTTCCTTCCTTTATTTCTTTCTTTCAGGGGAGAGAGAGAGCAAGCACCGAAGAGGGTTCAGGGCAGGAAGGGGGGCAAGAGCAGAGGGAGGGGGAGAGAGAAAGTCTTAAGCAGGTTCCACGCCAGTATGGAGCCTCGTGCGGGGCTCGATCCCACCACCCGGTGGTCACACCCTGGGCTGAAATCAAGAGTCAAACACTTAACTGACCGAGCCACCCAGCACCACCCCCCGCCCCAGTTTCGTCTCCTTTTTCCTCCCTTTAATTACTTTTTAAAATTATGTTCCCTGTTCTCTTTTTATTGTTCCTTTCAGTTCTGTAGTTTTGGCTCTGTTGTTTTTTATTGCCTTTAAATGGATCTTGTAAAAAATGTAACTGCATTTTTAGTTTTCTTACAGTATTTCCTCATTTTATTCAGCCCTCTCTCTCTCTTTTTAAACATTTTGGCCTAAACACAAGCATGCATTTTGCACATTTTTCTCCTGTTTCCAGTGGTCTACTCTTTGGATCTTAAATGCAACTTCGCTGTTGTGTTGTAGAATCTTTCTGGAAGCTTCCTAGTTTGTATTGTTTGTTTGCTCTCGAATAAAGTTTTGTCAGGTCTTATATTTGCCTACAGATGGGGCTTGTAATTTCAGCTTGGTTGCCCTCTGTCTGCCTTGTTGCCGACAGCCTCCTTGGGATTGTTAGTACAAAGTTACGGCCAGTTCAGCTCTTCAGTATCCCCACAGGAGTTGGGAAGATGCTGGACACACAGGCAGGTTTAGCAGGGAACGTCTCTGTTCTCTTTCTTCTGTGTCAGTTGGAGCTGCTGAGCTGGGGTCAACTTTATGCTCTGACTTTTTTCTTTTTTCCTTCCTGCTGGCTGTCAGCCGTGACCGTGGCCAGCCCCCCTATTTGTCACATCTCTGCTGCAGACGCCACACCTCCGCCCTTGGACCTCCCATCCCGTGCTTTCCAGATAGCGCTTTCTAGAGCAATAAACAACCCAAGTGATATGCTTATTCTGTGTCTCTGGCCCCTCGTGTCCTCCAGCACGTGCCCTTCCGAATAAGAGGTCATTAGTGGGGTCCTACCAGGCTCTCATTCCCTTAATCTCTGTAGACTGCTGCTGTTCAGGAGGGTCCTTGCCATTCTAGCCTTGGTAGCCTGTTCGAATCCAGCTCCAGCTACACTATTTATATCTGGCAAATATTCCTTTTCCTTCCGTCATGTCCTTATATCAAGCATAAATCTCCTGGGTTATTATTTAGTGAGGAGAGGCTAACCCGTAAGCCGACGCGATCCCTCTGGTTTTTTCCGCTGGGTGCAGCATTTTTCTTCCTCGCTGGCCTGCTGCTGAGTGCTGCTCTGGGCTATATGACTTCAAAGCCATCCCCCCAGAGGCAGCTGTCCTTAAACTAAAACTAAAACGAAAGACATTTCGGAGCTCTTTAAAAAATAATAATAATAATAATAAAACGCCCTGTGAATCCTCTGCTTTTCATGTGGTTCCTAGCCTCCCTCTGACAGCATGACCTGTTCTGGGCTGCCAGCTCTCACTCCTTTGATGTCTGTCTCCAGGATACCTCCCTGGAATCTGAGCAGAGAAGAGTGAAATTGTCTGGTGTGAGTGTGTTGGGAGGGGGTGTTGGGGGTCGGGAGGGAGGGACCCCAGTAACTTTGTGTACGTGTTTGGAAGGAAATGAAATGAAGTTTAACTGGCAATAATGCTGGACGAACATACGTTATTCTTTTTTTTTTTTTTTTTTAAGATTTTATTTATTTATTTGATAGACAGAGATCACAAATAGGCAGAGAGGCAGACAGAGAGAGGGGAGGAAGCAGGCTCCCTGCGAAGCAGGGAGCCCGATGCGGGGCTCGATCCCGGGACCCGGGACCCCCAGAGGCTTTTTAACCCGCTGAGCCACCCAGGCGCCCCGAACATACGTTATTCTTGATTATGTTAATATTTCAGTTTTTCTTTCTTTTCACTGCCCCTCCCCCCCCCACAAGTTTTCCCCTAAACTGTGACTTCAGTATTCATTGTGTAGGATCATGGTCTGGTTGTTTTTGAGTGGTGTTTGTTGTTTCCCCCAAGTTCTTCCTCTGGCCATTTCCCTCTCTGGAATGCCTGGCCTCCTCATTTAGTCATGCTAGCCCCCCCGTTTTTTTCCTTAAAAAAAAAAAAAAAGGATTTTTTTTTCCTTAGAGAATATCAAATGTATACAACAATGGACAGAACAACATCGTGAAGCCCCATACACCAGTCGTCCAGCTGCAACTATGATCAGTTCCTAGCACCTTTTTTTCCATCTGTTCCCTTTGCCACCCTACTTTCCCTCTTCCCCTCTGTTATTTTGAAGCAGATTTCAGACATCCTATCATTTCAGCCATAAGTATTTGACTATGACCTTTAAAAGATTAGGGTTTGAAAAATAATTGATACTGTTACCATGCCCCCAAATTAATAATTACTTGATAATGTCAAATAGGCAGGCAGTGTACAGATAGGGAGTAAAAGATACTCCCTATTGTCTTATATATGTATTTAAGGGTCATCTTTTAAAATTATACCTATATCTCAGTTAATCTCAAGCTTTCTTTAAGTGTTTACCCAGCTAAGGCCTAGCTAGCTTTAATTAAACATCCCCCCAAGACTATCAAGGGGAATTGGTGTCTGGCCCCATGATGCAGACCCTTCTAACCAGATAGCCCCGGTAGCTAGAGCCCTGGGCTCCTTCTCTGTGGGCTTGAAGCCCCTGGAGGCTATGATGGTTGCCCCATAAACTTTGAGTCTCTGAGATCACAGCAAATTTTTGTTAAACATGTTGTTCCAAATGGTGACATTTTATTTTATTTTATTTTAAAATTTTATTTATTTGACAGAGATCACAAGTCAGAAGAGAGGCAGGCAGAGAGAGAGGAGGAAGCAGGCTCCCCGCTGAGCAGAGGGCCCATTGCGGGGCTCAATCCCAGGACCCTGGGATCATGACCTGAGCCTAACACAGAGACTTTAACCCATTGAACCACCCAGGCGACCCACCAAACGGTGACATTTAAAAAATGTTATTCCTGGGGCATCTCGGTGCCCCGGATGGTTAGTCGGTTAAGTTTCTGCCTTTAGCTCAGGTCATGATGCCAGGGTCTTGGGATCAAGCCCCCAGTTGGGCTCTCTGCTCAGCTAGGAGCCTGCTGCTCCCCACCCCACCCCCGCTTACCCATCAAATCAATCAATAAAAATTTTTTAGAAAATAAAAAAAATAAAATCTCATTCCTTTATCCTTGTTTAACAAACTTGCATAGCACTCACTCCTTTTGTACCTAACGTTGATCTAAGTGCGTATAGGTACATATTAGTTCTTGTTCTCCTAATAGCCCTCAAGATTAGCTTGTATTTACCAGAGGGAAAATATTATTTTCCATCTCTTTTATATCAGTAGGTTTTGTGATGGTGAACCCACATCCTGCATTTTCTGGGACACTCCCAGTTTTATGTTATTTTAACTTTTCTGGTAAAGGTGAGTCTATATGTATAAATGTGATCTATGTCTTTGTACTGGGAAAAAGTCTATTATGTGACCATGTAATCTGAAAACTGGTTCAGCCAACCACTCTGACGCCTGACCGATGGTCCACACGCTTGTTAAGGCTGGTGCCGGATCATCCTTCTTGCCTCACTTGTTTGTGTGGCCAGCGTTTGGCATGGGAGCGCCAGGGCAGGCTGGCACACCGGTCATTCTCTCCCTGCTCCCCCCTCGCTTCGTGTATTTCACACGGGTCCGATGGTCACAGCAGCGTCTGGTCTTTGGTCATTCCTGGGGCCTGGACGGTGTGGAAGGAAAGACTCCGAGCCCGAGCTGCACAGCGTGTCTGTTCACGGAAGGCCTTTAGCTGGGGTGAACGCGGGCCCTGGGCTCGCACCTGCCAGGCGGCCACTCTCGAGGGGGTGGGCAGGGGGTCTTGCGCAGCTGTAGTGCTTAGACAAAAGGGCCGCTCTTCTGCGCTAGGAGGAGGGAAAGGTAAGACTGAAGGCTTTTTGTCATGGAGAACACTTTTCATCTAATGAGCGAAGGTGGCTTCAGCCAGGTGTGCGAGTGAATAGTGTTTACACTGGGTTGAGGCCTGATGGGACACGCAGCTTTACTCCACAGGTTGAATGGGCGGCACGCTAGTGCTATGGAGAGACCAGCCGTTCTTTAGGGGACAACGGATTGTAAGCAGGAGGGGGACAGAGGATAGCGTAACCTCACAGCCACGGAGCCACAGATCTTATTTGGGTATGTTTGAAGGATGCCAAGCAGACTTTGATCTGGGCAGCGTGGTGGCTCTGCTCGCTAGATTCCAGCCATCTGCACCCACCTTAATAGCATCTTCTCCCAGAGCTCTGTCACAGCAAGCTCCTTCTGTGACCCCTGGTCCTGTTCCACACAGGACCCGGTCTGAGACACAGTAGGTGCTGCGCGCATATATATATATATATATGAACAAATACACAGCTCACTGATCAGAACACACATTCACTGTAGCCCTCAAAGACTGGCAGAGGCCTGGGGTTTTCTCATTTTCGCAAGAGCTTACCAGGTCTTCTCTGAACTTGGATCACCTCTCATTTTCTAGATTCCTCTTGATTCTGCTTTGGCTGTAAGATTCTAGGGCTTTTCAAGTTTTCCTCTGGCCACACCCTGACCCAATTTCATGGCTGTCAGTTTCCAGAAATTGCCCTTCTCAAACCTCATTGCCTGATTGGCTGCCCTCAGAAGAGCCTCTGGTGTGTGTCCCTGCCCTGTTGTCGCAGCCATCCATCGGGTGGTAGCCCCCCTCAACGTCTCAGTGTTGTTCAGTGGGCAGGGGGAGATTTTTGGATGTCACGTAGACCACATAAAGCAGAGAAGTGACTCCTTGCCCAAGAATCCCCAGAAACCCAGGAATGGGAGTGGAGACCTGCGGCTGGTTTAAGTGACAGAACCATGAGTGGCAGCAGGCGAATGCTCTGTCCAACTAGAAAGTCCGCTTGGGGGACGCCTGGGTGGCTCAGTTGGTTGGACGACTGCCTTCGGCTCAGGTCATGATCCCGGAGTCCTGGGATCGAGTCCCATATTGGGCTCCCAGCTCCACGGGGAGTCTGCTTCACTCTCTGACCTTCTCCTCGCTCATGCTCTCTCTCACTGTCTCTCTCTCAAATAAATAAATAAAAAATCTTTAAAAAAAAAAAAAAAAAAAAGAAAGTCCGCTTGGAAGCAGGTTAGGAGAATGTACTTAATTGGGCTGCAATTTGGCCAGACTTGGGATGATTTTTTTTTTTTTGACCCTCAGTTTTAAGAACTTTCTCAGAAGTGACCCCTTGGTTTTCTTCTTGCGCTTCCTGAGTTTCCCATAGTCAGCATTTATGACTTTTATCATTCCGTTAAATATAAATGCCTTCTTAAAAAAATAAATGGAATTCCAAAGACGTCACCTCACTTGTTAAATTGCACAGCGAGGCAAGCACCCGTGCCTCTTCCCATCTGTTTATTTTTCAATTAATAAAGGGCAAGGGATGTTTGTGCTCAAGGCTTAAGGCCCTCAGCTGCTTGCATTGGAATCTGTGAATTTAGTCCAAATTGATAACGTTCTGCTAGTCACGAAGGCTTTCATTTATTCTATCAAAGCCACTTAAATGAAGGCGGGATTTCTCAAACAGACCACGTAGGGTTGAGGATGAACAGCTTTCTAAGAAGTGTTTTGTGAATAATAGGGATGTGGATTTGCTGTAGGGGTCTTGAATAGTTTTTATAATGCATTGTTTTAAGTTAGTGGGAGGCAGAGATGAAAGGACAGCTCAAGATAAGCCCTGGGAGTAGTTTTTGTTGGAGTGAGGAGTTGAGGTGGATGGGATGTGCTTTGGCATTCACGTGCAGTCCTGATGCAGAAAATGTCCTGAAACAGAATGCTGCCTGGGACTCACGGCAGGACAGGGCCCTCATTTTGGCTGGGATTTGGGAATTGAGCATGTGGTGAGTCTAATATTAGAAAACCAGTTCTTAACCCTCCCCCATTCCTTATCCTTAAAGCTCTCTGTCCCTCTCGCAGTGTGTGTACCAAGCCTCTCCCCCTCCTTCCTCTCGTGCTCTCTCTGTGAGCAGTCCTTTCATTTATTTCTTGGCTGCTTATCTTCTTATTAATCAGATTTTCTCCCTTGGCCAAGCTCTTCTCCCAAAGGCCTTGCTTCAGTCTTATGAAGCACTCTTGGTAGTTAGAAGGGTTCTGTGCTTAAGATGCGGATGTTGGCTTCTGCCAATGGTGACTGCACCCTGAAGGAGGAAATCTTACCAGAAACACCGAAGTACCTTTTATGGGATTGGTTACATTGTGTCTTGGTCCCAGGGGCACCAGGAATGAGACACTAAATAATTTTGCATTTTGGAACTTTTGAGGATTTGGAAACGGGCGAATTTTTAGTCCTCTTAGGGGATTCAGGCTGCAGATATTAAAGTTGGTGGGAAGGGACTATTCTGAGTGGTCACAAAGATTGAAAAGAGGCAGGGTTAAAGGGGGGAGGAGCTGAAGGGGCGCCTGGGTGGCCTAGTCGATTAAGCATCTGCCTTTGTCTCAGGTCGTGATCCTGGGGACCTGGGATCAAGCCTCACACCAGGCTCCCCGCTCAGTGGGGAGTCTGCCTCTCCCTGTCCTTCTGTCCCTCCCCATGCTCACGCTCACTTTCTCTCTCAAATATATGAATAAAATTTAAAAAAAAAAATGGAAGAGTGGGGCTTGACCACCCATCTCTGATTTCCTTTGGGATTTGAATAACTCAGATCAGTCAAAAGGAGATTTTTATTGAGCACAGGCAAATAGCCTTTCTGAGTCTCTACCCTCATCTTTATCCCATTAGTTGGACTGGATAATTCCTAAGTTCTCTCCAGCTCCAAAATTTTATGTGAACGTCAGGCATTCACACGGATTCAGATACAGTTGAGGATGTTTAGACTTTGCAAGAAAAACCTGTGAACTGGTTGACTTGAAATACTAATCCATGCAAATAATCTTGGAATTAGTATAGTTAACATATGGGATAATACTACTACTGACAGGTATATTTATAAACGTTTACTATATGTAAGACATTGTTTATTATTTATTTATTTATTTATTTATTTAAGGTTTTATTTATTTGACACAGAGAGAGGTCACAAGTAGGCAGAGAGACAAGCAGAGAGACGGGGATGGGGTGGGGTGGGGTGGAGTGGGGGATGCAGGCTTCCCGCTGAGCAGAGAGCCCGGTGCGGGATCATGACCTGAGCTGAAGGCAGAGGCTTTAACCCACTGAGCCACCCAGGTGCCCGACATTGTTTATATTTTACGTGTATTAATTTAATCTACAAAACAACTCTATGAGGTAAGGGCTGATATTATCCCCATTTTGTAGATGAGAAGGAGGTTCGGTAACTTCTAAGATTATAGATTAGTTAAGTGATGGCATCTGGGTTCACATGCAGTCAGGATTCCGTCCACCATTATACCCCACTGCCTTTATAACTAACTTTCCTCGAAGGAGTCATGTTAGGTTCCTTCAACAATTTCCCAGACCTCAGGTAACCCAGACCCCGCCACAGGCTCTGGCATTTTCCTTTTGGCGCCGGTCGTGTCTCCTGCCTGGAAAGGGTCTGTCCTTCTGTGCTCAGTCTGCCCAAACCCAGCTGTGACCTCCAGAAGGCCTTCCCCAGCTTTCTGGGGACCTTCAGCTCTTTGGGCTCCTTTCGGGAGCATCTGGTGTTACTTCCTCCTCAGCAATTTGGCACTCACGTTGATTTGTAATTTTCATTTTGCTCTCCAAACCGTGTTATAAGCACTTTGAAGAAAGGGAACAGTACTGAACATTTAGACCACCCTGTTTATGTTCAGGTGGGCCTTAGCCCCATTCTAAATGGGCTTTTGGAATTTTCAACTTTCATTTCCCTCGTTGAGGATGGTCAGGCCCGCAGATCAGCCCACCAACCTCTGGACATAACTTCTCACAAGACTGTTTAGGAGAAATGAAAATGAGTTCTGTTTCATGGAGCTGGTAACTAATGTATGAAATTTCATTACCCTCAGCAGGAGGATGTAAAGAAAACTCAGTCATTAATGACAGTCCCCTGTTCCCACCAAGGGACTCTAGGGTATCTGTGTCGTCCTTTGGGGCTTTGTGGTGACAAAACACTGGGGTGTCCGGAACTGGGTATGATAAATACATCTTGCCAGTCAACACCGACTGATGAGGAGAATGTTAGCGATCCCAAGGCTTCGTCTGGTTGCCCGGCCTGTCAGGGCCTCTGTGGAGGAAAATGGTGGCAGTCAGGAAACCTTCTTTGCCGTCCTGGAGCACTGACGGCCTCCTACTGGGAGCAGAAGCATCGCTGGAGCCCGTCATCCCAGTGTATAGGGTATAGGTACTGCTTGCCGACTCCCACTTTGCTCTATTTTAAGTGAGAAATGGCCAGAGGATATCTGAGAGCTCCGTTGAGAATGCCAGGAGCCAGAACAGAAGTGAAGTGCCTCTTGTGTCCTTGTAATAGCAGATGACTTAGGCAAAGCCAGCCACATGGCACTCCTGCCCCCCTCAGCTGCTCAGAAGAGGGGCCCCCCAGCCCACGTACTGCCCACCGATGGCTGGGGCAGACGGGTACCTCTCAGAAGCTTCTTCCTATGAGGAGTCCTTTCTGCTGGCTCCCATCAGAACTCAGGGTAGGGTGGCCTCCCTCTGGCCCTGACCCTGGGGCGGGGAGACTAGCTCTTAGATTGCTTTAAGATGCTTCTTGTCTTAGAAGGGGCTCTGGCTTTCACCTGAGGTGAAGCAAAACTCAGTGACAGAGTCGCTTCAGGGCCGGAGAGCAGCGAAAATGGAAACGGGACTCGAGTGGGTGGAACAGTTTCACTTAATGGAGAGTGAGCAGTTCCGCTAAGGAGATGACAGATAGCTCCCAAAACTGTCCCTGAGTTTTGTTTTGCTTAAGGCCTATGGTTCTTGAACCCAAGTCCATATCAGAATCACCCGAAGGCTTGCTAAAATACAGATTGCTGGGCCCCACCTTGGCGTTTCTGGCCAGTTGGGCCGGGGGTGGGGCCCCTGGATTCACACTTCTAGCTGGTTCTCAGGTGATGCTGCTGATGTCACGGCCGCAGGGCCAGGGATCACACTTTGGGAACCAGCACTCAGGACAAAACCATGCAACACTGGCCGGTACCCAGGCAGGGAGGCAGACTTTTCAGATGATCTTAGGCCTTCACTTTTTTCCTGTTTCTGAAGAGATTAAAAATATTTTAAAAATTGGGGCACCTGGGTGGCTCAGTCGGTTAAGCGTCTGCCTTTGGCTCAGGTCATGATGCTAGGGTCCCGGGATGGAGCCCCGCATCCAGCAGGCTCCCTGCTCTGCCGGGAGTCTGCTTCTCCCTCTGCCCCTCCCCACTGTTCATGTGTACCCACTGTCTCTCAAATTTTAAAAATGTATAAACAATTAAATAATATATTCCAACACAGACTCTCCATTGTCCTCCAACATGGGGGCCTTCATTGCTCTGAGTTCGCGCTGTTCTTAGTTTATCCTCGGAGCCCTGTACAGAGAAGGATAAGCCATCAGCTGGGGCTACCCCATTTCCCATACATGAAACCCATCTGTGTCTTTTCACTCTTCCTGCGGTCACGATGGTGGATTCCTCTCGGTGCATCCCTTCCTGGTAGCATCTCCATTAAAGGTTTACCCTTCCTCTTTGTATTTATATATGGTTGTTTTTCTGTTGGGTTCTCCTTTTAGCCTTGTAAAATGACCTAGTGTCCAGCCGCAATTGTCATTAATAGTGTCCCAAGTGTCCCAGATTCCCACGGCTTGCTCTTTCTTTCCTGTAGATGAGCACCCCTAGCAAGCCACCCTCGGCCCCGTAACCACATGCTTGTCTCTTAAACTTCCTTCTTTGTGAGGAGCACTGGATGAGTGGGCTGGGACTGGAGGAGATGGCCCCAACACCCAGATCTGGAGGGTCCAGATGTGGCCTGGTAATTGACTTCCCCTACCACCTGCGTGAAGCTAGATCCACTCTTTATTTATTTATTTTTAAAGATTTTATTTATTCATTTGACAGAGAAATCACAAGTAGGCAGAGAAGCAGGTGGGGGGTGGGGGGGAAGCTGGCTCCCCGAGAAGCAGAGAGCCTGATGCGGGGCTTGATCCCAGGACCCTGAGTCCATGACCTGAACCGAAGGCAGAGGCTTAATCCACTAAGCCACCCAGGCACCCCTAGATCCACTCTTTATAATTTAATCCGCTCAACACTGCATTCAAGGCCCTGGTCATGAATGACCCATGGATGAGGGCTTTCTGAGACGACTGGGTCTGAATCACTGAACGCAGCAGTGAGGACAGAGGGTAGAGGGTGCGCCAAGTGCCCCTGGCAGGTGTGACATGTCACTGCGGGACCAGAGCAGGTGTTCCTCGTGCAAATGGCAAATGTGTCAGAGAAGGCAGCCTCCTGCAGGGCCTTTCTGGCTCCCTGGGAGGTAATACTGATTGCAGTGAAAACAGCAAGTGCCTGCTTCCCATGTAAAGTTACCATTGCACTCTCCTCCCTGTGGGAAAAAAATAAAAATAAAAAAATATATATATGCTTGTGGCTAAAAATAAACATACATACATAGGTTTGTAATAAACAGGGATCTTTCTCTGTTTCATTCTGTTCCCCAAAACTACCCCTTTGAACTGTTTACGGCTTTTTTTATTGTTGTTGTTTAATTCTGGTAAATAATATTACCTAAATAATTACATATTCCCGCTCCTATTTCTCTGTCCCTCCTTTATCAACATTATTAGTTGCTTTTCTCTTAGGAGGGATGATTATTTAGCTCACTTAAACTGAACCTTGCCTTCCTGGTTCTCTTGATATGATCATGTCACCATTCACAGCTTTCTTGATTACACTTTGCGCTTTACATCACATGCTTATGCCTTTAATCCTCATCCTTCAGTAAAGACTTCCTGGTTGGAGACTATTGGTTTCTTCCCACTTTCAGCTCTTTTCCCCCTCCTGGTCCTGTTTTCTGTACCTTAACTTTTACTCCACCCAAGTCATTGCTACTTACATTGTTATATAACTGTGATTCCTACTTGCTTGAGAATCTGTAAATACTGTTCAAGGCAAATTCAGCCAGTGTATTATGATTATTCTTTTGCATAGCTTTTTGTTTTTGTTGATGTTTCTAGTTTTCTAGTTGTTCCCCTTTGTCTTATTTGACTTATGGCCTCCTTTAAAACTCAATTCAATCAGGCATTCTATTGAGTGCCCCCTTTCCTGGGATTCTTCAGTCTTCCTTCTTTCTAGACAGGTTGTTCTCGGAGTGTGCCACACAGCTGTCATGTTGGAACTTTTCCTGAGTTGGATTTCCAATGGGATTTTATTCTAACTCCAGTCACTGATTGGGTCCAAGTTTTGTTTTTTGTTTTTTGGGGTTTTGGGGGGTTGTTTTGGGGTTTGTTTTTGAGTTGTTTTTGTTTTTGTAGCCCAGATACCAATCACTAATGTTACCAAGGAGATCTTAAAGAGCAAAACGCATTTTTGAGAACAGAGATTTAAAATTTAGTATATGAGTTCAACACAGGTTAAGTGTAAATGAGAGTCAGCTGTCTTTGGATTAAACATTACTATAAAGTTGTTGTTTTTTTTGTTTTGTTTTTAAGAAGATTAAAAGTGGAAGTAAAGCAAGGATTCCAAGGTCTGTTCTCTCTCCAGGGCAGCCCCGGGGCTTTGCGATCTGGCCTTAAGTCTCCTCTGCGTGGGTCAGCCCCAATCAAGGCCTTCTCCTGGGGTTGAGGGATGGTGTGTGGTATGCTAGGAAATGGTAGATGAAGATTTAACCCAAACCCTGAGTTGAAATCTTGCCATTGACCCCTGTTAGGTAGTTGATCTCCCAGGTAAGACAGACAGTAAAGCCAGACTTCCTGGAATATTGGGAAGGTCAAATAAACCAAAGAAAAAGAAGGCACCCTGAAAAACTGGCATGTTCTGTATATACAGGTTGTTGTTACGAAGTTGTTTTGATCAGAGGTTGGCTTTTGCTGCAGAAGCGAAATCAGCAAAGGCTGAAAGTGAGAGGAGACTGAATTGGGAGTTTAATGCACCATCAAAAAGAATTACACAGGGTCATATTTAATAACATAAACCAACATTTTGGGCGCCTGGGTGGCTCAGTGGGTTAAGCCGCTGCCTTCGGCTCAGGTCATGATCTCAGGGTCCTGGGATGGAGTCCCACATCGGGCTCTCTGCTCAGCAGGGAGCCTGCTTCCTCCTCTCCCTCTCTGCCTGCCTGTCTGCCTACTTATGATCTCTCTCTGTCAAATAAATAAATAAAATCTTTAAAAAAAAAAAAAATTTTTACTGCGGGAGTCACCAACTCAGAGGCCAGTGGGGGCCAGGCAGGTGAAGAGGAGTGAATTGGGCCCCCAGATGGAGGCCCATCCAGGGGGAAGGCCCCACTCACCTTCAGCTGATGCTGCCTTGTAGGAAGGAGGACTTCTGCCGTATGGGCATTCCATGTAAATTGGAAGCAGATCATAAAAATTATTCTCAGTATTACATTTACACAGCTGATCATACTATTTATGTGTCTCCTAGTTTTGTGATAATCTGTATGTGTTGGTGATATTTATTCCCTGATACTTTTCTTCAAGGGAATCAGGAATAACGTTGAGGCGAACCGGGCCAGAATGCAGTCCTTTGGGGCACAGTGAGAAACTTCCCCCCAGGTTAGTGTTCATCCAATAGTCTGGTGAAAGCATGTTGCTTTGGCCCCTTACCAGTTGGCCTTCTCCGACCTTCAGGCCTCTGTCTTGTCCACAAGTCTTCCATGGAGAGAAGCTCCTTGAATGTTCTCCCCGTGAAGTCAGATATCCCAAATATACTACCTTTCCCCAAACTGCCATTGTTTGGAAGTAAAATACGAAGTCAGCACATTTTAAAGAAGCGGCGTGGTGCCTTCCTGACCCCACTCCCTAAACCCTCGGCTCATCGGCAGGTGAACGGCAGGTTTGTACGAGGCTGGGATGGCCGCAGACCTTCATCTGTGCCCTTCTTCCTTCCCCGCAACAGTCCCGTGACCTCAACAACTCCTCCAGAGTTTTGGCCAAGGTTGGCTTCAGGCTTACAAGCGGTGGTTTTCCTTTATCTGTGATGTTTATCCTTGCCTCTCTTAATTACCAGCAGCCCAGCTTCTCAGAGGAGATGGCTTTGTCGGTAGAAGCTTCTCTGGCTGCTGACATTCTGGGGAGTCAAGGGAACCTGATGTGGGGACTTCAGGAACTGAAGGACCGCTGGCGAGGGGTGGCCGGGCCTGTCTCCAGGCGCTATTTTGAAATGCGCTATCACCTGTCTCCCATTTAGCCCGTCTCCTTTTTACCTCTTTCTTCTCTGCCCCCAAGAGCCCAGGGCCTTCTTTTTTCTTTTCTTTCTTTTTTTCCCTTTTAAGATTTTATTTATTTGACAGGGAGAGCAGCAGGCAGAGGGAGAGGGAGAAGCCGACTGGCCACCCAGCAGAGAGCCTGATGCGGGGCTCAATCCCAGGATCCTGGGATCAAGACCTGAGCCAAAGGCAGATGCTGAGCCAACTGAGCTACCCGAGTGCTCAAAGCCCAGGGCCTTCTGGTGAAGCACCCCTGCCCTTTAGCCAGATCAGCCCAACCCTCCCCCTATCCCTGGCCGACTGTTGTTGTTTTTAATCTCCTATTCCAGTACTCCTCCCAGCCTTCCATCAGATCACCCATTCGCCTTCCAGGGTATTCTGAACAGGTTACTGGCTGCTCAGGTGGGAAGACGGGCAGTCATATTTAAGAACAGAACTTTTCATTACCTAGAACCATGTTCCCAGGGGAGGGCTGCCGTTGAAAAAAGAGGTGGGAGGGGCACCTGGGTGGCTCAGTGGGTTAAAGCTTCCGCCTTCGGCTCGGGTCATGATCTCAGGGTCCTGGGATTGAGCCCCAAGTCGGGCTCTCTGCTTGGCCAGGAGCCTGCTTCCCCCGCCTCTCTCTGTCTGCCTCTATCTACTTGTGATCTGTCAGATAAATAAATAAAACCTTAAAAAAAAAAAAAGAGGGGCAGGAAGCCACATAAATAGTATATACTTAGGATTTGCAGATTTAACACTGTCCTGAATTTTTGAGTGCTTCAAGCAATCCCACAGGTTCCTGACAGGTAGTAATTTGTAATTTTACTGAGACGTGGATTTGAATTGCAGCTTGGTTGTAAATCTTAACTAATTAAAACTTTCTTTGTGGGAAGAAAACAAACAAAATGGCTGTTTTGAAAAGAAAATCAGCTGCTAGTATTAATGATGTTAGGGAAGAAAAAGCAAAGATGTCCAAAGAAGGGCTAGGTTTTAGCCAGAAAAAAAGGAGTTTTGGATAAATTAAAGACTAGGATGATGAATTTTGCTGTGCTGGGAATAAGTCCACCGGATACTTCAGAGGGAAACAAGGAAGTTCATGAAAGTTTTAGCGGTTGCTTGAGCCAGGACGGCATTTTTTTCCAGTGAGATAGAGTTCTGGAGAAGGTTGAAAAGGGGGTTAACTTGCAGTGAGAGGTGAGACATGGAAAAGAAAAAAAAATCAGGAAAAAGCCAGAAGCCTCGATCCCTCTTTCTGTATTTATGGGTTTGGGGATTTATGGAGCTGTCTGGATGTTCTTCTCCGGAATGTCAGGGCTCTGTTGTACCCCTGTCGTTGGATGTGATGGGACAGGTGCTCCGTGGCCAGCTGTCAAGAGTACTGTGAAAGAAAATTCCTGCATTTCATTTCCGGGTGATCTGATTCGCTGATGTTTAAGTTTCTCTATCTCTTCCTTACCATCAATCCTTCCTTCTGACTTCTTTGGCCAGTGTGTGTGTCTCTTAGCCAGAGGCAGTGAGTATTGAACTGAAGGAAGAAGTTTATGGTCGGCTAGTCCTTGCCACTGGAAAACATCCGACTGCCCCCAGGGCCCCATGCCAGACTTCAAAGCAAGCAGTTACTTTGCCTTCCCATCTCTGTTTTAAGGAAACTCCTCCCCCTGCTGCACCCCGACCTGTCATCATCTGGTTGTCCAAAATTGCCACCTAGACCTGTCTCCCAGCTCCGTAAAACCCTAGCGCCCGCCTGACTTACTAGGACAGTCTTTCCTATGGCCCGGAGTTTGGCAGATGGCTGTAATTGACACTTAACGTGTGAATGGAGCTTGGTCTTTGAATGTTGGCGTTTGAAAAGCAAATGAGGCTTGGTGGTTGCCGGAGCCTGGGGGGAATGGATTGGTGTGTTAGTGATTAATAGGTATGGGGTTTCAAGTTGGGAAGATGAGAAAGTGGATGGTGGTAATGGTTGTAGAATCAGGTGAATGTACGTAGTGCTACAGAACTGTACTTGTAAACATGGTTAAAATTTTAGGGTATGTATGGGGTGCCTGGGTGGCTCAGTGGGTTAAGCCGCTGCCTTCGGCTCAGGTCATGATCCCAGGGTCCTGGGATCGAGTCCCGCATCAGGCTCTCTGCTCAGCCGGGAGCCTGCTTCCCTCTCTCTCTCTCTGCCTGCCTCTCTGTTTACTTGTAATCTCTGTCTGTCAAATAAACAAATAAAAATCTTAAAAAAAAAAAATTTAGGGTATGTATATTTTATCACAACTTAAAAAAACGAATTATTTCAAATGAGGCTTTCCTGAAGAAAAGGCACAAACCATACAAGAATACAAGATCTTGGGGCACCTGGGTGGCTTAGTTGTTAAGTATCTGCCTTCAGCTTAGGTCAGGATCCCACCGTCTTGGGATCGGGCTTCATGCTCAGCGGGAGGCCTGTTTCTCCCTATCCCACTCCCCCTGCTTGTGTTCCTTCTTTCACTGTGTCTCTCTCTGTCAAATAAATAAATCAAATCTAAAAAAAAAAAAAAAAAGAATTCAAGATCTCCAAGATCTTTTAGAAAATTTGGCAAATACAGAGAAACAGAAGAAAATAGGAATCCTGAATTACTACTGCCAACATCTTGCATTTCACTGCCTTTGTATATCCCTCCAGACTTTTTTTGTGTAAATAGAATTTTTATACAAAAGTGGGACTAAACTATACATACAGTTTGTAGTTTTCACTCCAAGTGTTGCGGATATTCTCTGTGGCATTTATCATTCAAGACATCATTAGTTTTCACAGTTGTTTGATACTCCCATCATTCCTGATCCCCAGATAAGGCCCCCGTCCCAGTATCATAGGCATTTTCATTGTGACCTCTATATTTATTAATATAGAGTTTTTAATATGTGTGTTTGGGGCTCTTTGATGTCTGTCTCCTTACAAGAGTGTCAATGCCACAGGGATAGGTATTTTGTGTGTTTAGCTTACCGTACTGTCCCCAGTACCTGCCTGGCATGTTGTAGGTTTGTAAACAAAAAGTAAATAGAGGGCCGCCTGGGTGGCTCAGTGGGGAAAGCCTCGGTCTTCTGCTCAGGTCATGATCTCGGTCCTGGGATCGAGGCCCGCATTGGGCTCTCTGCTCAGCGGGGAGCCTGCTTCCCCCTCTCTCTCTGCCTGCCTCTCTGTCTACTTGTGATCTCTGTCTGTCGAATAAATAAATAAAATCATTTTTTTAAAAAGTGAATAGATTTCTGCATTGTTGAACATTTCCTTTCCTTATTTTTGCTCATAAAGTATATATAAAAGCTCTTGTTTTATATAAATCTTTTTTTAAGGATTTTATTTATTTGTGACAGAGAGAGAGAACACAAGCAGGGGGAGCAGCAGGCAGAGGGTGAAGAAAGCTCCCTGCTGAGCAAGGCACCAGATGTACGACTCGATCCCTGGACCCTGGGATTATGACCTGAATGGAAGTCAGTCACTTGGCTGACTGAGCCACCCAGGCATCCCAAAGTTCATGTTTTCTTAAAGATTTTAGTAATTTGCTTGAGAGAGAGAATGCACTAGCGGGGAGAGGGGCAGAGGAAGAGGGAAAAGCAGACTCCCTGCTGAGCAGGGAGCCCAATTTGGGGCTCAATCCCAGGACCCCAAGATCACAACCTGAACCAGAGGCAGATGCGTAACTGACTGAGCCACCCAAGTGCCCCCAAAGCTCTTTTTTTTAAATAGATAAAACTTTGTACAAATTCATAATAATTTCCTTGCTAAAAATTCCTTTAAATCTGGTACGTTTAGTGTGTTTTTATAATTATTAAAGTAATAATGCTCTGTGTGGAGTTTTAGAAAACAAAAAAGAAGGGAATAGTAAACATCACTCACAGTCCTTTTTTTGGGGTCTGGAATAGTTTAAATGGCATGATAATATCTGTTAGAGCTTTGAAAGAAATTGCCTGTGAACCTGTCTGAGCCCAGTGCCTTTTTGGGCAAGTGTTGATTTGACAACAAGGTGTAGATAGTCTGTGGTTATTGTTATATTCAAGTTTTTTACTTCTTAATTACTTTTGGTCTTTTGTATTTTCCTCTGAGAGTATCTGTTTCATCCAAATGAGCTTTTAATTGGTGGAATTCTGAAGAAAGTTCTCAGCCTTCACCAGTCTGTGAAGGAGTAATTAACATTGCAGTCAGTGGGTGAATCAGAGGTTTCCAGTGACAAAGAAACCTGGTTTCTGGGAGATGGGCAGCAAAGGGCGGAGGTGTGTTTTGGAATCCAAGAATCTCTTGGAGTTGCCCAAGTATTTCAAAGTGTTCTGTGTTCTTGTCAGGATTAATGAGATGGTGCATGTAAAAAGTTTAGCACTCACTAGATGGTTATTTACATTATTCTTCTGTGCTAGATGCCCTAATAGTACCCCCTGGGGATAGAAACTGGATAGAGAAGATAAGGGCCCTATCTTTGAGGAGCCCATCATCATGTATAGGGAATACAGAGCATCAACAAACATAAAAAAAAACCTCAGGGATGGAGAAATAACGAGCTTTCTGCTTGAGGAAGAAGCCTCACCTCCCGAGACATGAAAGAGAAGCGTTGGTATTGGCTGTAGGAGGGATGAGGCAAGGAGGGGTGCCCCAGACAGGAGATAACCCACGTGGTGGGTGAAGGCGTCAGAGTGTGGCATGTTCCAGGGCAACCAAGAACCGTAGTCATCTGTCGTATCTTCCATGTGATGCCACATGGAAGCTGGAAAGGCAGGTTGGGGCTAGGTTGTGAAGACCAAAAGAGCTGGTGCCTGCTCCTAATAGTCAGGAGCCATTGAGGGTTTTAAAGCCGAGCAATGGTATGATCATAATTATGGTTTAGAGAGATGGGCGATGAGAGAGAGAGAGAGAAGGCTGGGAACAGCTTGGGGGTGGTTGTTGTTGGTGCAGTGAGACACAAGAGAAACCTTGGGTTGGTGGGATGGTGGTAGCAGGGAAAGCAGACCAGGAGGAGCCTAGAGGAGCTTGGGAACTGAGTGGTTAGTAGAGTTGGAGTGAGAAGTAGAAGGAGATGAGCGATATCAGGCCCCTGGGAGTCACACACAGCACCTTGGGAGAATTGGCACAGGCTTCATCCAGGCCCTTCCTCACTTTCTCTTGTCTCTGGCTCTTAGCCCCAAACTTGACCCCCAGACTTGAGCTAGCTGGGACTTTTATTAAGCTCTTGCTTTGAGAATATACCCCTTAGGTTTTATTTGTGGCCCTATCCCATTTCTAACTCAGGATCCTTACTTGGAATCTATGCCTGTGAATACAGTGGTTACCCATTTCTCTTTACCAGAATGGCCCCAGGTGACGTGGATACACTAGAGCTGTGCCCTTTGCCTGGCGTGCTGCTAAAGGTTTGAAGCAGGGAGCTGGGTTGATAATGATGTCATCAGCCAATACAAGAAATCCAGGGGAAGAAGTAGATTGGGCAAAGCATTTACCTCTGCTTGGACATGTTTGTCATTCCCACGGAATGAACAGGTGGAGATGCCAGGCTGAGAGAGCCCAGAAAAGAGGCCGGATGAGGAATGAATGAGCCATTAGCTGGCAGACCTTATCTAAGTTGGGGGAACAGATGAGCTCATCCTTGAGAGAGGACAAGAAAGCCAAGGGTGCAACCAGCCCTTGAATTTAGGGGGCAGGCAGAGGGGCTGGGGACGGAGGCCAGCAAGGACAAATGACGGAGGCTAAGGAGCCAGGAGAGGCAAGTGAAGAGTTCTGAGGAAGAGACGGAGGGCCGTGGTGTCACATTATGGTGTAGGCCCCTTTCTAAGTGCTTTAGCTCTGTGGTCCCGCCTGGTCTTCAGCACGGGGAACTGAGTGGTTAGTAGAGATGGATGGATCTGTGAGACGGGTGCAACGCTCTGTATGACACAGATGAGAAGACTGAGTCACAGGGACGGCCAGTCAACTTCCGGAGGTCACATAGCATTTACGTGGCAGGTTTGGGGTAACAAGAGCCCAGGTGGAAGAGTGGGCGGTGGGAGGTGCGGTGCCAACCTCTGAGACCGTGGTGGGGGGCAGTGGAGATAAGGAGGGAAACTGAGGAAGGAGGGACCCGGAGCATCCTTACTGGATGTCCTCTTTTCATGGTGGAGCTGAGGCAAAGCTCTTGAGTGAATGGCTCTGGGGTGGGAGAATGGGCAGACTTGGAAAACACCTGCTGTGGGCACCAGCAAGGGAGCTGAAAGAGAGGGACGGGAATGGACTCCTGAGCGAGTGACAGAATCCTTAGATGCCTTGGTGGCCGGAGGACTAGAGACCGGGTTTGCAGGGCAGCAAAAATCAAGAGCCGGCGGAGAATGCCCTCTTCGCTGCAGTGAGGTTCTAGCTGATGAGCCAGGCCCTGCGGTCTCGGCTGGACAGTGACTCTGAGTCAGAGAGCCGGGGCGAGCACCACACATCTGGAGGGAACACAGCTGGATGCTGGGCCGGGGGACGAGGGAGGAACTGAGCTAAGAGACTGCGTGAGCACCAAGGCCAGGGGGTGGCACAGTCCCTGCTGGGTTGTGGAGTCCGATTCCAGCGGGGCCTAGGTGTTCCCCAGGTGTGCCTTGCTGAGATGACAGCCATAGGGGGCATGTTGGCTTATTAGGCTGAACTTACATAATTGTAAGGTGCTGTCAGATTCCCCAAGGCCAAAGAGGTAGCTGTATGGGAGAAGTGAAAGGATAGGAAGCAGGATTTCTAAGTTTGCCATCTGGGATTTGGGGCAGTCGGGTGTTACAAATTTGGGATGTTGCCACGCTAAGGTGAACTGGAGGTTGAGGTCCTCAGCATGGAGGGCGTTATGGAGCTGGGTGGGCAATGTAGCCAAGTGATGAACACCTTTAGGGTGCTGGTGGGAGTTGACGCGGAGAGAGAAGGAAATAACATTTTGTTCTGTGGCCTGGAGGCTCAGGAATGTTCGCTTGTAGGGCGAGCAGAGGGAGGTCCGGACCGATGAGCTCACGCAACAGTAGGTCTACCAAGATTGAACAGGGCGTGTTCCCAAGCGTTTTCTACCAGGATTGCTTTGCGTCTAGATGGATTTTTCTGGATTCTTTTCCTACAGTATTTTCCCAGTTGTTTTTTTTGCCTCCGGAGCTAGGTACTACCTAATGAATGTCGATCGATATGCTGTCCTAGCTTCCACCTGAGGTCCAAGTGAGATGAATGCAGGGATTTCAGTGGGCAAAGCATGGACAGCAGCGGTGGCGGCGGGGGTTGGGGGGGAGGGACACACGGAATCTGTGACCCCCCGATGAAAGTACGTATATAGAAAGGGATTTGACCCAGTCTTCACAGACTTGGCTGCATTAATTTAACTTCCAATCATGCTTAGATTATAGAGCTTTTTCCTTGTTGTCACTCACATTTAATGGCATTTCAGTTTCCAAGAATTATCACACAACATTGACGGAGCCCTATCACAAAGGCTGCTTAATTGGAACAGCCCTTCCAGAACCATTTTAATAAGGAAAGAGGCTCTGCAGATTTGATTTAACCTAACTTTGTTGTCCAAGTCCTTAAATTCACCAAGGTCTCAACCAAACCCTTTTTAAGTCAAGAAGACAGAAGACTGTTAGAACTGAAGTGAATTGTTGACTCAGCAGGCAAGTGAAGATGAGAATTAGGGGGCCCCCTAGCCCGGTTCACAAAGGAGGGTGCCATGGTGAGGCCACCAATGCCTCTTGGGCTCCTCCAGTTTCCTTTAAGATCTTTTTTCCTCCTCCCTCTAGTATGAACGTCACAAAGGAAAATAGCCTTAATCAGGACCAGACTGCTTTGGGCCTGGGGTTCTGTGGCTCTGTTTCGGGCACAAAGGGCCAGGCCTTACACAGTCATCCTGTGATTACAGAAGGGAAGAGCTCTGTGTCATGGGGGACTTGATACTGAATTTTCTGGGGGCTTTCGTTTTCATTTTGGTACTTCTGGTAGGAGAGTGTTCTAGGTTCTTTTCTGAGTTAGACATACAGCTTGACTTTTTCATTTAAATGAAACTGCTATTTCATTTATTCCACAAATACTTAATCTGTGGAATAAGCACGGGCTTATGTGCCCAGAGCTCAGTCAACATTTTATTAGAATCAATTAGGGGTGCTTGTCCACAAAGCAGACTATAAAACACATTCTTTTTCTTCCCTGACGTGCTCTCCCCTGTGTTTGGAATGCCCTCCTCACCCTTGCCCACTCTGCCCACCCTCTAGGACTCCCTTCCCTTGGCCATCATGTCCTCTGCAGAGCCCGATCGTGTCCGCTCTCCTTCCCGTTACTCCTGTGATACGCTCACTACGTGCCTGTTGCCAATCCGGAAGCTGGGATTTACCTCCTGGAGGCTGAAGCTGGTTGGAGCGTCCACCTAGGGTGGGTGGTCTGACTTGGGTGGAACAGTTAAATTGGTCCCAGCCAAGTCCTTGACAGAGTGCCCAGGGTCAAGCCAAACTAGGCCCCTAGGTGCCCGGGTTGAGTTCAAGGCGTAGGTGTGTTTAAAAAAAAGATGGGACAGAAGAACAGGGGTCAGGGAAGAGGCAGCAGCTTGATGAGAGAGTGGGAGCAGGTTGAGAAGAAACAAGGAGGTGACAGGGTGGCACTTGGGGCTTGGCTTTTGGTTCCTGAGTCAAAGAGGCCCAGACAGAAGACTTTTCCCCTTTGTTCACATCAGAATAAGCGGTCTTGTCGGAGGCAAAGTCTATTTGATTTGGAACTCCAGCATGCGTAATGGAACAGGAGAAAGTGAGTGTACTATGAATGTGATCAGTGAAAAGAAGATAAAGACCCGCTGAGAATATCTGCCTTCCACTTGGTCAGAATTTTTTTTTTAATTTTTTATTTTTTATAAACATATATTTTTATCCCCAGGGGTACAGGTCTGTGAATCGCCAGGTTTACACACTTCACAGCACTCACCAAAGCACAAAAAATTTTTTTTTTTTTAAGAAAAGGATGTAACGTACAGCATGGTGACAGTAATTACTGACACTGTACTGTGTACTTGACATCCACTAAGAGGTTAGATCTTTAAGTGTTCTTACCACATACATAAAAAACGTGTTACTGGGGGCGCCTGGGTGGCTCAGTGGGTTAAAGCCTCTGCCTTCGGCTCAAGTCATGATCCCAGAGTCCTGGGATCGAGCCTCTGCTCAGCAGGGAGCCTGCTTCCTCCTCTCTCTCTGCCTGCCTCTCTGCCTACTTGTGATCTGTCTGTCAAATAAATAAATAAAATCTTTAAAAAACAAAACAAAAACGTGTTACTGTGTGTGGTGATGGGCATGTTATTTGGTCCAATTGTGGTAACCATTTAACAATATATGTGTGTGTTGAATCATCGCATTGTGTACCTGAAACATACCCAGATTTTTTTTTCCAGTTCTATATTAAGAAAGATGGAGAAGAAGAAAGAATAAATAGCAGAACACCGGGAAGAAGGGAAGGAGGGAAGGAAGGAAAGGAGTGATGGAGGAAGGAAGGGAGGGAGAGTAAGTTAGTTTCTAAGGAAGAGGTTAAGGTGGCGATTAACTCAGAGGGAGGCCTGTTGGCTGTTGTAACTTCTGAGCACACTGGTAAGACCCTCCATACTTTGGGATAGCTTCACAGCTCCAAGATCACTGCCCCATCTTTTCATCTTGCCTTTCCCCCGTTTGCCCATAGCATTTACCTCTGGGCTGCTGGGATCCCTGGAAACCCCAAACACTTAGAACTTTGAGTCCTTGAATATTTACAGTAGCTAATCTAGCTGGGGCACAATTCCACATGTCACCAGGAGGAACCATCGCTTAACCACGCCTAAAAATCTCCTTGATCCTAAAGTTTGGGAATATATTTTTATTTATTTTCTTTGCCTCCCTTTTTAGTTCAGTAAGTTTGGAATTTAATACATTAATTTTACCTAAAACAAGGGATTTGAACTTTAATCATTTCCAAAAGCCCCCTGTAAGGGGAAATTATGTTTGAGATCATTTCATTTTCAGCAGGAAGAAGTAGAAAAGAATAAAACGGATCCTGAGCCACAGGAACCCGAAAGCACATCACTCCTTGAGGTTTTTCCCATTTGATACTGTGCTTTCTGGAAGATGCAGTTTTCTGCTTTCATTTCTGTTGTCGACATGCCAGAATTTCCAGCAAAGTGGGCCCAGTATTTCACTGGAGGTTCTTTTTCCTTGGAAGCAACTCAAATAAAATCATCATTCCGTTTCTCCCTGTTCATTTGACATTCGACTAAAACAGTGCTCTGGCAACTAGACAGGAGTGAGCCTCAGTACTTTTCTCCCAGTCGTTGCCTTGCAAAAGTGCCTTTTCAAAATGCTGTTGAAAACAGAGAGTAAGAGAAAAACACAGACCTGATTGCTTGGAGAGCGAAACTCTGGGGAATAGGGGAGAAGACCTGGCAGGGGGTCCGAGGGAGACCCTGGATGTTCCAGATCTGCTCCCCCCACCCTGTATGTGGCCACTCATGTTAGTGTTGTGCCATTCGGTTTCCGAGAGCTCCCACCCTTTGTTGGATCAACTGCCGTCACATTTCCAGCTCCAGGGTACTCTTGTTTTATTCTTTCTTTGTTCTGCGCCAGGGCTGGTGAGCATTATGCCGGGTACTAATTAATTCTCTCTCACTTTTGGTCCCTTCTCAGAAAGAATTCCTAGAGGTTATCCAGCATTCTACTTTGTAATACTCCCGTAGGTCCTAATCCTAATCCCACTTATGGTCCACTATAGAATCCTGTTTTTTCTAATACGGCTTCCTTTCTAACCCCTCCCCCCACCTTTCATATTTTTATTTATCTGTTTTCTTTCTTCTACTTCTGCTTTTGATTCCATGAACTTACCACTTCCTCCAGGAAGCCCTGATTCCCCAGGTAGGGCTTGGGTGTGCCTTGCGTGCACCTCACCTTCCCATATCATAATACTCTCTGTTCAATTGCGTGTTTCATTAATTACCTCACTCAGTGGACTGTGAGCTTCTGGAAGCTCAGAAGCAAGTCTTTGTTAATCATCTCTGTCTCCATCCAGTCCAGTGCTGGCACAAGGTGGCATTTAGTAAATACTTGGTATGGTGTGTGTGTGTGTGTGTGTGTGTGTGTGTGTGTGTGTTTTGTTTTTTTGTGTTTTTTTAAGATTTTATTTATTTTTATTTTTTTAATTAAAAATTTTTTTTTGGTGTTCCAAGACTCACTGTTTATGTACCACGCCCAGTGCTCCATGCAGTACATGCTCTCCTTAATATCCAAGAACAGGCTCACCCCATCCACTCCCCTCCCCTCCAAAACCCTCAGTTTGTTTCTCGGAGTCCACAGTCTCTCATGGTTCGTCTCCCCCTCCAATTTCCCCCAGCTCACTTCTCCCTATCTTCCCATGTCCTCCGTGTTATTCCTTATGCTCCATAAGTAAGTAAATACTTGTTGAATTGTGTATATCCTGTCTCCTCTGGGAATCTTGCTTGCTCTGTCAATTGCAATCTCAGTATTTGTTTTCCATCTTTCCTCTGTGATCTGTCTACTTCCTCCTCTGTAAAAAAAATCTTCCTTCTCCCTTCATAAACCCTTAATTAAGCTCTTATTCCATCACTGTCCTTTTTATTTCCAGGCTTCCCTTTACAATAATCCACGCTTGCTGTATTCATCGTCCCCCCCCCACTTCCAGTCTGATTGTGTGAGCCCCCCATAGTTTTTCTTAGCACTTTGATGTGTTCTTCTTTGAAAAGACTTCAGGTGACTGCAGTCCCCGTTGCATGGGCTTCAGCCTCTCATTAGATGGCATACTTCTGAAAGGCACGGACTTCACATCCACAGATCCGGACATGTGGCAGGGGCTCCAGAAATGTTTGTTAAGTAAACAAACATTTGTAGGGGATTTGTTAAATAAACCCCCTACAAAGAACCTTTGCTTATCATTGTGGTGGCACATTGATTATTATTTTTAAGCTCTCCCGCCTGCACAGGCATTAATTTGGGACCGTCATGTTCAACTACCAAGAACAAATTAGAATGCAGTTAAAAAATCTTCTCTGAATTTGGGAGGACACACCATTCTAATTAGAGTCAACGTCTTTGCTGTAATGTAAGTGACTTTATGCCAGTGGAGGGGAAAAGAGAAATCTTTTTAAATGTGTGGGTTTTTTTTTTTTCTATTTCATTTTTCTCTGTTCTTTTACTGGAAAGGATAAGAAGAAGAAAGTGCTGGAAGAGAAATAGTTATCTGAGAACATCTGTCATCTGTTCATTGCCTGGGGATCTAGTGGGTAGTTGCAGAACCTGCCTCGTTATCATTTTTTTTTTCTTTTGGTCTTGTGTTGAGCCATAGTTTCTTTGGGAAATTGACCAAGTCTTTCTTTACCTTTTGAACTGGGCGTTGTGCTGAGGAGTCTCTGGTGTGGCAGGGCAAGGGCCAGAATCTTCATCTGTAATCACTTCTGTTTGGAAACGGCTAAGCCACAGCATCTTTTACTAGAGGCAGAGTGGGTTGCTGGACTCTGGGAAACGGACAAGCATAATGGACTTTTCAAACAAAAGGAGAAAACGTGCCTTTCCAGGGCATGTGCCATTTCGATGAATTACATCATTGGGTGCTGGCAGTGGCTTGGTTCACAGCTTTTTGTTCTTCCAAGTTCTCACAGATTTGGGGGAAGGATTTTTGGTGACTGGTTGTTAATTTTGCTGTCTGACTTCACCTCTCTTGAAAGGAAATTAACATACAGAAAATTAAACGAGATTTTGTTGGTGACTGGAACAGAGAGGACTCTAATACAAAACTTCTGTGTGATTCAGAATACCAGAAAGCAGATCAAATGACAAGCCATGGACTGCGGGGGGAGAAAAAATCTTTCCAACACATACAACAGAGAAAAAGGCCCATTTTTTTTTTTTTGAAATGCATAAACAGCTCTTAAATTGGAGTTAAAGAATTTAAACAGAGAGAGAAACATATAAACATGTTTGTGAACATGAGCAGATACCTGGTTCCACTTACAATGAACGAAGTGCAACTGATAAAATATATGTCACTATTTAGATTGGCAGAAAGAACACTGGATAATACTCAGCGTTGGCAAAGGTGTGGAGAGGCAGGTCCTCATGTGGTTCATGGGAGTATAAACTGCTACAGTTTCCTTGGTGCTGTCACTCAGAATTAAAACACATATCATCTGGGTGCCTGGGTGGCTCAGTTGGTTAAGTGTTTGACTCTTGCTATCAGTTCAGGTCTTGATCTCAAGGTCATCATGAGTTCAAGTCCCACAAGAACCAATTGATAGATAGATAAAATGTTTATCATCTTTGACCTACCAATTCAATTTCTGGGAATTGATCCATCTGAATTTACAAATGTAAACAAAGATATCTATACAAAGATATGCATGAGGGACGCCTGGGTGGCTCAGTTGGTTAAGCAGCTGCCTTCGGCTCAGGTCATGATCCCAGCGTCCTGGGATCGAGTCCCACATCAGGCTCCTTGCTCCGCAGGGAGCCTGCTTCTCCCTCTGACTCTGCCTTCCACTCTGTCTGCCTGTGCTCTCTCTCTGACAAATAAATAAATAAAATCTTAAAAAAAAAAAAGATATTCATGATGGCAATATTTGCAGGTGAGATGTGAAATAGTATAAATGCCTATGAGGAGAAGACTGGTTAAGTAAATTATGAAAAGATTTCTCATTTGTGCTGTGTAGACTGTGCTCATCTTTAGCCCCTCTGTGCCCAGGATCAGCTTATAGACTCTCAGCTCCGAATTCATCCTTCATTGCCTAGTCTATGAAAGGGGATCCATTCCCTTGAGTATTTCTCTGTCTCCAGCTGAGAGGTAAGAAAGTGATAACGTGCATTTTTAAAGCAAGGCGGCGGGAAGAGATGATATTTTTGCTTATAAACATAGGCACAGGCACAAACGTCTTCTGGAAACTACATAAAAAGATGTTGAGAAGGGGCGTCTGAGTGGCTCAGTGGGTTAAAGCCTCTGCCTTTGGCTCAGGTCATGATCCCAGGGTCCTGGGATAGAGGCCCGCATCAGGCTCTCTGCTCAGCAGGCTCCCCCGCCCCTCCCCGCCCTTTTGTCTGCCTCTCTGCCTACTTGTGATCTCTGTCTGTCAAATAAATAAATAAAGTCTTTAAAAAAAAAAAAAAGATGTTGAGAGGTGTTACCTCTAGGGGTAAGACTGAAACCTGGGGAGACAGACTCATTGGAGTTTCCTACCATCTGCATGTTGGTTTTTCTAGATAGAGAAAACTCAAAACTTTAGTTAGACCTTAAAAGAAAAAAAAAAACAATAAAACAAAACAACAAAAAAAACAATGAACAGACTTGCATCAGTGGAGAAACAGATTGTTCCTAGCTGGAAATGTGAAATACTGTAAAGATGTCATTTAATCAAAATTAATGTATAGGTTTAATGCAGTCATGGTAAAGAAAAAAAAAAATTTAAGGTGAAGGCAGGGCATGGTTTTTATCGTTAAGAAGCTTAGAGTACAGTTTGGGAGACAGAAACATAATGTTCACAGAAAATGCCTTGAACAGTTACAAAGCAGTATATCAAGTGCAAAGCAGTAAAATTGAATACATGTGTATTGTGGGAACTTGGAGTCCCTTGAGAGAATAGACAGAATGGAGTTAATCAGCAAAAGATAGTTTAAAAAAAAAAAAAAGCTTACAAAAGATAAGCTATAACAAGAGAGACTCTTTCTTAAAGTCCATAGTCTCCCTACCCCCCACCCCCCAAATGGAAACTCCCTCTCCCCAAGTCTTCTTCATCTAGGGAGGGAATTCTTCCCACAGTGTATTTTTGCATTGCAAAGACCTGTGTGAGAACATCTGTGAACTGCCCGCATTCCTTGTTCTGCTGCTGAAGAAAGTGGCCGAGATGCCTCTACATTTTCACTTTTGAGTTTGCAAATGACTGAAAATTAAGTAATCGAGGACAGACGGGACTGGGTTGACTGTACAAGGAGTACAATTGCTCCAAGAATCTGGAAACAATACTGACCGCATTTGTTGGCATTCATTCATCGAAGCAATAACACTGTATATACAAAGTATGTTGTTTAAGAAAAAAAGTCGTCAGTTCTGAGTATTGTTGCACTTGAACTCTAACTTGGAACTGAGGATAAATTCTTAAAAAAAACAAAAAACCGAACAACAGACAATATGATGCCTTGGGAGCTTTAAAAAAAATTCCCACAGCATTTGGAAGACATTTCATCATCTTTCTGCCAGTTATAAAAATGAGAATTTTAGTCATAACTTCTTTGATTTAGAAGGTGTGACATGTTGCTCCAACCTAGAACTGGAGAGAACTTTTATAGAAGAAAACAAGTTTCTTTTGTAGGTCTTCATGAAATTTTCACAGTGAATGAATGAAATGACTCTTAAGATTTTCCCCCCGGGGTCCCTGGGTGGCTCAGTGGGTTAAGCCTCTGCCTTCACTCAGGTCATGATCTCAGGGTCCTGGGATCAAGCCCCACGTCGGGCTCTCTGCTCAGCAGAAAGCCTGCTTCCCCCTTCTCTCTATGCCTGTCTCTCTGCCTATCTATGATCTCTGTCTGTCAAATAAATAAATAAAAATATTAAAAAAAAAAAAAAAGATTTTCCCCCTGTCAAATAAATTGCTTATATGTGTGGAGGAAATTTCATGATGATTCTTTTGAGGTTTTTGTTTGTTTTAAAGATTTTGCTTTTAAGTAATCTGTACACCCAGCGCAGGGCTCAAACTCACTACCCTGGGATCAAGAGTCACACATTCCACGGACCGAGCCAGTCCCGCGCCCCTAGTGGTGACTCTTTTGTAATATTGATGGGAAATAGATGTAGATATTAAAGGAGATCTCACTTGATAAAATTTCTTAAGATATGTTATCTGTTACAGGCCGTTTCCCAGTAGCTGGCTTATCCGGGTCATGTAAAGTAGTTAAGATTCATTTCCTTTGAAACACAAGTGTATGAAGCTTTCATTTTTCATCCCTTGCAAAGCTCCAGTAGAAATAAAGAAATGCTGTCCTGTGAATAGCCAAAAGTTGTCATGGTTTTGGTGGCTTTCCTGTTTTTCTAATCAGCGCAGGTCAGTCAAAATGCTGTACTGAGACTTCATTCTAGGCTCATCAGTATCTGCTTCTGTTTGGTATCACTGAAAAACAAACACAAATTCCAATAATCTGTCCTTGCCAAATAATAGAAAAATCATAGAATGTCAGGGAGGATACTTACATGGAACACTTGGGTTTATGAGCTATTGTAATTTCAGAATTTGCCATGTCTTGAGATTAAAACTGAGAAACAAGACCAGTCTTTTTTTTTTTTTTTAATCATTGAATTAATATTAACTTAAAAGAAGATAGCAAGATGTGTTCTTTAATAGGACAGATTACTGGCAGGGTGTGTATTTTTTTTTTTTTTAGGGTGTGTATTTTTTAAAAGCCCTAATCTCGGTTTCCAGTGTTTGTTTGTTTGTTTGTTTTTTCTTTTCCAGTTTTGTTTTTTTAAACATGAGGAATTCTTTCTAACATCAAAGGTTACATGGATTCCCTCATAACAGAAGCAGGTGTACTTTCGAGTTTTGGGTTTGCAGACGGTTTTTGGCGCTCCAGTGGATGGAAGGAACTTCATGATGACCCTGAGGCCGATGTTTGGGCAACAGTGCTGGACACTGTTCACATTTAACCTCAGTGTCTTCAGTCCAGAGAGTTAGAACATGGGCTTTTGAAACACCCAAACTGGGCTCTAGAGTAGAAAAATCAGGGGTCAGAACTGGCATGGTCCTTCCTTCGTAGCACATTCCCACCACGAGCAAACTCTGGGGAACGCTCGGTTAAGAGCGCAAAAGTTGTTATGATTCATTTTGTTTCCGAATGTTAACACCTTTGCTACTGGTCCCTTTAGGTACAGAAGCAGAACTGCCTTTGATTAGGGGCCTCTGGTGTCTGTAGGGGTGGCCTGGGTGGGAGAAGGCAGGTGGGTCTGGCTGCCGAGCCCATGCGGTCAGGCTGCACTCAGTCGAGTGCTGTTTAGGAAGTATGAAGACAGCAAAACAGGTACTCTGCTACTTTGAGCAGAGACTCTACCTTCTTCTTCTTCTTCTAGTTGTTGTTGTTGTTTTTGCCTCCCAGTATATTTTGTAGTTCTTTATGAAGGTGGAAGTGTCTGAAGATATGCTCATATCAACTTGAGAATACTCCAGATCTGATACCTGAAAAACCCCTCTCTCCCCCCACACCTGGCTTGGTCCCCCATTCCACCCCTATCCCAGAACACTACTAGGAGCCAAAGAACCTGGTGAGCGCCATGTGGACTCAAGATTTCCCAAAACTCACTTTGGGCCATGCCGCCCCTGCCCATTCCCCCTCGTCCTTCCTGAAATGATGGACATGTCGAGCGGAACACACTTTGGGAAAGGCTGCTCTTAGATGTAATCTGGACTTAGAGAAACCTGGCGCGTTTATGGCTTAGCTGTAAAGTGGGGCTGCTGTCGTTGATGGCACCCACGACCACTGCCTGGATCAGCATTCTGCGTCCAGGGAAGAGCGCGCCCACCAAGAACTGCAGGTGGCCGTTGCAAAAGAGGATTTGTTCTCTGCCTACAATTCATTCTCCAAAGACAGAAGCTTTCTCTGGGTTCTCTTAACCTAAATCATTCTTCAAAACATAATTACTACTCACTTATTCACTTAATCGCTACTCAAAGCTTGCATTATTGTCTGCATTATCCTAACAGTGGGGCAAGGAGGAGAACCCAGCAAGTCTTTGTTCAATTATCAGGAAATATTTAGACAACAGCTCTCCCCTGAATCTTAAAGTATTGATTATTTCCAACCACCCAAATTCACAATAATTTGTGAGAACACTGAAAAGAGGAGGCTGGATGAAAGGGAGCAAGGTGGGGTGAATGGGCGGATGGTATGGAGGGTGGCTGTTCTCCATCTTTGTTCACTCGTTCAGGACATGTTTCCTGATTTGTCTAATTCTCTGGGAGGCAAGGCTCATTTTCTCTGGAATTCATTGACCAGTGATATAGTCTTTTTTTTTTTTTTTTTTTTTTAAAGATTTTATTTATTTGACACAGAGAGATCACAAGTAGGGAGAGAGAGAGAGAGGGAAGCAGGCTCCCTGCAGAACAGAGAACCCAATGTGGGGCTTGATCCCAGGACCCTGAGATCATGATGTGAGCCGAAGGGAGAGGCTTAACCCACTGAGCCACCCAGGCACCCCTGTATTCCTGTTTTTAAACCAAGGTCTTCATCTTAACCAAATAACTGTTTAAATATGCCTTGGAAATTATGATGGGATTTTTCTCATAAAGTAGGCTTGTGGCTTGTGATATGGTACCAGTGCTAGGGGATTGATAATTGGTATACATTTCTTACTGTTTATATATGTCTTCAGGAAGGAAGGACAGCTGTGTGCAAAATGTTTATAGACTGAAGACAGGAATGCTATTGATCTGTAAGGATGATCTATTCTCTTCCAGGAGCTGTACTAACAATAATCAGCATTTGCATAGCACTGTACAAAGCCCTTTTGTAAATATTTTAGCATATGATCCTTACAACACCCACGTAAGGGAAGTTGCATGGGCATTTTCATTTTTTTAAAATACTTTAAAAAAAAAAGATTTTATTTGTTAATTTGTCAGAGAGAGAGAGAGAGGGAGAGAACAACCAGGGGGAGCGGCAGGCAGAGGGAGAAGCAGGCTCCCCGCTGAGCAAGGAGCCTGGTATGGGACTTGATCCCAGGACCTGGGGATCATGACCTCAACCGAAAGCAAATGCTTAACCAGCTGAGCCACCCAGGGGTCCCTCCATTTACATTTGATGAAGCTGAAGCTCAAGAAGGTTAAGATTACTTGCCTAGAGGGGCGCCTGGGTGGCTCAGTGGGTTGGGCCGCTGCCTTCGGCTCGGGTCATGATCTCGGGGTCCTGGGATCGAGTCCCGCATCGGGCTCTCTGCTCAGCGGGGAGCCTGCTTCCTCCTCTCTCTCTCTGCCTGCTTGTGATCTCTCTCTGTCAAATAAATAAATAAAATCTTAAAAAAAAAAAAAGATTACTTGCCTAGAGTCATTTTAAAAATGGCCTTTTCTTTTTAAGAAATATTTTATAATAATATATTTTTTAAAGATTTTATTTATTTATTTGACAGAGATCACAAGTAGGCAGAGAGGCAGGCAGAGAGAGGGATGGGGGAAGCAGGCTCCCAGCTGAGCAGAGAGCTCAATGCGGGGTTCGATCCCAGGACCCTGGGATTTTAAAGAAATATTTTAAAAGCATAGTGTGTATATTTATTATTTACAGGCTGGTCATTCAGAAATACACAATTTAGCAGCTGGAACTCTGGACTGTACTTAGTGACACCAATTCCTAGGGCCTTGGAGTCCATACAGGAGCCACAAGCCTCACATGGCTACTGAGCACCTGAAATGGACATGTGTTGTGTTTAAAAATGCATCCTGAATTTCAGTGACTAAATATGGAAAAAAAGAATGTAAAATATCCCATTAATACTTATTGACATTGATTCTATGTTGAAATGATAATATTACAATTATATTGAGTTAAAATCTATTAAGATTAGTTAATGGGACTGATAGGAAATTTAAAATTACATAGGTGGCTCACATTATATTTCTATCAGACAGTAATGGCTAGAACCATTTTCCATGGTTTGCAAAAGTATGATTTGTGTCTCACACAAATAATATACCTTTATATCTCACTACCATTCTGGGACATAATTGTCCTTCACCTTTGTGGGAAGGGGCAGGGTGACCTAAACTTCTCTTTTTAGAGGACTGCTTTAAGAAGCTTATCAATTATTTTATAATCTCAGTATAATTTCAGTGTTTTTAATGATAGCACCTTGCAGGAAAGTTTTGATCCATGGGCCCTTGTTGGGCGTCATTGGTGCTCTGAGTGTGAGACTGTATGTGAGCACACGTGCACGTGTGTGGCCGGGAGAGAGAAGAAGAGAAAGATGGGAAACAGACCCTCCAGGGGTCTTTGCCCAACTGTGCAGCTCCCCACCCTTCAGGAATCAGATTCCTGAAAAAAGATTTGGATTCTCTACCATTCTCCCCTTCCCCTTAAAGAACTCCAGCCCTGGGGCTGAGTCCCCGTTCCTGCTGGGAGTGGACTGAGTTAGGGCAGAGCAAAAGGCTGAAAATCAAGTTAGAGAGAAACACTTTATAGCCCTTGACTCGCAGTAGAAAAGAGACCGTTGGGAAACATTTTTCTTTATGAGCCTTTTCTGATTTGTTGTCTCCCTTCCTCCCATCCCCGTTGGCTATGGGGTGTCATAAAATTGGAGCTAGTTGTTACTCGGATGGAAGGCTGAAGTCGCGGGCAGCCCACAGGTGTCTTTCTCCACTGCCAAGCCCCGCACGGGGCCTGCTCGCCAGGCCTTCCCCAGGCTTCACGGGCCTTCCAGGATCACTGAAACATCAGCAGATGTTGTCAGGCATGTATCGACAGAGTTTGGTCTCATTCAGCCTAATTATTAAAATTCTTGGCAGGAATTCCACATGAATCACCTCCAAAAAAAATTTGCATTTAAAGTTAATGCTATGAATCTGACTTGAGCCCACAAAACGGAGAAAATGAAGCCCAGAAATGTGGCCTTAACTATTCCTTGTCCACAGACTGGTGACTTTCCCTTTCCCACAAAGGATCGTAAATTTTATTAAGAACCTGTGTTTGGGGGTGCCTGGGTGTCTCAGTGGGTTAAAGCCTCTGCCTTCGGCTCAGGTCATGATTCCAGGGTCCTGGAATCAAGCCCCACATCGGGCTCTCTGCTTGGCAGGGAGCCTGCTTCTCCCTCTCTCTCTGTCTGCTTCTCTGCCTACTTGTGATCTCTCTCTGTCAAATAAATAAAATCTTAAAAAAAAAAAGAACCTGTGTTTGTTGGGGCGGGGTGGGGGGGGTGGTTTGCTTCCGAGAGGTCACTCCAGAAGGGAGTTACTCTGATCCTTCTCGTTAAGGCAGCGGTCAGTCCCTCTGGCTGTGGCATTCAACATCTTGGGTTTGAATCCTGCTAAGCCACTTAGAGATCATGTATGACTTCGGGCAGGTTCCTTGGCCTTTCTGAACCTTAATAAGGCTCCATCTGGAAAATGGGCATAATAATGCTTCTAAAGAGTTGTAGGTACTGAATACACTGTTGCATGTAATGCTAGTAGCTGAATGGAAGAGGCAAGCCAGCACCTGGTGACCGACCTCAGTTGCTTTTGTTAACTGCTCTTAAGTAATCGCTCCTTGGGGGAATGGTTCTGGGGCAGCACGCGGTGTTGGCATGATAGGAGAAATGAGCATATAAAGGTGCTTCTCTTGCTTCTCTTCTCTCCCCTCCCTCACGTCCCTGTAGACACGTTTGCAGGAAAGAAAACAAGCCCCGGAAAGCCTGTGGATTGACAGTTGACTCTTGGGGCACGGAGCAGCGTGAGACAGCTGCAGGAGGACGCCTGCTTTCTGGTGACCTCTTTGTCATCCCTGCGGTCTCCCTCCCCAGTCCGCCCTGCCTCTCTAGAGGTGGGCTTAGGACCCTCACTGTGATGGGGAGCTTCAGAAAGACATTTTATGCCTTCTGCTTGTGGACATCAGAGGAAGATAATCTGCTTGCTCCTGGAAGATCATTTTTTCCCCTATTTTATCATTATAGTTTTTAAGGAATAGTGCTAACGTTGATTGACGCCTGGGTTGGATCACGGATATCTGTTCTTTGTGTGTGTGAACAATGGTAAGACTGGTGAGAGGTAGGAGGTGAGTCGTGATACTTTCCCTCAGTTTCAGGTTCAGTCTTGACTTATCAGCTGGAGCAAACAGCCAGGGATATTCTGGGGACGTGACCATGGAGGGCTGGAACCTCTTTCTGGTGTCACTGTTCAGCTGACAGACATGACTACACCAGGCCATGTTCAAACTCCCAAGTGGAGGGGGGCAGCTTTCATTGGACGAGTGTTTCCAGGACAAAATCCAGGTGATGTATCACTGAGCTAACATTTAGGGAGTGCCTGCAGCTTGCCAGGCGTTGTGCTGGTTTTAAATGACAAAGCGTCCTTTAATCCTGGAACTCTTGCCTGAGGTAGGGACTGGAGAGGAAGCTGGAGGTCAGGACCGTTGGAGTACCTGAGTCACAGCGGAGCTGGGGCAGAACTGGCAATTGCAACCAGCTCTCCTGTTTCCCAGGCCAAGGTTCTTTCCTGGCATGAACTGCAGAAAAGGAAGGACTTAGCGATCAGTAAGTCCGCTTCTGTACTGGGCCCTGTTATCCCCCACTTCACTTAAATATCATAGCCGCACCTTCCAAATACCTGACTTTGGAGAGGCTAAGTGGGTGCAGATTTGAATGCCCTCCTGAAGTCCATGCTTGTTCCTTGGAATGACTCTACCACTCTGCCTCTTAGAAGATGCTTCTCGCTCAACAGATGGGGTCATTTTTAAATATCTGTACAGAACAAGCCTAAGCTTTTAAATATTGCAAACCCTTCTTTCTTGAAAAGAAAAAGGGAGACATTTTTGGCCCTCTTCTTTATAGGCGTTGGCTTTTGAGTGGTTTTTGGCCTTCTAAGAAAGAGCTGAAGTTTAGGCCCAGTCCCAGCGGTAAGAGTGAAAAATTAATGTCATTCATTCTTCTTCCTCTTGAACTAGCAGATCCCTTTTGCCTGTAAATAAACTCACCACCTCCCTCTTCCCACCCAGGGAGGACCCTACACGCTAGCCACAGCTTGCCAGCAGTCTTCTGTGAGGATGGAGATTTTCTCCTGACATTTCTACCTGATTTGTGTCTGTCTGGTTTCTATAAGAGGCAGTGGTATGTGGTGGGAAGAGTTTGGGTTTGGGAGCTCAGTCTGGTTTCCTGGTTTTTCTGACCTTGGGCAAGTTACCATTTCTGAGCCTCAGTTTCTCTGTCTATAAAATGCTTGTTTCTCCTCCTACAAGCATTTTAGCTCTACCTTTAGTAGAAAAATGTTAGCGTTAAAAACTGTAGTGTGAGGACAATCATTTAACAAAAAACCCTCTGGTTTCTCTCTATAAAATTTCTAAATTGAGTAGTATCCTTCCTTCAAGAAGCTTACTGTATCCCAGGAGAGAACCCCCATACCTTAATCACCATGACAGAGAGCAGAAGATGACATAAGCCTGGAGAGACAGGGGAAAGTGCTAGTTTTTTGGTTTTGTTTTTTTAAGGCCCAGTGCTGATTCCTACAGATACAGTAATGAATAAGGCAGTCTTTGCCCTTAAGGAGCTAGGTCTCCTAGACCTGCAGTATTTATGGCTTCTATTAATGTCTGCCATTTTCTTATTTGTAGTTGTTCATTGTTTGTCCTCCATTGCTAGTACGTGAGTGCAGGAGAGCAGGAACCCAAGTCTTACGTCGTATTTCCTATACCTAGCAGCTCAGTATTTGTTGCATGAATGAGTGGAGGGATGAATTATTAAATGAGATAAGGAGACACTTATGGAACAGAGGTGCTATCAGAAAACCATGCACAAGGCAGGGCGGGCACATGGGAGGAATCCCAGCCCCTTTCCCTTTTTGTTTGGTGGGGGGAGGGGTTGGCAAGGTGGGCATGTCATAGTAATTTTCCAGAGGAGGTGACGACCAAACTGATTCCTGATGGCAAAACAGTTAAGAGATAAAATTGGGACCAGAAACTATTCCAGGCAGTGGGAAGTGGAAGGGAACATAGTCCAGAGGATCACAGTACACTAGGGAAGGGGTTCACATACCAGGGGTAATTTGGTACCTGTGGGGATATTTGTCACAATTGGAGGGGAGTGCAGCCAAACATCCTACTGTGATCAGGTGGGGCTCCCACCCCACCCCAAAGAGCCAAGGCGGAGAAACCCTGAGCTAGGGGAAGAGAACTGTCTCAGAAGGCCTAGAGGGGGGCTGAGGTAGGAACAAGGGTGAACAGGAGAGGAGGAGGGAATGGCAGTGGGTAGGTAGTTCTTTGAGAATTCAGTGTCATTCAGCCAGCTCCATTCATGGAAACTTCTCGGCCAATAATATCGGGTTGCCTTAAATAATCTTGAACCAAGAATTCTTTTAATAACACCGAGTTGAAGAGCTCACAGTATTGAAGTCTTTGCTGACTGCCAGGGGACTGGGCATCCTGAAGGCCAATAGATGATGCTGTCTGTCAATTCTCTATTTCCTTTCCTAATAGCAGAACATTCCGGATGTCAGAGAGGCTGCCCAGCATTTTCTTTCTCTTATTAAATTTAAGCGATTGCCTTTCTACATTGGACTGATGAGCCATAACTGTATCAGACCTGGGAAGTTGCTTTCAAAAAGAAATGGAATATGACCCCCCCCCCCCCCCCCCCCCGCTTCTCTTGACCACATGACTCATCGCGCTAATTGATTGTCCTCTAAGCAGTGTTGGGCGGCCTATGGTGGTTTTGTTCATCCTCTGCTAGGAAAAAGCCAGGCCCTGATGCTGCAGCCTTTATTTTCACCCATCTGGGCATTCGAGGGTGGCTGCAGTCCTTACCCACCTCTGCCTCTTGGATTCCCAAAGACGGGCGTTCCAGTTCTCCAGTGAGACTGCCTTGGACTTGCCCGGGACCTGCCAGGAGCTGAAGGTTGTTTTCTTTCTCCCACAGGAAATAATTTTCCTGGGCACGGCAGCCCTAGGTTGCCAATCCCTTGCTTTCACGAGAGCTCACACATGTGTGACAGTGGCACTATTGTTGGGAGTGCTGGAGTTCCCATTACAGATCCTGTGTTTATCTGCTGCGGGGATTTTTCTGAGAGGTGTAGTTTAAACAGTGAGGCATGCGAAATCACCACTGGTTGAGGGGGTGGGAGAGAATATTTTCTGTGATAGAAGGCAATGGAGAAATGGGGTGAGCTGCTGATGGGGCACACGCTGTGGGAGCCTCAGTGGGCTGGGGTAGCCCAGGGCCGCTTGGTCCTTTCTATTGTCTTGGAAGTCTGGAAAGCTCAAGCATCTGTTGGTAAGGGTTTGAGAGAGTCTTGAACTGGGGGAGAAACTCCTGTTACGAGAACAGCTGTGCCAACTCCGTAGAAACTTCCCTGGGCTAGGCTTGATGAGATGAGACGGCTTAGTAAGTGTTTAGATTTAGTTAAAAGTGAAGTTGAGGCAGAGCTCTAGATAATAGCAGAAACCATCTAGTAAGCACGGCCAGATGACCCACGTGTAACTTTTGACTCCCCTAAACGCTTCATTATCCATAGGCTATTGTTGACCGGAAGCCTTCCCAATAACGTCAGTTAGTTGCCTGACAAGACGTAGTTTGTATGCTACACGTCTTATATACTGTGTTCTCACAATCAAGTAGCTAGAACAGAATGTTAGTAAGGAAATCGTAAGGAGGAGAGACATTTTCAGAACCGGACTGTAACAATCCACGTGTAAGTGGATGTGTGCTCTTCAGACCCGTGGCATTCAAGGTCACTGTGTGTGCTGTGTGCGCCGGGCACCAGGTTAAGGGCTAGGCGCACACGGTCCAATCTGATCCACCCAACGGCCCTAGGAGGAAGAGGAGTCATTCTTAAGGCCTGTTTTACCAAAAGGTTCAACCGTGGAAGAAATGGATGGGGTAAAGGAAAATGGACCGTGTGGGAAAGCTCTGGTCTTTCCGAGCCGGGCCAGGCCGTGTCCCCAGAGCAGCTTAGGGATGCTGAGTGCCGCTCGTCCCCTTGCCTGGCTTTCCCACGGAGTGCACCCTGATTGTTTCCCACAGTGTGTGTATGACTGTATCCTGTTCATCTGGCTCTCCAGGGAGCCTCTTTTCTTTCTCTCTTAGAGAAGATGAGCCATCAAGGGAAGGGGTGATAAAAGAGGAAAGAGGAAGGAAATGGGGTCACAGGTGAAAGGAATGACAGGAGTCAGAACTCAAGGCCGCAGGGGAGGCTGACTTCACATTTCAGGTGTGTGCATGTCTGTGTGTCTGCCAAATGGATGTAAACTTCATATTGACCCATCTCATGCATCCTGGGGGGCATACAAAGCAAGGGCTGGATACATGGGTCTCTGTCCCCATCGTAACCCTGCCAGAGCCCTCAGAATTGCCTAGGCAGAGGCACCTGGGTGGCTTGGTTGGTTAAGCATCTGCCTTCAGCTCAGGTCATGATCCCGCGTCCTGGGAACGAGTCCCGCATAGGGCTCCTTGCTCAGTGGGTAGTCTGCTTCTCCCTTCCCCGTTCCCCCAACTTGTGCTGACTCTCTCTCTTTCATGCAGCGGCCTAGGCGCTGGCTTTGAGGTCAGGACAGGAGGATTGGTCCCTCTTTTCTTGGCTCTGCGTGGACCCTATTCCTCCCCCCGACTTCCCAATAAGATGGTCCTCTAGAGGCATCTCTGCAACCCACGTACACTCAGAAAACTCACCTTTTCTGTCCACCATCCTGAAGTGGGACTAAAATCAGCTAGACTGGTTGGCTCACTCCAGGCTCTCATCCTGCCCCCTCCAGCGCGGTTTCTCACCTGGAACGATTTTGCCCCATAAGGATATATAGCAGTGTCTAGAGACTTTTTTTTTAATTCATAAACTTTATTTTTTCATTAAAATTTTTTTATGATTCGTTCTTTTTTTTAAAAACCCATTTTGCCTATCCCTTCACCCCCCCCACACACACCCCCATCCCTTCGGGCAACCATCATTTTGTTCTCTGCATTTATGGGATTGTTAATGAACTTCATTTTATAGGGCAGTTTTGGGTTTACAGAAAAATTGAGCAGGAAGTACAGAGTCCCCATGTCCCCCCCTTTTCCCTTCCTCCCCGTTTTTCCTCTTATTAACCTCTTCCACTAGTGTCGTGCATTTGTTACAAATGATGAGCCCATATTGATCCATTATTACTAACTAAAGTCTGTAATTTACATCAGGGTTCATTCTTCGCGTTGTACCTCCTGTGGGTTTTGACAAACGCCTAATGACATGTATCCACCGTTACCATATGACACAGAAGAGTTTCTCTGCCCTAAAAATCTCCTGTGCCTTCTGGAGACATATTTGACGGTCACAGTGAGGTGGCTGTCACTGGCATCTAATGAGTAGAGAGGCCACGGCTACCACCAGATGTTCTCTAATGTGCAAGGTTGTGCCCCGACAAAATGGCACTAGTGCCATGGTTGGGAAACCCCGCTGTATGGAGCCTCGTGCGGGTGTGGTTGTGTGTGGGGTTGGGGTGGGGTGGAGAGGCTCCAGGGCTGGAAAGGAACCTGGCATTTGGATGGTGGGAGGCCTGGCCTGGCTGTGCAGTGGCAGAAAAGAGGCATCGGGGGGGTTTGGAAAGGCCCGAGGAGAAAACGAACTGTAACTGGCAGGCAGCATTCCAGCCCTAATCCCTACACACATTCCTTTAACTCTCACCCTCTTAAATTCAAACCCTGAGGTCTGAGTCCAATTAAAATGCCAAAAATCGTAATTATTGGGCTGTGCACGGCAGGGTGAGCTTAGGTTACTCTCAGATGGAATGCAGTCTCTGATCCATCCAGGACTAAAAAGCCCAGGTCTTGGGTTCAGATCCCCTGGGTTTAAGCATCACAGTTAATCTTCTCAGCTGCCTCAGTTTCCTTTTCTGAAAAGGAAGACAGTTGTCCTCCTTGTCTTAGCTTAGGGTACCTTGACGAGTTGGTCTCTGCAGTGTGTACAGTGTTAGCTTTTGTGATGCCAACTGCAGGCAACAGGGCTTGCTGTTGGAGACCTAATCAAATACACACTGCCAAGCACTAGCCTTTTTTTTTTTTTTTTTTTTAGATTTTATTTATTTATTTGACAGAGGGAGAGATCACAAGTAGGCAGAGAGGCAGGCAGAGAGAGAGGGGAAGCAGGCTCCCCACTGAGCAGAGAGCCCGATGCCGATGCCGGGCTTGATCCCAGGAGCCTGAGACAGTGACCTAAGCCAAAGGCAGAGGCTTAACCCACTGAGCCACCCAGGTGCCCCACGCACTAGCCTTTTTATACTGGGACAGGCTTATGCGGATGCTGAGGTTTGCGGGTGAGGGTGGCAAGCTACTAGAAGGCTGCTTTTAAAGACAAGAGGTTTGTAAGGGAGAAATTCAAGCTGTCAGTCAGCCGTTTCTGAAAATGGGGTGGGGGTTTGCGCGTATGAAGTGGGTGGTGTAGCTTGCGTCAGCTTGCAGACCTCTCATTGCTCCGTAAATCTTGTCAAGTGGGAGCAAGGCCTTTATTCCCCTGATAGGCCTGGGAGGAGAATCCAAAAACCAAACTCACTCCCCTGCAGAATGTAAATATGGATAAAGAGAAATATTCCTTTTCATAAATTACCTCGTCCACCGTTATCTTCCCGGAGTCCTCTAAAACCCCAAATGTAACCAGAAAAATGATGTTGTGGAAAAAAATTTTCCTTCGTGGGTGTTGGGGCTGGAGAGGGAAAAGCTTCACAGAACAAAAAAGGTTCCAACCGAGACATGTAAAACAAGTTTTATTAAAACGTTAATTATCTCCCACCTGCTGGTCCTTTGTGAAGTTCAGAGGAAAAGGGCTAATTGAGAACAGCATTTGATGTTCACGAGAGTTGCTGGGTTCTTTCCTCTTCTTAAAAGGGATTTGTTCTTAATCAAGTTTATTTCATAATCAGTAGGTCCAGACACGGCGTGCACATTTGCATTTTTGACACTGTTTAATTAAGATCCTTACCTGTGAGGTGTCGACTTTGGTTGTTTCGAATTTATTGTCTCGGTAAGTTTGGATCTCAGGTTTGGGCATTTTTCCTTAGACTGCTGGTGTGGGGATCATGAACTGGCCATGCTCCTGCGTGCCCTTTGTGAGTGAGGCCACGTTTTGAGTTGGCAAATCCAGGGGGAGCAAAGACTAAGCATTCCAGTGCTTTGTTGCTCTCTCTGAAGTAGAAGTAGTATCCACGGGCTCTGAAGTGTCTATGGCCTTAAACTTGAAACCCCAGGCACCACACTCATTTTGCATCCTGCGACCCCCCAGGATTAACCCGCTGGCCTTTCTCCTTTATCTTCACGTTTCCACCATCTACTTTTTGACCTGAATGGCACAACCATCCAGCCATCAAGGCTCAAAGCTTTCAGCGTGTTGCAAGCATGATAACTTCACCACTTAGTAAGAATTTGGCTCCAGCTGGGACGGGGCTTACTGCTCTGCCTTCTCACTCTCCAAGGAGGCAAGGGTCGCCTCGCTGGTGGGGGGAGGAGCTGAGAGCCGAACCTGTTTCCTGACCCGTACAAGCCCTTAAGCAGAAGGCCATGGTGCTTTCTCTTTGTGCTCTGAGATTCTAACTCCCAACTTCCTGGGACTTGTTTTCTGAGTCTAGCAATTGGAGTGGATCAGTCAGTGCTTGCATAAGTTCCCAGGTATCTAGAAGGTTCTCTGACATCCCCACTGTCGTTTTTCTCTGTGAATGATAATCACAGTTGTCTGAAGACCTTAGAGCACCCTACTTTTTAAAGTTCTTAAAATCTTGCTGAACCTTCTCCAGTTCTGAGATGTGGAGTATCCCCCCTCCACCGGCCCATTAAAAACCCCTTAAGCCCAGTGTTCTGTTCTTTTTTGTGCTTACTCCCTTAGGTGTGGTGTGAATCCAAGCGGAAGGGAAAGGAACACTTACAGAGCACACACGGACAAATGGCTTGCCTGTCCCAGTTACCTCAGCAACCTGCGAAGTAGTTACTGACATCTGTGTTCTGTGAACAAGGGAACTAAGGCTTGGGGGAGGCTCAGCAGACTTGCCCTTGGACTTCATGGCTAATGGGCGGGGACAGAATAAGGATTCGAACCCAGGTCTGCACACCACCAGAGCCCATGTGCTTTCACCCTACATAATTTCCTTTCCATTGAATGGGAGTTGGGTTTAATGAAATTTTACTTTTTCTTAGGGAAAAGGAGGTAGAGAAGCCTTATAGAAACACATGGAAAACCTTTCTTTTTTCCCCCCCTGAAGCCGCCAGAGGGGCCATCTCAGTAAAGGGGGTTTACTTACATCAAGTGAATGGAAAAACTCGGTCATGTCGCTGCCAGGAGCCTGTGTTTCTGTTTAATTGGCTAGCACACACTTTCTTTGTCTTTGTTTACCTTGTGGCTGGTTCTGACAATATGGATTCTTTCCTTAGCCTCTTCACTTTGGAGAAGTAAGCGGTAGGATTTTAGTGGACAGAGAAAAGGACTGAGAACACCCGGGATTTGGAAAAACTCCACTATGTGGGGCAAAACAAGAAGTATGCTTGTTGACTTTGATGGCAAGAGCTTATGAATGGGGGGCAGGAGCTTATGAATGGGGGGCAGGAGCTTATGAATGGGGGTGGCTCAGTCTGTTAAGTGTCTGCCTTCTGCTTGGGTCATGATCCCAGGGTCCTGGGATCCAGCCCTGTATCGGGCTCCCCGCTGGGCGGGGAGTCTGCTTCTCCCTCTCCCTCCACCTGCCCCTCCCCCTGCTTGTGCTCTCTCCCTCCCTCTCTCTCAAATAAATAAATAAATAAAATATTGTTTTTAAAAAAGCACATGAATGACCGCCTCCTGCATCACACCCCCCGAATCACACACAGCCCTGTTAGCACAGAACTTCGTACACACCCTCTTCTCCCCTATCCCATCCGTCCTTCGTCACTGCCGTCTTCTCCCTGGGAGAGTACTGGCCAGTCCACCAGCAAGTGTTTATTGAGCTCCTACTAGATAAAAGTTTGTTGTACCCAGATTGTCAGACAAAAATGATAAAATAAATAATAGAACAAGATCAAGGCATTTTTCCTTTCGATTTCGATCAAAGTACCCAGAGGAGTAAGAGCGGTTCTTTCTGGATACCTTCTTTGTGTCCTGTCATTTCAGGATCACTGGCAAGGATTTTGATCCACTTTATAGAACTGAAATTTTCAGGATTTAGCCATTTCCTTTCAGAGCCTTAAAAGTCATTGTGTAATCTGGACTATATTTCCTGTTTCTTCTTCCCTTTCTCCTGCTTTTCTCCTGTCGATGTCCCATCCCCCTCTCCTGTACTCCCCCCGCCCCCCCGCCCCAATCTCTGGCTTTTCTCTCACCACAGTGACTTTTGGTAGCTTAGCAACATCGATTCTCATGTAGCAAAGCTTCCTGTGAACTGCTGGCCCTCCCAAGGAAAAATCATGTGAAGCGTCAGGTATCCAGCAGAAGTGATCTCCTTGGGCTAAATATCCCTTTGGCTTGGTAAGGGCAAAGCCCATTTAGTCCAGCCTGGATGTGAAGGGACCTTCTGCTTGCTTTATTTATTGATTTTTTAAAGCCAAAGCAATGTTAGCAGAGCCAAGAATAACGTTGGAGAGACTCTGTACAAGAACATACCCTTGCGCAGTTTCCTGATGGGAATCCAGTCAGCCTTACACTTGGGACCCGGGAGCTTTGGTTGGAGAAATCTTGCACAGCGATCCAAACGGGATGGGTTCTGGATGCAGAGCCTTTTAATTCTGATGGGTTCCTCCTCCTGCCAGCCTCATGCTGCCTTTTCCATGTGGTCTCGTGCAAGGGTTTTGAGCCATATTTAGAGCCTTTGTTCCCATTTTCCCAGGAGAGCTCAAAAAGCCAGCATCTCAGTCCCCACGTAGGCACAGAGCCTGTCTTCGGAATGGGGCTTGTGGAGAAAAAGGACCTTTCGGTCATTTAATTGCAGAGACCATCCCTGGCTGAGAAACGCAACAGGAGAAAAATGGAAGTCTGGAAGGAGGAGATCTGCTGCGGAATCTTTCAGCCTTTCGATTGCCGATCTCCTGCTCAGATGCGCACGTCTGTTAGTCACCATCCAAGGCTTGCCTGAGTGTTACGGGACCTGTCCTGCCAAAGCCCCGTTCCTGGATCTCTCTCCCTTGTACCAGTCCATCTTACCCGGGGGACCTGGCCTAGGATTGCTTTCTCTTAGATACCCTGCTTCCTCCTCAGATGGCTCTTGCCTGCTGATGTGCTCAGCCACGCTCTTCTTCCTTGCATTCCTCCGTCATTGTTCCTTGTCCTCAGTCAGTTATGTATCTGGGGGAAAAAACCCCACAAATTAATAATAATAATTAATAGCAGATTTTAATACTCCTTTTTATTGGATCTAGAAATTACAAGGACAGGCAAGTGGGCCACTCTGGCCGACAGTGTTTGTTACTAAGGTGAGGTAGACCAGTTCACCACCAGGAGCTTTAGTTGACCAAGTAGCTGCGCGGGGTGGGTTACTGTGAGTGTGGGGACACCATGGTTTTGATCTTTGCTTCCCTGGGTGCTAGACTGGTTGTTGGGGTATAGCTGCCACGGAACCGTTTATTCACACTCTAGAAATCAGTTCTACCAGGACATCCACGCATGGTGAGACGCTTTGGATCAGACAGTGGCTCAGGCTAATTTATTAACTTGCAGGGGGCCTCCATCCCTGTGCTGGTGTCTGATCATTTGCATTTCATCCAGGACGCTGCATTTCCCTGTTCTCTAGTGGCTAGAAAACCAGATTAGGAACTAGATTTTAAAAAAAATTTTTTTTTTAAGATTTTGTTTATTTAGGGCGCCTGGGTGGCTCAGTGGGTTAAGCCGCTGCCTTCGGCTCAGGTCATGATCTCAGGATCCTGGGATGGAGTCCCGCATCGGGCTCTCTGCTCAGCAGGGAGCCTGCTTCCCTCTCTCTTTCTCTCTCTGCCTGCCTCTCTGTCTACAGTGAACTCTCTCTGTCAAATAAATAAAATCTTTAAAAAAAAAAAAAAAGATTTTGGTTATTTATTTATTTGTTAGAGAGAGAATGTAAGTGCGCAAGCAGGCAGAGCAGCAGGCAGAGGTGGAGAAAGAAGCAGGCTCCCTGCCAAGCAAGGAGCCCAATGTGTGACTTGATCCCAGTCGGATCAAGTCCCAGAAGGACTTGATCCCTTCGACCTGAGCCGAAGGCAGTGGCTTAACTGACTGAGCCACCCAAGCGTCCCTAGATTTTTTTTTTTTTTCTTCAAAAAGGTAGTTGGATGGCAAGATAGAGGGATACTTCTTTCTAGGTATTCTCAGCTCAACCCTTCTGTGAGCACTCAGTCCACCCCCTCCCCCAACAGTGTGGGGCATACTTCCAGAACTTGCTTTTGTGT